>NC_140776.1:118129256-118729256 GCF_044657685.1 Stegodyphus dumicola
CTGAACACGGCAATTTCGGGCATGGCATAATGGAATGTCCTAAGAAATTGATACCCTGGTAGAATTACTAGTAGCCTCGGCACTCGCCGACGTGCCGAGGACCGACATCCCGATGAGAGATGCCAACATCAATAATAAAGGGAAAGTTAGTAGAAAAGGCGATGCGGTTGCAATATATACTCAAGTGATCTGCATTAAACGAATCAATACTCCGCCAATCTCTCACTTCGGAGAGCTTAATATCTGAGTTATTGCAGCATGCACCATTAAGCGATAAAGAGAGTAGTGCCACCGAAGGTGTTTTTCGAGAATTTCAAGATGTTTTCTCCCGCGTATCTCCTGACATACGTTGAGCCACTTTCGCTCAGAAGAGAATTGAAACGCGAGATATCCACTAATGGAACAGCATCCAAGACATCCACCGATTGCTACACAAGAAGATGTAAGAAAACTTCTCTAGGGCATGCAAGAAAGTGACCTTATCAAGCCTTCAGTAGGTTACTAAACCTCTCCCATCATCCTGGCGTGAAAAGAAAGATAGTTTGACTAGTTGGTTGAATCGACTGTTGAACGAGATCACGAAGAACGACACTTATCCTCTTCCTAGAACAGATGACATTCTGGACACTCTTTCTGAAAGCAAGTGGTTTTCGACCTCTGATTTAAAGGAAGGATATCGGCAGGTAGAAATACATCCTGATGACCGAGAAAAGGTAGCATTTTACTACTGGGCAAGGATTTTCATTTCAAGGTGATGCCGTTTGAATTATGTGATCCGCTCGCAACATTCGAACGCCTTGTGGAGACCGTGCCTTAGAGGTTTAAGAAGCCTTTTTGACGTACTTAGATGACATCAGTTCGTCGGGAAAAGTTTGAAGAGTGTTTAGAAAATATTAGGAAAGTGCTTCAGAAATTGAAAGAAGCTAATCTAAAGTTAAATACTGTCAAATGTAAAGACTTGTTCAGACACAAAATGACTTACTTCGTACATGTCATCTTTGCTGAAGGTGTGTGTACGGATAAAGAAAAGATATCGGTAGTGAAAGACTGGAGACGCCCAGAAAATGTTCATCAGCTAAGAAGTTTCGTGAGGCTTTGACCCTACTACAGATTTGTGAGACTTTTTTTCTTTTGCAAGGCCCGTTCAAAAACTGACAGAGAGCAAGCAAAAGTTATTGTAGACGAGCGATCAGTGAGAGTGTCGGTGCTGTTTCATCCCAAGAAATAAACGGTCAAGAACGTTTCGTGGCAAACTAGAGCAAGTGTCTATCTAAACTGAAGAGGAATTACTGTGTCAACCAGAAAAGAGTTACTCGGCATAGTTAAAGCCATAGAACAATTTTACCATTACCCTCCGTGGCAGAAAATTTCTACTGCGTACAAATCCTTCACCATTGATCTGGCTATTAAATTTCAAGAATTTCAAATACCGGACAGCCAGGTGGATAGAGAAACTCCAGGAATATGACATCACTATCCATCTCTAGAAAGGATAGTCATAAGTAAATGTTGTCGCCCTGTCTAGAAGACCCTTTCCAGAAAGCTGCCAATATAGTTCTAGGTTTTAAACAAAATACGAGCTGGTTAAGCCGGTTAAGTTACGAGCTGGTTGACCCGGACCCATGGAGTGAAGAAGTAGTCAGGGAAGACCAGCTGGAAGATGACGATATTAAACCTGTAATTGGCTTAATGGAGTCTTTAAATAGGAAACTTACCTAGAAGGACATTACCAAGATAAAACAATGATGGAATTTTACTACACGGTCGGAAGGTTTCCAAATTAATATATCATTTTGTTCTTTCCAATTTTGAATTTAAATATCTACATATGGCTTTGTTTTTTCCAGTGTCGGATTATTATTTTTGCAAGTTTTGTCTTTGGAGTCGATATACTTAAAATATTTTTTAATTTGTGTATTATTTCCCAGTCTTTTTGAATTTGTGTATGTTTTTGATGTCACAATTTTTGCATAGCTTACTTCAGCCAGTAGGTGTTGGACTGATAAAAACACAGATTAATTTAACTGTTTTTTAGGGTTATTGTTAAATTTTAATTTGTGTCTTTTTCAGTTCAGAAACACGTTATTCTATTTATTTGCTTCTTTCCTTGCACCAAAACCTTGAAGATGATGCAAAAAAAGATGTAAATATCATTTTTAAATGTTAGTTTTGGTCTGTTTTGCTGCTATTTCCTGAAGCTTGCCACTATGCTTCGATTTATTGGTATCTGCATGTGGTTTATTACAAACTAAATATTGCCTGTATACATACAGGAGTACTATTTCATTTTATATATTAATATCTTTACATTTAAAGCAATGCTTTTCCTTTTACTGTACTAGTCACTTGTGCGGCCAGCTGCCAAAAATGCTTGTTACAAAAAGAAAAAAATTATGATTTTAATGAATCTAAACAATGTATTTTCAAAGCTACAACTAGTTGATTAATAATAACTCAGTTTCGTCTATTGGTTTTAAATCACCTCGTTTGTTAATAACGGAACAAATCTGAAATAAAATTTAAATATCTTTCGCTTTATTGCTGAAGGACAACCTCCTGCCGCATGGATGATAAAAATATTTTAATTTGGGTAGTGGCAACACATTTCTTTTAAACAAGGGAGTCTGTTGATTAAATTCGAAATACAAAAATATTGCGATTTGCCGAGTGGTAGCATGTTTCTTTTACACTGCCGAGTTTTCTGATTAAATTTGAAATAAATATCTTTCGCTATGCAGATTGGCAACACAAAGCTTTTTAAATCAAAAGTTCCTTAAATTCGTATAAAATAGGGAACAAACAAATATACAAATTTGAAATTCAAAATTCGTCTTAGAGTTCGGGCGAAGACTTCATATGCTCAAAATTGGGTTGCTGTAGGTGTCGCCGTTTTCTACAGTGTGAACGTAAAATACGTACAAACAAACTTAGATTCTCCATTATCTAATAGTTCAGAATGGTAACTTATTGTTACCACCTTTAAAAAAATTAACTGAATTTAAAAAAATCAATTTAGAGCAAAATCCAAAAAATTAATTTATGTAATGCTCTATTATCATTATTTACCATCTGGCATAAACCTGTAAAAGCACGGCTACTTAGCTCGAACCAGCCATCCGAAGAAGATTTATAACTTACCATTATTCGAAATATGTTCACGAGAAAGTTTGCTTAGAATATACTTTTTAAAACACTGTTTTGCGCAATGTCCGTAACGATTGATATAGATTCAATTTAAACCACTCCAATCATTTGTAACCCGTCGAAATCTGATTCATTTCAAATTTTGAGTAGCACTGAAATGTTATTATAGAAGACTTACGCATTAGATATTTTCTACATAGACATACGCACTACAGACTTACATTTCTACCTACGTCCTACATTTTATTTTTACATATTACGCACTACATTACTACTCGCACAATATCCGTCACAAATCGTAGTGTCTCACTCCATTCCTTTCTAAATTGAAGAAATCAGGGTCGGTAGCATATGCCAGCATTTCTTAAACTGTGAGTAACAAAAAATTTTATTCAGATACATGAATTTTAAGAAATTAAGTGAACGGTATTTACATATTCAATGCAACCATTTTGGCGAAGCCGTTGTTTACATATGAAAAGGTAAAAGTTATTTATCGCATGCAAACTGGCGAATTTTTAGAAAGATTCCCAAACTATTGATATTTATAGTAAGTTGGCAAACATTATCAACATCTGAGCACTATTTTAACAATTTAAAATATAAATCCTAATTATTAAATAAAGATTACTTAATACATTAAAAATGCACACAATTTTTTCAAAATCTTTCTGTATTTTTTTTTTTTTTTTTTCTGTTCTTCTCCCCAAATACACAACGATCTGCTTTCGCTTAAGAAACACAGAATCGTAGAAAATCGGCAACAGCGGCTCTCGACCAAAACTCTCTCTCTTTTTATAAATTTTTGAAGCAAAATTATTCTTGCAGAAATTTTACTGCACTTTCTTCCGTTACTGGGAAATTCCAGAAGCCTATATTTTAAAATTAAGTTTAAAATAAAAAAAAAAATGCCACGATTTTTTTATAAAAATCGTTGGAACCTGAAATACAACAAAAACAGATCATACGAAACTGGCGATGTTTCTTGACTGAAGGTTTTTATTATGAACAGGCTTGCCAGATTTTGGCAAATTCTGAAAATTTGGTGACTTCTACTAAGATGGTTGCGATAACACATACGTATCATACGTATTCTTTCATTCAGATGTAAGAAATAGTTAAAAAGACTCGGGAACATACTTCATTGATATGTTGATTTTTATAATAAATAATTTAAAACAAATTTTAAGGTTTTTGCATGCAATAGTTGTGGAATTATCAATAATTTAAAAATTGTTTAAGCCTAATGAAACCGCCATTTGTTTACATTTGAAACATAGAATAGAGAATTAAGTCAGTTTCTTTTTAACGATTGAAACCAAAAGTATTCAGTTTTGTGCACCGACAGATCGGTCTTCCAGACCGCTGGCCGAATTGCTGGTTTTTTTCCCTTAGAAACATTAATTTAATTGTAAAAATTGCTTTTCAACTGTATTTCGTTTTTATGTTTTTCTGTACTTTACAATTCCTAATTAAGATGTTTTGAGTTTTTATGTATTTTTGCCTTGCCACGAATTAAAAACTGAATTATTTGAATGAGAAGCATATCTAATGAAATTTGAGGAAATGTGTTTAAATGAAATGCAACAAAAAATGTGTATAATTTAATATGCCGTACAACAAAGTCATGTGGTGCCCACATAAGATTCTTTTCTCTCTTTTCAGATTTATTATTAAGCACCGTTTCTCCGCAATTACGCCATTACAATTCAAAAGCAAAATCACAAAAATTTTTAAAAGCAGCATATGTTTGCAATTCCCAATGCAGTGTTAAGTGATGGCATATTTTTTTTCCAGTCTTTCATCAGTTCATCATATGAATGTTCAGTTTTTCTTAGTAAGATGATTTGCAAATTTTTTTTCTTTTTTTAATTATTAAAGTTTTGTGTGTTAACTTTATTTATTAAATATCATATTCTTCGCATTTACCCTTCATAAAATTCAATTCAACAGCAAAATCGCAAAATGTTTTAAATAAGACTATATATTTAGGAGTATTTTCAGATACACAGTATCGCGCGCTAGAAAGAATTTTTTTTTTTTTTTTTTTTTTTTTTTTCATACAGTGTTTCCATTGTTTGTTACGTCGTTGAGTTTGTTGACCCAAATTCCTTAAAATAAGTAAAGAACTATATATAATCATTCTATGAAAATACTGAATACTTTTAATTATGTAGATCATGAATGAAAATGCATTTTTATCATTTAAATCAATCCCATTGAAAAGTAAAAAAGGAATATTTTTAAGAACTGAATCTATTGCATTAAATAGCTTAGTTCATTAATCTACAACAGATAGATTCAACTCGAAAGATAAATATCTCACATTTTATCGAATGGTAACAGATTCGAATGAAAAGTGAAATGACGCATTTATAGTGATTTGAGGCAAAATCCCATTTCGTGACTAATCGCCTTTTTGGGCCAATAAAAAAATATCTGCTATAAATTTGTAAACGTAGCTAATGCTTATAAATTACGGATGAAAACACTTTTTACCTCCTGCCAATCTACATGCCTAGGTAAGGGAGGTTAGTTCTTTCGGTTTAAAAATTCGATAGTGAGTTTTCAGTCAATAAGCATGAATGAGAGTTCCCACAACATGTTTTCACTATATTGTTATGAATTTTGTGCACAGATAGTTGATTTTAGTGAAATTATATGTGAAATTAATATATTTTTCTGTATAATGTAACATGAAAATCTAGAGGGAGGATGCTGTGCCGTAAAAATAAGAATACAGAAGCAAGTCTATTTAATATTGAGCAAATGCCTATCTCGCTAATTTGGCAAGAAATTTCCAAAAGTCGCCAAATTTAAAGACCATTTGGTGAGATTTTGGTTCGGTCCCTTATAACCGTAATATGTATTGTAACTGAATAACCGTAATTGATTTCATATGTAGCTGTAACAGTAATTCGGCCCTCATATGCCTTCCAGTCATTTCAGGATGCAGATAGTACCAGAAATATCTCGATGGCCGGGTGAAACCTATATAAGGCCGGAGAGAGCATCTTCCCTCAGTAGTTGTGAGTTGTTAGTTCAGAGCGACTTAGGAGTATCGAAAGCTTCGCCCTTTCAGATACGCTTTGCTTGCGTTGAGTTAAAAGTTCTTAGTAGTTTGAAGCGTAACTACTTATTGTACTCTGTGATAGTGTGAAGAGTTGTACGACCATTTTTGCGGAAAATTTCCGAGCTAAACGTTCCTTTCGATAAAATAAATCTTAACCCATCATCGGAGCTGCGGGCATTCAATCTATTATAATCCCGTACGTATGCAACACTATTTGGTCTATTATAATCCCGTACGTATGCAACACTATTTGGTGTCAGAGGTAGGATAATTCTTTATGGCTATAAAGATACCGGGCGACAGGGCTATATTTGTGCTGTAGTACTCTCAGTCAAAAGCTTACAAAAAATATGCAACAATATTTAGAATGACGTCTGTCTGTGCCGCTTTCTTCGGCCATGATAACTCTTATATCTGTTAGGTCACAATAAAATGCAAAGCGAAAACTTTCTATTTTCCGTATTTAAGCGTTCTCGCGGGACATATGCCTGTTTACCTCTGTTAAACATCAGGCGTCCCCGTCCTCCGTCACCTGTCACGAGTTGATAAGATTTGTGGTAAAACAGCAAACGGACGTGGTACTTTACATGAAGCTCTGAACACATTTTTTGAAAAATATAGGTTATGATATAATCTTAAACTTCTCAAACTTCAAATTAAAAACTAGTATGATACCATTATTTACCTGCCACGCATTTTGGCAATAACAATGTAAAATATGTGATGCGTTTGTCCCACATACAGTCCCCAGATTGTGCTATCGCTAGGTCTTGCCATGTATTTGGCTTCTCTTTCACAAGCGCAAAAAACGCGGTAGGTGCTTAACGGAAAAGTACCTTAAAACTATTTGGTATTTTAAATATATCGGGTTTTAACGAAAGTTTCCCGCCACAGCAAATATCATCTACGCAAACAGTTCGCGTTGGCGTGTTTAATCGTATTTTGTTAAATGATTTTTGACATTTAAAAAAAAAGACTTGCACTAGGCATTTGAAAAAAAAAACACTATGTGGGGTATTTTATTAAAAAATATCGCTATCATTCAGTACAAGATGTCTGAAATGGAACTGTCACGCTACCAGAATAGAGCCATCATTTACTTCGAGTTCTGTTGCAAAACGTCAGCAACATAAAGTCATCAAATCATGTGTATAACTTTAAGTACTAATGTTGTATCATATGATATTGTGAAGGTTTGGTATCAAAAGTTTAAAAAAAAAAAAAGAAAGAAAGACTAGAACATTCAAGAAGCAGAGCGCTCTGGCCGCCTTACTGATGTTGATGAGGCCCTCCTGCGAGAACTTGGAGAAGAAGATCAGTATGCGATCACTCGAGAGCTTGCTAATGAGTTAGACAGTAGTGCCATGTCCATTAGTCGCGCTATGCATCACATAAACTTGACGTACAAGTTCAATCGCTGGGTGCCATATAAGCTGACTCAAGGACAGACGTGTTCCGGACTGCACTAATATGCTTGAATATCAACGCAACGACAAAATTCTGGACCAGATCGTCACTTGTGATGAAACGTGGATTTAATTCAACAACACAGTCAAAAAAAGGAGGTTTGTCTAAGCCTCGTGAGGCCGTCGGCAAGCGCAATTTGACTAAAAAAAAAGATCATGCTTTGTATTTGGTGGGATTGCCGTGGTCTTATTCACAGAATACCTGGAAAAAAGTAAAACTCTCGACAATAAGGTGTACAGCGAGACGTAAGTCTGTGTTGACGTTGCTATGAAGAAAAACATCGAAATGAGTTCCGACGCAAAAAGGTAATGTTCCATCAAGAAAATGCAAGACCGCATATGTCTGCACACTGTAAAAAAAATCTGTAATGTTACTAAGAAAACTCATGGAAACTGGGATGCCATGGGTTATTTGAGTAACAGCAACAGGTGTTTTCTTTGTAACTTTACAAGAGTTTTGCCTGTAATGGTTACAGATCTTTTTCTTGTAATATCACAGCATATAGTTATGTAAGTAGAACATATTTTTCTCATGTAAAATCCCAAACGATATATCTGTAATGGTTACAGATTATTTGCATGTAATACTACATCAAATAATTATGTAAAAAGAACATGTTTTTCTCATGTAAGATCTCAACAGATATATCTGTAACCGTTACGGTTATTTGCTTGTATTATTACAGCACGTTATTATGTGAGTAGAAGATACTTTTCTTACGTAAAATTCCAATGGTTGTATCTGTAAAGGTTTCAGATTATTTCCTTCTAATATCTCATTAAGTAATTATATGTGTGTAGAATATACTTTTCATAGATGAAATACTAAAGGATATGTCTATAAAAGTAATAGATTTTTGGTCTAAAATAATACTTATTATAATAAAATACATTGAAATGCATATAAAGCAATGATATCTGTAGGTATATATATCATTTTGATTAATAATCGATTTGAGCTTAATTTGATAATTAAGTTCAAATTTATATGCTACTCCTTACATTAAATTACATGTATATCCTTTACATAAAATAATGAAAAGTCATCTGGAATTTATATTTGGCCTGTAAAATAGCTGAAAAAAAAAACAGTATGCTTTATTTGCATGTTTTAGTGTCAATTAAGATATGTTCTAGAACTTTCTTTTTAGTAATTTTAGCTAAAATAGACACATGTTCCTTTAGATTTAACTTATATGAGTAAACGTGTTGCATGTTGATATGATCATATTATTACAATAAAAGACATTTTGTGAAATATTTCTATGAAGAACTCAGAACAGCTGTTCTTCATGTTTCAAAAATATTATATTCTCTCCTTCTAAAAGTGACATTTTCAGTAAATTAAACAATTCAACATAGCAATGAACTTTATTTTGTTACTAGAAGGAATTCAAAATTTTGTTCATAAGCTTGAATTACAACGTCCAACTAACCTTTTTATTCTTATCTGCACTCAGTGTTTGACAACAGTCTGCTATTGTTTGAAGTAATAGATGGCAACTGCATAACGTTTTTACCCTACCTTCAAATAATTTCCTTTGAATTAACAGATAGAAGTCTTTCATTAAAAACCTAATATCATGCTTTTTGAATAAGCATAAAACTTCACCAACTGACCTTAATTTTTAAAGCCTTGCTTCCATTAAAATTCTTGATGCTTAATACAATTATGCCTTTAACAAATTTGTTTCAAAAGTTAATACTTCAGTTTAGCTTAAAATTTAATGCATTTTAATTTTACCTGTAATTTTTTACAAACGTGATATGTAAAACTTTAAGCTTAATAATTACCATTTAGAAAGTGATACTAAAAAGTATTCTTAGTTATTATAAATTTCGAGATTTGCATACAAAATTGTGAAATATACATGTGACAACAGAAAACAAACTTTATGCTCTCTCTATATATATATATTAGAGCATGTTAATTAAGAAGTTTATTGAATTTATAATTTTATTGTGAAACATTATGAATCAAATAATACGCTAATTAAAATACAGAAGTAAAAATAATTTATTACTTAATTCATAAACTTTACATAAAACCTTAAAAAAAGAATTAATTAAAAAATAACACAATATAACATTTCATAAAAATTCGTTTCGACTGCTTGGAAAAAATGAATGGTTTTTCCCCTTCTTTGTAAACCATGTCTCCTAAATAAAGAAAAAAACATTTCTTTTAAAATCATAATCATGCTCTTAAAAAGCTTATAAAAATTATTTTAATAGATGTTTTAAACATGTGCTTATATAACACTTTTAATCATATTTCTTTATAATATCTTAAGTAATCAGGAACAGCTTAAAAACTTTAAAAAATTGCATTACAGTGAACCGTCTCATTACTACAAGCTACCTCAGTCAATCACTTTTTAAATTTAACCAGCATTCCTCATAAAATAACTAATTAGTAAACATAACTTCCCTAAGATGCCCAATATCATTAAAGATCAAAATCTTCAGGAATCACACATAGCTAGCTTAGAGAAGGTTCATTGTAGAAAAACAGCCAATATGCAAATCTTTTCATAAATGAAGCCACCATAGTTATTAAATATAATATACAGTATACTTATATTCAGAATTCAGAACTTGAATAAATTTCTCGAACTGTTTTAGCATTCGAAAAATATTATATTTATTACCTTAAATTTCTAAAACAATATTACATATTGGTCCAAATGAATCACTGGGACTCGGACAACATTTTCCCCAAGCTTTCTTTTAGCAACAGGATTCTGAAATTGTTTTAATGATTTAGGTAATGTTTGTCTTCCTTAAGGCGCTCACTAAACAAGTTACCCTAAATTTTTTCGTCTACATAGTGGTCGTTTTCATCTTACTAACTGATTTGCTAGTGGATTTTGGGTGCATGGCCTATTATTTATGAAACAATAATAGTGAACAGCTTCAAGAAAATGGGGATATCTAATGTTCTTGATGCTATATTCCCACTTATTTTTACTAATTTTATCTTCCGAAAATTGAGAGGGAAAAATTAAACGAATAATTTAATTTCCAAAGGACACAGTCACAGTAGGAATATAACAAATGAAAAGTAATCATGTATAAACTACTACTATCACAATATTATTTCTTTAAAAGAAACCTCTATTTCAATAAGAATACACATAATTGCAACATCTAATAAGTTATCTCATTTCTTTATAATTTGAATTTCTCTCATTCTCATTGTTGTTCTTGCAATTCCTTAAGCCTCAGATCATACATAAATAATTAGAGAAGATGAATATGCAGCTGATATGGCAAAATTGCACAGTGAATGGCAGTTGGTATTTCCTTTCACTATCATAGATCATTTTTTGTATTAGGTTGACATAATATTCAACAGTTAGAAGAGAAAGATTCAACGGGGCCTTTAGTGTACAAAAGTTTGCCTTTGTTAGTATGACGAAAACAATCAGTATGTCGATAAATCCATTTTAAAATCTTGGGATATTCATTTTCTAAATGCATTAAAAGGGGGAAAATTATGCAAATATTTTTTTTAATTTTCAAAATCTGGTTCTAAAGCTGGGTGGGATGGAATATGCAACGCAATACGGTAATTCTGAAGATCATTGCTCAAACTGAGTGGTGATTACATGCTGTAGAAGACGGCACAAGTTGCAGTTCCAGATGCATTAAATGCTTTGAGGTCTAGGGCATTGGGCAATAATAAGAATGAAATTCAAGGTATAGGGAAGTAGGAATGAAGATTATTATTATCAGATACTGAAATGTTAATGTTACTAAACATTCTTATTGGAATGTAGGTTTCTTTTATATAATAATACTAGGATAGTTACCAGTAGTTCATTCATGAATACTTTTGATTGGTTATGGTCTTACTGTAATCACATCCTTCAAAATTAAATTATTGCTTAATTTCCCCCTTGATTTTCATACTATAATATTAGTAAAAAGGAGGAAAAAAGTCTGCAAGTAAACATAACTCCTCTCTATATATCATTATGTCGATAAATCCATTTTAAAATCGTGGGATATTCATTTCCTAAATGCATTAAAAGGGGGATAATTATGCAAATATTTTTTTTTTTTTAATTTTCGTGGGCAACTAAGCAAAACAAATGTGACTTTTTCTTCTTTAAAAAATTTGTGTTAATAAATAGGATGAGAATTAAGTTAATTTTAAAGACTTATGACACATGAAATATACATGATCAAAATAAATTAGAAAATTAAGTTCAAATAAATTTTAAGCTAAATTACGTGTTTAAGTTGCAATACTTCAGTTTGATCTATAATCCGGACCTCAAAGCTACAAACTTTCTGCGCATACGTCGCCTTGAGGCATGCGCGTAAGACCTTTACGGCTGCGAATATGCGTGTGCGCATGCGCATAATACGTTTACACATGTGCGTTTAATGTGTAACGGATGGTATAAGCTAAGCTAAAATTATCTAATTCAGTTAATGTTACAGATTGCGTTGTTCCTTAATCTTCGAAATGGATCCGGCTTCTTATTTTTTGAAGACTGTTAGAGCAATTTTATAAAAGTAAGCTTGAACTTTCAATTATGTCAAATAGAATTTCCGATATATATTTACTAATATGTAAAGGATCTACAAAGCGAAAGTATGTTTCGAAGTCCATTAAACAAAAAGTGGAATTGCTGCAAAAAAATGGATAAAGGCATAATCCTTTGTTTATCTAACCATTCAGAAATCTGCTGTTTATCAATTTCACGCTACTCTGCGGCGGGGGGGGGCGGGAGGAACGCCGCGGCGCCCAATGTATTGGATGTTCATCTGTCAGCAGTCCTTATCTTCACAGCAGATGTTTTTATTTTATTTGGCTTATGTATGTATGCAGTATTTCATCTCGATGTACTCCGTCTTGTTTATGATTTAAATCAAATTCCTCGTCAATATAATTCACTTCCGATAGTGAAGAAAGTGATACAGAGGTTATTGAAAACGAAAAAATTTCGATTGACAAATTAGTCGGTATTCTCGACACAGCAATTATAGGACTTCAACAGCGGAACTTTGTAACTGAAGAAGAAATTATGGCTGTTTATAGAATTAAAGAGAAAGTATTATCACATAAAACGAAGCAACTTAAACAACTTACATTGAAAGAAATGTTTAATAAAGTAAACAAATAAATATAATTTTTTTTTTTTTTTTTTTTTTTTAAATTTTGATACACTTTAGATCATAATTGTTCGTTAGTTCATAAATTACGGTTTCATATTTTTAATTTTATAATTTCTGCATCCCATCTTACCAGATTTAAACTGATGATCTGTAATCCGGAAAAATCGATAATCCGGAATCGCCGAAGTCCCGACGAGTCCGGATTAACGACTTTTGACTGTACTAACAAAACCAAACATCATATTCCCATTCTGCACAGTATAAAAATTCTTCTGCAAAACTGCAAAAATTACCAACACTTTGGCTTATTTGATAATTTTCAAATTCACTCCTTTGTTTGCATTTAGAATTTATAACTTTAATTTTCCACAGAAATTTGTTTTTGATTTTAAAAAATTTCACTGGCATAATTTCATTCACTTCAGCATATATTAATAGATGCAGAAGGTTTTTGTACCTTACATAATTTTAAATCTTATGTAACCTAACGTAATTAATAACAAAATCAAAACGTAGATCAGAAACTGCATAAAATTTAATAAATAATTTCTACTAGTGTCACACGAAATGCTATGAAATTAATCAATAAAATGAGATAAAATATACAGAATTAATATTCCACATGTGTGAAGCTGGAAGTTTTACGTTAAATACTTTTTTTTAATTAAGTATTTTTAAAAATGACCCCTTAGAGCATGGGACCTTTCGTAATTAGAACTTGCAAATCCACTTCGCTAGTCTTTCATAACATTGCTTTTCTTTTATTAACAAGAAATATTGCATTCAGTTATTTAATTTAAGATTTCCAAAAATAATGCTACTGAAAGGCATGAATACTTACTTAAATTTGAAATTAATTTAGTTGACTTAAAATAATATTTAAAAAATAAGTCTTCATATATATGTCTAACAATCAGACCTTATTAATTTTCTTTTACTTGAATAATATCTGAATTCTGCATTAGTTTGGACTAGTAAATCATTGGACAATTAAATACCAAGCTATAAGAGAACTAATGTAGTTTACAAATGCACTGAATTTTATTTCCTGCATTAACTTTCAAAGAAAGTAAAATTTTCTGCATATTTGCATCATTTGGATTGATAGAATATGGCAAAGAATGCAAAGGCTATCATCAGTCTAAAGGGAAGTATATATTCATGGACGGCTTTGTAAGGAAAAGTAACTTGCATTTCCATTTATTCATGTGTGAGTATATATATATATTTACAATTGTTAATGCTAAAATCAATGCTTCATTAAAAATTTATTATTATTTTATTTTTAATACTAACATACAGATACAGAATTGTTTTAAATTCCAATACACAATCATAATTTATTTTTAAGAAAACTTATTTTATGATTTATACATTATATTACATGAATAAGAGAAACATTTGTCAAGAAATATATTAAACTTGAATTAGCAGATTCATGCTATCCTACTAACAAGACTATCATACTTCAAAACTGTAATAAAATTGGGCAAAATAAAATCAACATAAATTCTATATTAAATGTTTAAAAACTTATAAGTATGCAATTGTAGTTATATATACAATATAATAAATTTTGTAATTTATAAAATATTAATGGAATATTTTTGAAAATAATGTACAAAATTTTAGTTTTCTTTTATAACTAGTTTAACGAATTTTTAGAAAAATATTTTAGGTCATTTCCATCTTTTCCCTGTTGATATTGGTATATTAAAATATATGGAATAATTAAGTTGCATCTAGTTAGTAAACCAAAACATTACGACAAGTATGATGCGACATATTTTTAATCAATATAATTACTTCATTTTGGAATTATAACATATTCGTAAGAAATTAATACCATTGAAAAAATAATATTATTATACTAAAGAATAAACGAGATTCTCGACCGCATTGTTCAAGTTTTTGTAATTTTACTTCATAACACACTCGTATATAAACATATTAGACTGAATTATAAACCAAGTATAATTAATTAGGTAATCCTAGAAAAAGAATAAACTAAACCTAGTAAGCAAAAAATATATACATTACATTCAGAATTCTAAATGTTTACATAAACTTTTCTCGCAAGGCCTGCCGGGAAAAAGATGTCAAACGTTCTTTGGTCAGACGATTGCAAACGGACGCTAACATGATTAATTTTGTTTTCAACAACCACATTACCGTTTCAATTAAATACCACAACAGTGATTAAATTTTGGAATAATTAGTTATAAATAATAATACGGGCAATTTAAGGCGTAATTTATCGGATGCACAATGACAAAATACTACTATTAGATCTGCATTTGGAATAAATATTCTGCACTCTTTCAACTCATTAGACATTACGAACACTGATATTAATTAATCGCAAAGCTTAAACGTTTAAATACTTACTCACTACATATAACAGTGAAAGGTGCATGAGAATAATCTGCATAAAATGAACAAAAAATATTTCAAACGTAATTGTAAACATTTTCTTACTTACCTGCGCTATACAACCAACATGCATTCAGCCATGTTTTTTTCTGCAACTAGCTTTCAAACACTTTTCTTCTGATTGGCTGATTTCCAGTCAGTCACGTGATTCTTCCGCGCGGCTACTGAAACATTATCTGTAATGTTACAGGCAAATTAGCTGTACCAGCCACAGTTTGCTTTCAACCTGTTACCATTACAGGAAATTCTTGTGTAACTTTTTGATTTCTGTAACTTTACAAAACTTTTGCCTGTAAAGAGCGAACTTTTTTTTTACAGTGCATTCATCGGCTGAGCTTTGTACGAACTTGAATGGTTCTTTTGCCACACACCCCATATAGCCCCGATGTCGCTCCTCCGGACTTCTACCTTTTTTTCACACCTGAAGCTACATCTTGCTGGTGCTATCTTCCATTCTGCACAGGACTTCCAAAATGAGGTCGATCTGATTTTGGACTCACAGCCACCAAGTTTCTGGGCCGTAGGCTTTGAAACACTACCAAAACATTGGCAGATTTGGGTTGTGATTACTACCCGTACTAAAGGTAGTTCTTTGATTTTGTTTCTTTATTACGAATTTGTTTTTAGCGGAAAACTTTCGTTACAACCAGATATTATAAAAACGTAATTTTCTTCAATTAAAAACCAATTCAATTATATATTATTCAACTGCCTAATAAAACGGATTTTTTAATAAGAAAAAGTATAAATAAAAAATCTCTCTCTCTCTCTCTCTCTCTACGATTTCGTTTGAGGAAAAATGTTTGAAAATTCTTAGCTTTCAAATGAACGTAATACTGTAGATAATGTTTTCTGTTCGTGACCAGCGCAATAGTTGAATTTTCATAGATTTCAGCTGCTGTTATAGGCGAACGACTGATATTCATTTTTTGTGTATAACTCGGTTGCTATGCAAGGACGGTAAGTTTCGTGTGACAACAGCCGGCGCGTAAATACGGTATGGATGATTCTCTATTTAGAAATGAAGTAAGAGCGACTGGAATAACCTTTCTAGTCATGCATGCAATTGTTAGCTCATAAATTATGAATAAGAATGAAAAGCTTTCATTTAGGGGGATAAGGGAATAATTTTTACGAAATCTCACGTAGGAAATGATATTCCCCTTACTTGCGTTCAAGGTAAATTGGGCAAAAATTTAAAAAACTCGAATAAAATTGTAGAACAGTGTAGAACTAACACGGTGCCATAAAACGGGTTTACTTAGAGCTAGTATTTGTTTTATTATCGATTACGTCTTTTTTCGAAAAAGAACAGACGGAAAATTAGCACCCACTTTGAACAACATCGCCGTTTTCGAAATAATCCCCCAAAACGGATACAGAATGCACTTAAATTCGGTTTTAAAAATTCTAAACGATTCTAGAATGCTCTATCTGTTCTAAAGAGTTAATGAGCATGGCGATAACTAACGTTTTCAGTAAGAGCTGATAGCAGGAAAACAACAACGGTGACGTGATTTAAAAATTGAAACTCTGTAAAAATAATATTTACTTTATAAAAATAATGTTTACATATATGTAAAAATAATATTTACTTTATAAAAATCTGACATGGACACAAAATGATCTCTTTTAAATAAAATGATACGTATTTAATCCTGCACTTCATTTAAAATTAATTCCTTGAATTATTCTAACTTAAATAACCTATCCCTCAAGGGAAGTTGAAAATGACATAAAAAAATTGCAGATTTTGAAATTAAATATCCCGCTCAATTTTTGTTGTTTGTGAGTCAAACTTCTTACAATTTTATTTTTTCATAACGAGTATGTAAATGTGAAACGTTGTAATTTAAATGAAAACTTTGTAAAATTTAAAACGTTGTTTGGGCCACAGCGGGAAACGGGTGGTTTACACCAGGAGGAAACCGGTGTTTGACAATCAATAGATAATATATATTTATATATATCTTAATTGATTACTGGTGACTTCCAGAAAAAGTCCTCAAGAGATAATTCACAGTGTCAAGAACTAGCAAGAAACATTTCAAAATTTTTGAGTAAAATAATCGAAAAACTAAATGCTTACTAAAGAAAAAAATCTGATGTGGCGTCCACATGATGGTCTTGTACGCCATATTATATTATACACACATTTTACTGCACTTCATTTAAACTTAACTCCTCGAATTATTCTAACCTGAATAAATAATCCTTCAAGGCAAGTGGAAAATGACATTCAAAATTGCAACTTTTAAAATTAAAGGCCGCGGTCCATTTTTGTCGTTCGGCAATTAAATTTCTTGTATTTTTACTTTTCATAACGAGTGTAAATCTTCCCAAACATAATATGGGAAACCGAAGGCCACATTAAAAATTAGATTTCGTTATTTGTCCAAAAAGTAATTTCTTTTTAATTTGACACTGCCAAATCATGATTATTTTCAGCGTTTAAAATACTTCTGTAATTGGAAATATACGACTACGACCAAAGACTGTGAAATAAAAGCCGGATAACGACTATTAAGGCAGGTAAGAGGGGTAGAAATGCATATATATATGTAATGAAATTTGAAAAAGCTCATTGTAAGAACTCGGCGTGGTAGATCGATGCATAACCAGAAACTTGCAGACGTTGTCGAATTCAATTGTTACCTCTTTATTCATGGCTGGTATACGTTTTTGTTTAATACAATACAAATCAAATCGGAGGTATAACGCCTTATTCTTTAACAGCGTTTTACATCTGACAAACATGAAAAGTATAACTTTTGAAGAAAGCAGGCAGCAGCATGTTGCTACAGCAAAGCTGAACAGTAAAGATGCAAGCAAGCAAAGATGAACAAACGCGGCAACCGAAGAAGCGAGATACGTTGATACAGAGGTATTTATACAGGGGTTCTACTGCATTCGCAGTACTTCCCTGTAAACCTGAAGGAAATCCACAATGGGCATGGTGTTGAAAGGTTCCTGGATGAATCCCATGGAGGGAGCAGGGGCGCAGCAAAGACATTTTATACCAACAAGGCATGATTCACACTGCAGGAATGTTTACATTAGGCGAATTAAATTTCTGATACGTAACTGATTAATATTCGGATGGTGGGTTAAGATTTCACCGCATTCCAGGAACAACTATGCTACAGAGATCACGTGACGAATTACTTTCCACAGTTACATGAAGTAAAGATATTAGTAGAGTTATTGCTTTGCTATTTTTAGAATAAAGAAGGGAGCTGAGTTAAAGAGCTATTGTTAATTTATTAGAAAAGTACATATATTTTACACACACATATATACATATATATATCTATAATTTAAAGTTGTAAGAACAAACGAAAAAAGACCAATTTTGGTCAAAATTTTGCGCATTGTGCTGCAAAATTAAGGAAATTAGAAGATAAATTTTAGTACGCACGCCAAGAAGTTACTAAAACCTGTGGCTCCGTGAAAAATTCAACATAAGCATATTTAGTTGCTATGAAATGCGTGAAAGAGGAGAAAAATACAATATTTGAATATTTACAAGTAAAATTAATAAAAAGTAAGTTATATGCTAAACGAATTAAGTAATTTTTAACACAGTAAAAAAACAAATCAATTGAACGAGGTAAAATAAAAATAGTAAGCTATATGTTAAACGAAAAGTAGATTTTAAAACACAATAAAATACTAATCAATTGATCAAGGTAAAATATTAAAAAAAATATTAAAATTAAGAAGCGGTAAATGGTTAATTAGCCCAATTCGAAGTTCATTTTGGCTTGTCAAGGGAAATTTTTAAAATGAATTTCGAATCAAGCTAACTCCATTACGCGTTTCGCCGAAACAGACAATTGAAACTTTGCGCGACAAAAAAATTTTAAATGAATTAAATAAACTATGTCAAAAACCTTAGTCTCAATTCTCTGTTCCAATTTCCCGACGCGTCCGCATATATTGATACATTAAGGTGTAAAAAATGAAAAGGCAATTCCGATGTACAGAAAAAATAAATAGCGATAAGCTATTAGTCAAAATATAGAAGAACTTATGGGTTGGACCTGCGAGCTTAAAGAATTAAAACTTTGTAAAGGCACCATAAATTATATTTAAATCAAAAAGGAAAAAATAATATATAAAACGACTAGTAGCATGGGTCTTGCCAAGACCTAGAAAAACGTTTAGAGAAAAAATTATAAAACGCAGACCTGGTACAAAGCTGTCTTCCTTGGTGACGAGGAAACTCGAAAAGGGTGTGCAAATCCCCAAGCGTTTCCATTGCCCTCCAACTTGCCGGATGACGTAGAAAGGGGGGAAAATCAACGTCACTGGGCAATAGCCAATGCCAAGTGACTGTCCGTAGGCAGCAACCTGACTCATATATAGAAAGAGAGAGAGAGACACCTTTGGTACTGCTCATTGTTATAAAAAAGAGAGGTGCACAACTAGATTTTATACCAGTCTCATATAAAAAATTTCAAAGCTCTAAGGCTAATCGTTTTTGAGTTATGCGAGATACATACGTACGTACAGACGTCCCGAAAAAATCCATTTTTAATTCATTTTACAATCCGTTTAGAAATAAACAGTCTTTTAGTCTGCCTGTACGTACTGATGTCACCCAAAAGAAAATAGTCAAACGGATTCGAAAGTGGTTAAACAAGGAAGTAAAAAGACAAATATTTTTTGCTTATCAGGTATGACTTCCATTGATAGCAGTAAAGTAACAGTGGTGACGCGAACCTAAGGTGGGTGACGTGAGAGCAACACCGAGTGTCCCCGTACGGTGTTTTTTCAAAATTTCTTAAATAGACAGGCTTTTGTTAAATGCGCAAAATTTCCTCAAAATCGGAGTAAAACTGTAAATTTGTGTGAATTACAGACATACAGGTAAACAAATCAATACTTATCAATATATAAAGGGAATTTCATGATTCCAACCAGTGTCAATTAACGGGTTCAGTTCGTAATTAATAATAACTGAAATGAGTTGTTTATTGCCTTTGAATCGCTTAGTGCGGTAATTAAAACCAGAACAAATTTGACAGAAACATTACATCTTACGCTTTGCTGAACGATTATACAGTGCTACGTGAAAGATGGAAAATATTTAAATTAGGGCCGTGGCAACAGTGTTTTTTTAAATTGCTGTCTTTGCTGATTAAATTCCAAAGACAAATATATTGCTTTTGTTGAGTGGAAAAACGCTTCCTTCAAGTTTTCTGATTAAATATGAAACATGTTTGGAGAAAACCTTACGCGGAATCTTTACGCTTTGCTTAGTGGCAACACAGAGTTTATATCGTTTAATTTTTAATCAATCATTAAATTCGCAAAATACGGAATAATTTTTAAAAAAATGCGAAATTCAAAATCTGGGTTTCGAAGTGCCCATAATTCGAGTGGTGTTCCAAGTTTGATGGCTCTACGTGCCGTCATTTTTTCCATTACACTGATGCATAGAAGATAAAAATATTTTAATTAGGGCCGTGGCAACACTTTTTTTTAAATCGCTGTGTTTGTTGATTAAATTCGAAAGAAAAATATTTTGCTTTCCGCCGAATGGCAACATACTTCTTGGGTCTCCAAGAAGATTTTAAAATCACCAACGAACACGATTATTACTCAGAGAGAAATATACAAATCGCCCAGGATATTATGAAAATTATAAATAATAGTAAGGATAGGATCGGAATGCAAAGCTATGGCTATTTTTTGTTGCTTTGTTTGTGTGTGGGTGTGATTATGTTCATGCTTGCGATTATATGTTTTTAATTATTTTTTACTTTATTACTTTTTTTTACTTCCTTCCCCCCCCCTTTCCCTCAATTCTCTCTCAGGGTGCAGTCCATTTTTAGCTACAATGTGAATGCACATTCACTAAGCGGGCCGGGCTGCGCCCAAATGCTAGCTAATTAACTAACACTTCTTTCTTTTTAATATCTTAGACTTTCTGAAAGATAATGTAATGCCACAGGGACATAAAAATATTTTAATTCGGGCAGCGACAGCACACCTATTTTTTTAAATTGCTTATATTACTGATTATATATTTTTTATATCATTTATTTTGCTTATACTATTGATACTGGTGGCAGCACACATCTTTTATATAGCCAAGTTTTATTATAAAATTTGAGCCACTGAGTGGCAACGCAAAGCTTTACCGATGACACATCCTTGCCGCGTAATATTCAAGGTTGATTAGTTAATTTATCCAAACAAAGCTCACATGTTCTGTCACATTTTCAAAGAAATGGTAAAACTGTTTTCTTAATCATTCAGGGCCTTGCTTATGACGTTTTGCAGATAGTTGTATATTCCTGAACCTGCAAGAACTAATTTGTGTTGAATAAAATAAATGTTCTAATGCTGACGCATCATTAATTAAGACAGAAAAGCCTTTATGAATTAGATGAAAACTTAGTTAACAGCTGAAATGAGTCGAAACCCGCATAGTCATTTTCCCCTTCACAATAAGATGATTACAACCTTCGAGCACTCACTCCAACGCTTGCAATAGTCCGCATTAAAAAAAAAAAAAAAAGCAATATATCGCTAGACAGCCGAACTCATGACTAATGACGCACACGACCCTGAAAATTCTCCGTATTCGTTCCAGCGGGCATTATTCACCCAACTTGTCGGATTCGGACATAAAAGCCGAAGGCGAAAGTGCAGTTACGGATGCCGTTAAACCCAGTTTTTTTTCTTTTTTGGGGTCATTCTGTAAGTAGGCAGAAGAAGAAAGGATTTAACATATGGATGAACTTTCTCTGCTTCAATGATATTAACTTCGCTTTCGTGTCGGAAATTAACGATGCATTATTTATTTTTAATTTTATTACGTGCTCCGCCATTCGGCATTACACAAAAAGGGAAAAATGATACGGGGAAGTAGCTAAGAGACCCTGGCTCGTATCCATGTAACACATGAGGAAAAACATGAAAATGCTCATGCAACCAGAACTCGAACCCCGAACAGAATTACCAGCATTCAGCTGCTTTAACCGTTCAGCCACTGTCGGCTATGATGCACTATCTGAATTTTTTAAAAAAAACTAAGTGATTTGATTGCACTGTTTCTTTTTTTTAGGGGGAGTGCTCTTGAAAATCAGAAGTGTGAAAGGGATCAGATTTTAACGTTCGCTCAAAAGGCTTTTCCAAAATTTAATGTGGTTTTTCAACACAGATTACCAATAAAGATGGTCCATGTGGAATAACGAAACATTTTATATATTATATTAGGTGAACAGACATTAGACATGAATAAATAGGCATTTAGGCAGGTAACGCTGTGTATCTTCTGTATAATTTATCAGGACTTGTATTTCTCTTGATTTGCTTTGGAAAAATGAATGATCCTGAATAGGAACAGGGAGCTTACTCAAGTTATGTTCAGGAAGGTGTGAAATAGACAACACAAGCAGGAAGGGTATACGAAACCCTTTATTTTCTATCTTTTACAGGTATTTCCGAAACTTTGGAATACAGAGACCAACCACTCGTGGTCTGAACGCAAGAATATAAAACTACTAACTAAAACTCTAACTGAAATCTAACTTTGAATAAGTATACAAATGCCTAGCACTAAGATTGGCCTTTATTTAATGAAAGGTACGTATGTAGTACGCCGAGCTGCTTAAACTACAATACGTTCGCAAATAACAAGAGGGTTAAACCTCTGGCCTTAAAGGCAACCAGCAACAGAGTGAAAACTTGTAAAACTACAGTGGCAAGCGGCTTGCCTCCTATAACTCCTTCCTCACTCTATTGGCAAAAAGCCACAACTTAATTACTTGGGTGTTAGCAAGACAATTTGCATAAACAAGTTAAAGCGTTTAATTCTGGCCGGAAGTAGAAAATAAGAAGTGATAGTACAGTTTTAAAATAAAATAAACGTTAGTAAAACTTAAGATCCTTACATATTAAAAAGTGAAAAATATGTAATCCAGTTCTATATAAATACTGAATGTTTTCAATTAGATATATTATGAATTAAACGCATTTTTATTTAAATCAATCAGATTAAAAAGTAAAAAACCATAATGTTCTTCAAAAGTGTAGCTGTTGGTTTCCATTTATTTCTGTTAATACGTAACAGACAGGTTGAGTTTGAAAGGCAAATTTCTTACATTTTGAAGAATGGGAACAGACTCGAATGGAGTGTGAAACAACGAATCTACGATGGACGATACAAAATCGTTATTTTGAGACTAATTACTTGACGACAAATTCATTTTGCCAAACCTGAAAATAAATGTATTTCCTTAGCTAACTTAAAAACCTCTTCTCGGAAAATATAGCAGTCTTTCTTCTCATAATGATAATCAGTCTACTCTTATTTTACGCTTCCGTCATATGGGAACACGCTCCAAAAATAAATCTTTACAAAATTCAAATTCTGCAAAATAAAGCATTTAGTGAAAAAGACAATTCGCTCCTCGGTTTATGAGGAATAGCACACTGCATGCCAATTTAAAAACAGAACTCGCAGTTAGAAGTTAAATTCATCAGATTAAATGAAGTTCAGTCGGAAGTTTCTGAACTTTTGTTAAAAACTGAAAATGAAAGCGAATATTTGGCTGACTGACACAAATGAAACATATCGCGATAAATATATTAGTTTAAAGACAAAAGGAGAAATTAAAATGGCGAATTATATTCCTGTAGTTACACCTGGAATTTTAGAAAATTCTACGAGGAATATAAAATTACCACAGTTGAAGTTTCAAAAATTCAATGGGGAGCTTCCGAAATTGGTTAGAATTTTGAGGGTAATTTTAAGAAGATCAACGAAGATGTAAATATAGTTGAAGATGACAAATTACAATACCTATTACAGGCTACTGTTGTTGGATCTCCAGTAACAGACTTCATAGATAGTTATCGTCCTTTAGATGCGAATTATAAAGAATCTATCAGACAGCTAAAATCCAGATTTGCACGCAACGAATTACTGGTAGAAGTCTATGTTCGCGAACTATTAAAGTTGGTTTTGGCTCAAGCCGGCAAAGAAGGAAGTATGACTCTGTACAACTTATTAGGATAAGTTACAGACGCGACTCGGAGTTTTGGGGTACTTTGGAAGTGTATTTAATTAATTAATTAATCGCAAAGCACACTAGGGCTATCTGCCTAAGGGGAGGGATGCCTTCGTGGAGGACGTTCTAAGGGAAACTGGCTCGTATACACGTTACACATGGGGAAAACCACGAAAACGCCCATGCAGCCAGCCCGTTCGCGGGATTCGAACCTCGGACCGAACTACCAGTGTTCAGCGACTTTACCGCTCGGCCGCTGGTGGGCACTTTGGAAGTAAAAAGTGAGATTTATGCAGCTGTGTTATATCCTCTTGTAGAGTCTTCATTACCGGAAGAAATCCTTAGCGCATAGGAGCAATCTCGTCAACATCAGGAAAGTGTCGCACACACAGAAAATTTTGAGAATTTATTGCATTTTCTACGAATTGAAGTTGAAACTGAAGAGCGTCTTTCAGTAAGTGCATAGGAGTTTTTCTGCTGCAGAAAAAGTTTAGTCGGTTCCAGGCATAGCAGCTTGTATTTATGCAGGAGACTCAAAGAAGAAACAATTTCATTCTTGTGTCTGGTATGATAAGGAAACGCATAATTCCTATAAGTGCTTTAAGCGGCTCATTCTTTCATTTGAAGATAAGAATACATTACCAAAGAAGGTGGCGGCTGTTTTTAACTGCTTAAAAATTGGGCATGGTGCCGAAATGTGTAAACGTTCTTCGAGATGTATATTTTGTAACAAACGTCATATAACAGTGACGTGCAGAGAACTAAAAAGTTCTAGATTTTCAAAGCAGAACAATCTAAATTAGCTAACGAAACAAGTGAAACTTTATTGGCTAATCAAAAAATGCAAACAGTTCTTCTACAAACTATAATGATGAAGATTGTTCACAATGGAAAAACGGAACTTTCACCAGCACTTTTTGACAGTAGGGCACAGAGATCTCACATACGAAAGCATAAAATATAAAGAGGCTATATTTACTCCCATTAGATCAAGAGACTTTGAGTCATAATCTCTTTGGAGGAGCTCAAACTGAATTTCAAGTCATTTTTGATATCGAGATACAAAATATGGAAGATGGATTCAAATATGAATTATTGGTTTTAGATAGAGAGAAAATTTGTGTATATATTTCTAGAATTAAATTCAAACATACAAGTTCCGCACTTCGAAGACATAAAATCAAAGATTTGGGTAGAGATACTCCAGATATCGAATTGTTAATAGGATTCTTCAATTTAAGCACCGTTTCTCTTAACTCTTGTGGAACATTATCCAAACGGTGAAAAATCATTGCTTCCAATACTAATGGACTCGAAGAAATGCCGAACACGACACGGCAGTCTCTACAGGTAACAACTTTGATTTGCGATTTTTCACAAAAATTTCAAGAAGTCTGTTCCTAGCAGACAAGCTGATTTGTGCGAAGGCTTTCTTGATATCGGTAGTAACACCAATTGCGTGTTGCCGAAATTGTGTGTTGCCGATTATTCCGGACAGTTGATGCTGAATAACATTATTGCGGGCGTACGGGCTCGCAATAGATTGAATGCACACAGGTCCGATGATAAGTTAATAAATTTTTTTTAAACTGTTACAGCTACACAGAACATCGATTATAGTTATTCAATTACTATGCCTGTTACGGTAATACAGGGACAAAAATTTCGCCAAATGTTTGCCCAAGTTTGACGACTTTTCGGGATTTCTGCAAAATTTGGCGATAAAAATCAATTGCAAAAACTTTTGCCAGCTTGGCAAGATATTACCAAATTAGCAATATAGCCATTTACTCAATGTGAAATAGACTTCAAGCTATATTCTTATTTTTCTGGCACACTTCGTTCCTTTAGATGTTCATGTTACATTATAAAAAAGAAATACAACAGTTTCACATTCAACTGCATTAAAATCCTTCCTCTATGTACAGAATTCGTAACAATATCATTCCAATCGATATAAATCTTACTGCTATTGAAACAAAACTGGGATGGCAAACTGGGAGAATACAAGGCATGGTACAAAATTACACTACCTTGCTTGATACCAACGGAATTTGCCATTTAGATCTCACAGAACTGTGGAATTTAGATATAATTGGCATAAAATATCCGGCAGAAGTGAAGACTAATGAGAATTTAGTTACTGAAACCATCAAATTCTTTCAAGAAAACATCAAAGTAATCAAGAGCAATAGGTATGAAGTCTGTGTACCTTCGAAGGATAGTCATCAGAGTCTTGGAGATAATAAAGATAAAGCAGAAAAGAGACTTTTCACCAACACACAAAAACTTCAGAAGCTGGCAGGAGGAAGATATAATCGAAATAGCTCCAAATAACAGTAAACCTGGTCACTATCTCATCAAGCAGTAATCGTTGAAGGATGAAAACGGGAATTGCTTGAATACTTGCCTTGAAAAGAGGTTTGAATTTAATAGAAATTCTTCCAAAAGTTGAAGCAATTTCGGCAACACGCAATTGGTGTTACTACCGATATCAAGAAAGCCTTCGCACAAATCAGCTTGTCTGCTAGGAACAGAGACTTCTTGAAATTTCTGTGAAAAATCGCAAATCAAACCAAAGTTGTTACCTGTAGAGACTGCCGTGTCGTGTTCGGCATTTCTTCGAGTCCATTACTATTGGAAGCAACGATTTTTCACCGTTTGGATAATGTTCCAGAAGAGTTAAGAGAAACGGTGCTTAGATTGAAGAAATCCTATTATGGCGACTACTGTATAGCTAGTTTCGAAACCGAAGAGGAATTAGTCACGTTCAAAGAAGAATCCCCAACTGCCTAATGTTTACAAGAGGTTTTTAACTTTAGAGGGTAGATTGCTGCACTACTCAAAAACAGAAGCATAACTTTCAATCAAAATATCATTCTAATTCTGGGTCTCTCGTGGGACACTGCGAATCATGAAATTCACTGCAATTTAACGCCTTCGACATTTTTTCAAAGTGCCCATACAAAAAGTTCTCTACTGTCACTTTCACAGAGAATATTCGATCCTATTGGATTTACTAATCCAACTACGTTAAATACAAAACTGATTCTACAAAAAACATGGAAAATGAAATTTTCTTGGGATGAAAGCCTTCTGCAAGGTATAGAAAAAGAATTTCAGCCTTGGCTCAAAAGGACATATTTCTTGAATTTTTGTCTATTTCAAGACCTTGTGATTGAACCCTTTAATAAATGCTCTGTTACTCTACATTATTTTAGTGATGCTAGTAAGGTATCTTATGTGGAATGCATTTTCCTGCATGCATATTTTGAAGGAAAAACATCAGTACAGTTGGTATTATGTAAATAAAGAGCGGCGCCTGCCAAAGATGCAACTATTGCTAGATTAGAGTTGCTTGGAAGCATTTATATATACTTGCTTATATCGTGAAATCATTGACGCCCTTAAACTGACAAAGTGCCAAGCGTACTTCTGGTGTCTGTAGTTCTGACATGAACCAAAAGAGATTCTCACTGGAGTGTTTTCATGGCAAATCGCAATGCGAAAACAAGGAGATGCACAAATTCGGAAGCCTGGCATTATGTGCAGGTTCAGTTAATCGAACCGATCTTCATAATATTGCTAGAAAGCAGATAGTGTGAGAAGCCTGATTGGCTTAAACAAGAGCCAGATAAATGGCCTATCTAATGAATCAGAAGTAGAAAGGAAAATTTAAAAAAAAAAAAAAAAAAGGGAAAACGTGGTTTCTAGCGTTTCCTGGATCCTAGCTCTTGGTCTTTAGATTTTTTAATAACAGTCATCATGGTAAAAATTCAAAATGTAAGGATTTAACCTCATGTTATTTTATTTAATCGAGTTCGAAAGCTTTCATAGAAATAATATAAAACTTTAAAAGAAAGGCATATACTTAGAATGACTATGGACTTTTCCTAGTAAGAACTAAACTAGTTTTAAGTGACGAACTCGAGATGACGGACTTAAAGCCATTGACACTTCATATTTTATATAAGGAATTCCTCACAATGATGTAAAGGATCTGGATACTATTGAACACAACAGTTTAAATTGTCGCTTCCGGTATTTGATATCCCCGAGATGATTTGCGCTTGAGATTCAAAAATGAATATTTAGCCATGCTATTCCATGCAGGAGAACGAATATGAGACACAAGTGTGGTGCTAATTGGAACTCCGGATAAGCGCATCAACTGGCCATTGTGACTAGTTGTCCGGGTATTTACGAGTACAGATAATCATATAAGACAGGCCAAAAGTAAAAACGGTTGATGGTAAAAAAATAAGACTCATTCAAAATCTATATCCTTTAGAAGTGGTCCTACCCTTAGAGCTATCTCAGCATTTTCTAGCTCAAATGTCGCCAAATCCAAATCATACTGCAGATCCTAGAAGATCTTCCCATTACAAATAGATCCCATTACAAATAGAATCAGTCAGCCTGATACACCAAGGATAGTTGAGCCTGTTACTCTCCTGTGCTAGGCAGACCTACAAGTACTAGAGTCGGAAGACAACGGAAGACTTATCACATGAATCTCGGATGTGAATAGAGACTATGTTGAAATTTTAGAAAACTGCAAGGTGGGAGGATGTTCATGAACGTGGAAGAACTCAATGAATACAATGTAATTTAATATGTTCATTATAATGTAGATTTTTTGTGGCAACAGGTTTTGTTTATACATACTTCACTTGATGATGATCGGTTGATGTGTGTAAATGCTAAATAAAATTATCGTTGTTAATTAAAAAGGTTTTCGCCGAGAAGTTTGTTTCATTCATCCGCAATTATTATAATAAACTAAGAATATAAGTGGTTTTTAAATAAATACTCTTCTTTTGTAACAATTAGCACCATCTGAAGGCGGCATTTTGCCATCTTTCATACTAAGAAGAATTTAAATGTTTTTGACAAACATCCCACTGTTTATTATTAGAGTTTATTCTCGCTATTTGCAGCAGAGTAGAAGGCGCTACTTCCAGGAAATTCAAAATACTGTATGTCATTATAGAAATTAGCCCACCAGCGGCCGAGACGCTCAACACTGGTAGTTCGGTCCGAGGTTCGAATCCCGCGAACGGGCTGGCTGCATGGGTGTTTTCGTGGTTTTCCCCATGTGTAACGTGTATACGAGCCAGTTTCCCTTAGAAAGTCCTCCACGAAGGCATCTCTCTCCTTAGGCAGATAGCACTCGTGTGCTTTGCCATAATTAAATAATCCATAATCCATTATAGAAATTAATTTCCTTTTTCTTTATGCCATATTTTATATAGTGTTTTCATTTCTTCATATATATCTATAATTAAATAATGAAAATCTGCATAGATGCATGTTCTTCGCACTGAGGAAAATCGCACTACCTAGAGCCACAGAATTTTGAATACATTTAATCCTCTTCCTAACATGTGCACCTCGGAACTCTGAATTTACAGTTTCGGATTTGTTTTTGATTTATTTCACATTTTGAAAGGATTTACAAAATTCTTCTTTAACAAACTTCTAAAAAAATAAAGCGACCAGTTGCAACACTGCTGGAAATAAAATAGTTTTATCTCCAACGTGCCAGACTGTTGCCATTTTTCGAAATGTAATGCATTTATCTTTCAATTTTAATCCAAAAACTTGGCTACTTAAAAGCAATGTATTGTCACTATTTAAAAGCAGTGTATTGCCACTGCTCGAAATAAAATACTTTTATCTTCATGGCACCAATCTATGAATCAAATAATTTGATTCAGTAATAAACATCCTTTCAATTAATATTTGTTTCGTTGCCATTCGCAACATCGTAAGAATTCTGAAGCGTAAGAATCTATTGGCATTCTGAAGACGCGAACTATCAAACTGAATCAGTTATTGAATAACAAAATAAGTGATTTTAAAAGCAATAAACGCAGGTCTTGGGAATCATTTGCCATATTTCAACCTGATTTAATTTAATTAAAAAAGCATTTAAATAATGAGATATCCAATTAGAAATATTAAATATTTTTATGAAAAGACACTAGCTGGACTCATTCAAATCATTTTATACATATCTCTATTTATTAATTACTATTTGTTAGTCTGGAAAATTAACGAAAAAGCGACCATTTGAAAACAATATCCTGATTTTACCGTATTTCTATTCTCCAATCTTGCTCACTAGCGTGTTTAAAGTACCGCTTTTAATCTGTTAGTAATTTAAAATGCAGAAGACTTATTTGTGCTCTACATAACACAAGCTGAATTTAACGCAAATAAAACTGGCGTGTCACTTTTTAAATCAACAGGTCAACTGTTACCGTTCATATTTGCTCAGATCCTATCAAAAAGAGTTTTTAAAACGCTTTAAAACAGTAAGGTTAATACGGTGCACTATAACAGAGTTTTTAAAACGCTTTAAAACAGTAAGGTTAATACGGTGCACTATAACGAAGTGTGAAACGTCGATGTCATGTTTTGCAATTAAAAATACCCTATTAAAATTCTCATTAAGCTACAGTTAATAATTTTAAATCTAAATTTGAGTAAAAGCGACGTGTGAGACATATGGAGTATAGAGTAAATAAAGAAAAAATATCTGAATTTTTCAAGTACAACAAATAAAAAAATACAGGATTATAACAAATGATATGTTCAAAACGTTGCATTTCATAAAGTATTGTAAATAAAACAATCCGATATAGCCAGCACATTACCAATTTCCTGTTTAAATAGCAATCAGCTTTAAATAAGGTATCATTTATAAATAAAATCTGTTTATTCCACTAAACAGAAAAGTCTGGAGTATGGAATTATTAAGTATCATTCTTCATGTCTCAAAACTGGTTTAATTTCTACTAACATAATGAAAGGTTTGCCTCTTTATTACTTCCTTCTATGAAGTAAAGTAGGTATTGCAATCATGAAAAATTTCACATTATCATATTTCAACGGAAATATCCATTTTGACTATATTTGTTTTGCACCACGTTTGTACATACGGACAGAATAAAGTACTCTTTTTCCAAGATAGATTGTAAAATGGATTCAGAATGGGTTTTTTTGTGTACGTACGCATGTACCTCGCATAACTTTGAATACATTAGCCGAAGAACATCAAAATATTGTATATGGGAGTGCTATAACATCTGGTTGTGCACCTCTCTTTTTCATTGCTGTCGGCAGCATCAAAAGTACCATATATACCGATTCGTTCACCCGGCATAAAAGTCCTTACCCAGCCTTTATTTCAGCAATCCTTGGTCGTAATCATACACTTTCCATTACAGAAGTGAATGACGAAATCATTCATATTTCGACAATGTTCAATTGTAAAAACATACAAATAGTAAACAATACAAAAAAAATTGAAATAGTTCGGATTTTAAATTACACCCAAAAGGGCGTTTTTTTAACATTTTGTGTGTTACCTTTATTTATTAAAAATCATGTTCTTTGTACTAAACCATAAAATTCAGTTCAACAGCAGTGTCGCAAAATAATTTTAAAATGAGCCTATCTTTAGAATTTCTGATCCACAGATCCGCGCGCTGGAAATAAAAAGGTTTTTTTTTTCCCTGTAGAGTGTTGCCATTGCTCGATTTTAAATCGTTGAGTTTGTTAATCAAAAATTCGTTAAAGTTTTACAAAACATGGAATCAATTAGAAAACAAATTTTAAATTTGGGCTTTCAAATGCCCATATTTGCAGTAGGAGTACGTCATTCAAAATTGGATGGCTCTAGGTACCGTTGTTTTATCCCAATGCGAGAAACATACATACATTTACGCAGATTCTTCAATATCTAATTTCTTCAAATATAATACAGGGGGATAGAGAGTATTTAGTGGCAACGATTTGAAAAGCGATTCAGCATTTTAAAGTTTTCAACGCAAAATCGCAAAACGAAAACAATAGTCCTACAGGGACAAAGCCCCTTTGGACTAAAAATAATAATTCAAACGACAAATTACGATATCTAACCTTTAATGCTCTCTCGGTGCCTATACTATTATTAAGGAAGTTTTATACTGGTCATGAAAAAAAAAATTGAAAGAAGTTTGACTCCCGTATGACAAAAAAAAAAAAAAAAATGATCAGGATATTTAATTTCCAAATTTTCAATTTTGGATGTCTTTTTCAACTTGCCTTGAGGGATCGGTCCATATTGCGATTAATCCTAATTATATTGTTCTGAACAGTTACTCGCAGTTAAATTTTATTATGTATGTCTAATTATTCAATTTTGTACTAAGGATGCTTACGTGGTTCTTATTGTACTAAAATTTTGCACTAAGCACAACATGTACATAAATTATTATTTTTTGCCTTAGCAACACTGTACCTTAAATTATATACAAAAAGGTATTATGTAGTATAATAATGCATGTTCCGTAAATCAGTCTGCACACATATTTTATCGTATTATTTAATTCATTTAGTACCTAACATGGCATTATCTATGCTAATGCAATTCTTCGAGTTTAGCACTCATTTAATGTATTTGTAATTATTATTAGTGTATAATATGGATATATGAATTTTCAGTATTTTCAGTACAACTTGCCATTAGTGTTTGCATAACGTAAACGTAACAAGTATACATGCACAGTTTTATTAACCTAATTTGCAATATGTTTCGCTTCATGATTTGTAATGTATAAGTATTGGTACAGATTTCATCTTTACATCTGTATCTGTACCTTGGCTTTATAATATTTTTATGCCTAACACATACCATAATAGTGAAAAGTAACTAAAATACTCGTATGTATTAACAGAAGTACATAACATATCACCAATTTGCAAAGCTCTTGTAAAAGTACCATCTACAGCATCTTTTTTTTTAAAGTTAATTGTACAACTGTCAGTACGCATTATACCCAACAATGTCAGTACCTCCTTGCAAGCAACAGAAACTTTAGAGTGCTCAAGATAAGTGGTCGTCAGTATTTTTTCCTTAATCTCAACAGTCTCCACCATGCACTTTCTTTCCATGCTCTGATCCTTCTTTCAGTGTTCCTCCTTTTACGTAGTCTGTTCCCGAAAGATATAGTACTAAGATTTAGTTTCATTTATTTTTTTCATTCCATCGACGGGACCCAACAGGCTGAAGCGAAACTAATCCAGTGGAGCAGCTGTTCTGTCGATGGCGAAAAGAAAGTCTCGATGTTCCCGGGCCTACTGCAGGCGAAGTTGACAATGACGCTTAATCAACAAAGCCACACGAGTAGGACATCTGCTGCACAGTCCACTATCCAAGTGTCCGCTGAACTGTGTTCCGAAATACTTGCACTTGGATCTGCATCGTACTGGGCTGTCAGCCGAGCCACTGTCTGGCGCCGATTTTGTTGGACCAAGCGGGGCAGTCTCCGATGTCCTTTTTTTTTTTTGGATGACGTATGGACATCCAACACCCTGGTTTCTACAGCTGGTTTCACAGTCATTTATCCATTTTGCATAAGAACTAACAAATGATTTGAATTATATTAAAATGAAAAAAGATTAAGTGATGAACATGATTGTTACCCGATTGTTTTACAACTGAAGGGTTTGCAGGAAAAAGGGCCAAGCTCCACTTTGGTAGATTTTGTGTTCACAGGTATTATTCGTTAAAAAAATCGCCCTTTGCATTGGAGTAAAAAGGCAATACAGTAACTGCCAAAAAACACTTTTACTAGCACTTTTAATGAGAACAAACGTTTCGACAATACGTTAAAAAATGAAGTTTTGTATTTTTTTAATTTTTGGAAAATTTAAAAATGTGGAGCTGAGTCCTTCTTGCTGCAAGCCCTTCAATTATTATCAGGTTAGAGGTTATTAGGTTTTTTTTTTTTTTTTTTTTTTTTTTTTTTTTTTTGTACATAAATGATTTATCACTTTGTATATCTTGTAATCGTATAATTATTTTCATCCAAACTAATATAAAATTCTGTAAATTTTTCGTTTTCGCGATGCCGCAACGAAGCAGCAATTTTGAAAATTAGTTTTCATGAAACAAATAACTCATTTCATTTTAAATTAACTTTTTACATAAACTTAAGAAACATAACTAAAGAAATACAAAATTGCGATATTTGGTGATTTATCGCTTTCGTCCGGCTAATAGGAATATACCTACTTTTTTGAGAGATTAGAGGATTCCTATGTAAGCCGACCTCCATATTTTAGCTTCAGAATAAGTTGAAAAACTTATCGGCTCATATATGGAAATATACGCTATTTTTTTTCCCCTACACCGAAACTCAGCCTTAAACATCCGCCTGCTGGTCAATTCTAAACTACATTTCTTATATATTGCCATTATAAGGCAATGAATTTTTAATTAATTTTAAACAAAATGCAATTTATTATCTAAATTAAGGATTCCCGAACTTTCTCTTGCATGATCCCCTTTAAAAGAAGATGTCTCCATAGATTTCTTGCATTTTTCTCTGTAGTATACAGCATATAACATAATCATAATACAAATAATTGAATATAAATCCCTCAAAAAGAAAATTGGATTAAGAACGGGAACAAAAGTTTTCGAAAGTTTATTAAATTTAGGTTTTATTATTTTTTATATAACTATTTTTAATTTTCCAGATTTAAGCAGGTTTTCAGAATTAAAGTAAAAGTAACAAGCCGAATTATAATTATTAGAAGTTCAATAGCAATGAGCATTAATTTTTACAGATCTGCAGTACTAGTTTAGAAGGTTTTGCTACTCAAATTTCTTCAACTGAAGAAATAAAAATGAGGAAAGACAAGCTTCTGCTCACGCACTAAAACCTTGGATCTATTTTTCGTTTCCCGTAGTAAATTATTGGCTTATTGAAACAAGAGAGAAAAGTCGATAATGTTGGTTCGGTAACAAATCTATTTAATTCCAAAACTCGACATTGATGACAGAAGTTCTTGGAAAAAAAACATCTCCCATCAATGCAATCACTCTTCTTGAATCAAAATTTTGGTATAATTTCATTTACATTTATTTTTTACGATTCCTTCCTCAGTATATTATATAGCTTTATACCAGTAAACTATTAATCATCAGTTTTATGAGTAATTTGTTTAATAATTCGTATCTTTCTTATGCCGATCGATTGCGGATATATATTCGGTTATCTGCTTTGTTTTTTCATTGACTTCCAGAGGTCAATACCGACCCCGCTGGGAAGCTTTGATCTAAATTGATCAAATATGTCTAATACTGTTTTCGATTAAGTACCTTTAAACATGTCAACAAACGTTAAACATGAAATTTATCACCTTTTTTAAACAGCAAAACCGATAAATTCAAAGATTATTAGATAAATCATATCAAAGTGGAACAAGTATCACATTTTTATTTACATACATTATCGCACAGAAATGTTCCACATAAAGTTCATCACATTCGATAAGCAGCTAAATATTTTTAATTATCAAAATTTATTAAAAGTTCTGAAAAATATCATGAACAAATTCTAAATAAAATTCGATTTGTTCGGCTGACGATGTCAAGAACTGTATCATCATCTTCAATAATAAATAAAGCGATTTAGCTAATCCAATATATATCTTATTTACTCGAGTACTTTCTCTAGCGTTTTAGCGCAAAGTTCTAAAAATATTTTTTAAAATCCGCATCATTTTCCATTCCAGCGTGTGTTCATAAAATCATCATCTCAAAATTTTAAAATGGATACGTTCATGTAGCGATAGCTTTCACCTTGCTAACAAAGACAAAACTCTAACAGATCATCTGTGAAGGTCACACCGAACTTCTCCCATTTAACTGTCTGCCAGCCTAACACAAGAGCCCATCCATCAATGTGAAGCAAACATGAACCGACACTCCGTCTATGATTTCATTCAGTCGGCTGTACATTCACTTTATAAATTATTTATGAACGTTTCGAGGCCTAAGAGGTATCACAGATGACAATAAGAATACGCAAGATTTAAGCTACAGGGAAGCCAGTAATGCAGATGTCTTAATAGATATTATGATGCTAATACTACTATACATTCCTTTTGGAATGTAGTTTTCCTTTAAAAAAATAATACAGTCAAAAGTCGTTAATCCGGACTCGTCGGGACTTCGGCGATTCCGGATTATCCATTTTTCCGGATTATAGATCATCAGTTTAAATCTGGTAAAATGGCATGAAGAAATTATAAAATTAAAAATATGAAACCCTAATTTACGAAATAAAGAACAATTATGATCTAAAGTGTATCAAAATTTACAAAAAAAAGCTTAATATTTATTTGTTTACTTTATTAAACATTTCTTTCAATGTAAGTTGTTTAAGTTGCTTCGTTTTTTATGTGATAATACATTCTCTTTAATTCTATAAACATACATAATTTCATGTTCAGTTACAAATTTCCGCTGTTCAAGTCCTATAATTGCTGTGTCGAGAATACCGACTAATTTGTCAATCGAAATTTTTTCGTTTTCAATAACCTCCGTCACTTCAATAACCTCCGTCGGAAGCGAATTATAATGACGAGGCATTTGATTTAAATCATATCAAAGACTGAGTATATCGAAATGAAATACTACATTTAGTAAGCAATTATAAGCCAAATAAAATAAAAACATCTGTTCTGAAGATAAGGATAGTGCTGACAGATCAACTTCCAATTCATTGCGCGCGGCGTTAAAGATAAACAAAGTTTAGATAAACAAAGGATATGCCTTTATCCATTTTTTGCAGCAATTCCACTTTTTGTTTAATGAACTCCTAAACATACTTTCGCTTTGTATATCCGTTACATATTAGTAAATATAAATCGGAAATTCTATTTGACATAATCGAAAGTTCAAGCTTACTTTTATAAAATTGCTCTAACAGTCTGCAAAAAATAATAAGCCGGATCCAATTCGAAGATTAAGGAACAACGCAATCTGCAACATTAACTGAAATAGATAATTAGAGCTTTGCTTATACCGTCCGTTATACATTAAACGCGCATTCGTAAACATATTTTGCGCACGAGCACACGCAAATTCGCAGCCGTAAAGGTCTTACGCGCATGCGTCAACGCGACGCGTGCGCGGAAAGTTTGTAGCTTTGAGGTCCGGATTATAGATCATTCCGGATTATGGGTGTCCGAATTAACGACTTTTGTCTGTATTGCGATAGTTATCTATAGTTCATTTGTTACGTTTTTGTCGTAGCCGCGTTCTACGGAAATAAAATCATTCGTATCATTTCCCCTAATGATATGCAGATTATAAAATTAGCGAAACATTTCTGATGTGTACATCACATGACTTAATTGTACGGTCTATTAAACATGCTTTTTGCTGCACTTCATTTAAACTTCTTTCATTGAATTTCATTAGGTATATATATATATATATTTCTAATTCAATAGCTTCAGTTTTCACTTCGCGGTACAAAAGTACATAAAAACTCAATCTACGTTAAAAACTGTAAAACACAGAAAAATCTAGAACACCAAGTATAATTAAAGACAATTAAAAAAATCAATTTTTACAATTAAAATTAGAGTTTCTGAGTAAAAACATCGGCCAGCGGGCAGGAAGACAAAATTTTCGGTGCATAAAACTGAAAGTTACCTTTTGGTCCCACTGGGCAAAAAGACACTGAAGATGGTGAACCAACTGTCTTAATTCACTATTCTATTAAGTGTTTCAAATATAAACAAATGGCGACCTCTACAGGCTTAGCGCCACTTAAACTTGGTTCGGCTCATTGGAACGAAAAAAAGGGAGGTGCACATCTATATGTTTTAGCAGTCCCACATGCAAAATTTTACCGTTCTACAGCTATTCCATTTTCAGTTATGCGAGACACGTACATACAAACATAAATAATTCTTCTGAATTCATTTTAAATTTATTTTATAATACGTTTTAGGGGAAAAAAGTCTTTTATTCTGTCCGTACGTACAGATGTTACGCAAAAACATCGCCCAAATGGATTCAATAGCGATCAGAATTTTTTCTGATCGCTAGGGTATTTTCGTTGAAATACGATACCAGAAATTTTTCGCGATTACAATATTTCCCTTACTACCTATAAACGTCCTTTCCTTCCTTTACAGGTAGGAATAAGATAAATCAAAAGTTTTCGCAAACATGAATACCAATTTAATAAACTAGTTATTTAAGATATAAAAAGGACCACTGGTAAATAAAAATTAGAATTTTTCGATGCAAAATCCATCATTTCGGTTCAACATTTGTCGGGCATTAAATGTTTTGTATATCTGAAAATCGGAATCATCACTAATATCAAAATGAAAGCTGTCATTGTTGTATTTATTTTCTGCATTTTGAAAAAAGAAATGATTCAAACCTGAAACCTGTCTTCTACAGTAGATTATTTTCTAAGTTATGTGATCCTACCATAAAAAAGGATACTTGCGTGTTATCGCAACCACCTTATACAGAAGCAGTCAAATTTCTAGAATTCAGAACCTTGGTAGAAGCCGCCAAATTTTCAGAATGTGCCAATTTGTGGCAGCCATGCTCTTAGAATCCTTTAGTTAAGCAACATTTTTGCATACATTCTTCATGTTGTATTCCAAGTTCCATCAGTTTTCATACGCAAATTGTGAAATATTTTGCCTTTTAACTCAATTTTAAAAAATGCTTGTATAGAATTTGCCAGCAATGGATGAAACAGCGGTAAAATTTCTGTAGGAATGCAGTATTTCGCAGCAAAATTGTGAAAAGGAACAATGATGAGAAGCGTTTAGTAGATAGTCGATGCGCGATGCCGAATTTGTGATATTCCGATATTTTTTAAACCGAAAACAGATCACTGAAGCACAAACCAGATCACACGGGCAGAGCAGCTGGAAAAAAAAGTGCAAAAAGGGTTTCGATAAATATGTGAATTCTTTATCTTTTAATGTATTAGTTAATCCTTTATTTAATAAATAAAATTTGTATTTTAAATTCTTAAAGTGTGTTTCCTTTTGATATGCTGATAATCTTTGCCGACCTGAGGATAAATTTCGGTGTTAAAAGTTGGGGAAACTTAAAAAAGTTGTGAAAATCGCCACCGATAAACAGCCTTTACATCTGTAAAAAGTTCTAGATTGCGCCAAGATTTGCTAGATCGCGTTAATATGTAAATACGAATATATTAATGGACACAATACAGTCAGTTGAATTTGGCTACCAAAACACTGATAGTTTTCTACATTTAGCTACGGGAAGTTTTTACTCATAGCGTTCTAAACAAAGCCTTTGGTAAAATATTAAGACGCCCTAACAAATTAGCAGAAATCGGTAGAAGCATTTTTATGAAGCGCAAAAACAAAGGAAGTTGAATACAAATTGTTCATTAAATGAAGAGGTGCGAGTTACCTCAGAACTCGAAAAGAACAACTGGCGCAAGTGTTAATATTTTTTACATTCGTGAGATAATTCGCAATCAAATCAACTGACATTAAGAATAAGGAAAAAATAAAATCTGAAAGGATTTAAATTTTCATGTCGCATTAGGGATTTTTACGATTCTTTATGCTTTGAGCTCAGAATTCACCAATCTGTTCTTGGGATCCTCCTGCCTATTTCTCTTAACTTTATTAACAAGCATCGCTTGTTTTGCGTATTTTCGTATTTTCAACACAAACTCTACATTAAAATCACATATTGAAATGCAGCCTATTTTTAGAATTCTCAATGGGCTGTTGCCATATAATTTTCCATATTTTCCAGCCAGTTATTATTAAACATCTTTTTTATTGCACTTACGCCACATAAAATTCAAACCCAAATCACAAAATGTTTAAAAGCGGCATATGTTTAGAATTTCCGATACAGTGTGAAATGTTGCCATTAATATTTCTGTTCTTTTCTCAGTATAGCACATCAATGGTCAGTTTTCTTAATAATGTTTACTTGCACAGTTTTGTCTTTTTTATTATTAACAGTCTTTTTAACTTTATTTATTAAGCATCACTTTCTGCGCACTTAGGCCACATCAAATTTTTAAAAAATCATTAGAATTCCCGACGGAATGTTAAGTGTTGCCATACATTTTTTCATATTTGCTATGTTGTTTCTTTTAAGAATAGTACATGACATTTGGTGGCAACATCCTTTTATTTAAAAAGTGGTATGGACGCAAAATTTATAACAAGAAAGATAATATCGAGACGATTAGCATTTCTGGGACTAACAATATCGGTTTACATAACCGAAATTTACAGAACAGGACATAACAAACTTCCTGATTTAACATTTACTGCGCTATTGTTACATGAAATAATTTCTTTCTTGTCGTGGCATTTTAATAATTGAAAAAGGGAATACAGTTTGGTTAAAAAAAGTTTTTTTTACAATACAGAACGAAAAAATGGAGTAAATTTTAAACCTTTAAGAGTGGCTTCTTAACAAAACAGAAACTTCAGCAGAGAAAACCGTTTTACAAGCAAATTCAAATTTGACGGACATACATCAGTTCGGAACAGTGATTGCAATACCGGACCAAAAATAGATTATCGGTAATCCTTATTTTTTTTTAAGTTGCACCTGAATACCGGTATCAAATTTTCATCAAGAATTTTAAAAAAAATAGGGCTGCAAAATCACAGTTGTTTCTTTGCTGTTTTTATTAGTTACATACAAAAATTGCATAAACTATAAAAATATAAAATAAAAGAAGAAATGTCATAATCATTATTAGTAAAAGCAGTAAAAAGTCAATTTATAATATTAGAAACAAAAAGTATAATATAAAAAATAAACCATTACAATAAAGGAACAAAACACTGTATTAGAAAAAGTATCACGTAAAAATCTTGTTGTGTAGGCTATTATACAGTATCTATTAACAGAAAATATGATTTATTAACTACATATTTTTGAAAAAACATAATGCATCTATTGAACTGCCATTAAATTTGGAACGCATTTTTGTCCACAAATTACCTGCAGTTGAAAACATTCTTTCTGCACCTACGCTGGTTGGTGGTATTGTTAGTAATGAAAGATACTTCCTCTAAATATTTGCCTCGAAACCCTTCATCTTCTAATAACTCGGTCTCTCAACTGACGATTTTGGATCAATCTACATTTTGTATTAATTATGCATTGTTACGAAATTTGAACATAGAAAAAATTTTAGTGAAATTGTTGTATTTTTCTGTATAATTTAACATGAAAATCTACAGGGAGGATGCTGAGCAAGAAAAATAAGAATACAAGGGTAAGTCTATTTAACATTGAGTAAATGTCTATCTCACTAAATTGGCAACATATCGCCAAGTTAGAAACGGTTTTGGCGGCTAATTTTTGTCGCCAAATTCGGAGAGAAATTGCCAAACTTGGCGACCTTTTGGTCCTGTTATTGTATTACCGTAATAGGTATTGTAATTCAGTAACTGTAATTGATCTCATATACCTTCCAGTAAATTCCAGAAGCAATAAGTACTAGAAATATCTCGGCGACTGGGTGAAAACTATATAAGACCGGAGAGAGCATGTGCTGTCAGTTTACCAGCAGTCAATTGCTCGAAACAGTATTCTATTTATATAGATAACAAGTCATTCATTTATAAATCCATTCTGCGCCCCATGCTATGTTACGCTTGTCCAGTCTGGGTTTACTATTGTCGAATAAACAGAAAGCAGTTACAAACGGCTCCGAACTCTGTTCTGCGTCAAATTACCAAAGCACCTTGATATGTGCGAAAGAATGTTATCCATGAAAAACTGAGTATTGCACAACTCCGTACTATTTATTCCCACTTGGCCAGAAAATTCCATATTCAAATAAGAGAATATCTCAAACTCTGAAATTAGAATCTAAAACTATAACTACAATATCATGACCAACAAAAAAGTTAGGTTATTTAATTGGAAGGGATGCCTTTGTGGAGGACTTTCTAAGGTTAACTGGCTCGTATACACGTTACACATGGGGAAAACACCCATGCAGCCAGCCCGTTCGCGGGATTCGAACATCGGACCGAACTACCAGTGTTTAGCAACTTTACCGCTCGACCACTGGTGGGCTCCAACAACAACAACAAAAAAAAAAAAAAAAAAAAAAAAAAAAAAAAAAACACCTATGAGAGTTTAAACACCAGCACTGTGATGGAAAAGTAATGTATCACATGTTGCCTCTGAGAGTATTATAAATTTTGGGTTATATTTACATTAATGTAGTATTTCTAGTTATTACTTCTTTTGTATAAATATGTTATTACTTACTGGCACTGGGTGAATAGCATTTACCTTAACGATTATGCACCAGCTCAGCAGATTTTGTTTTCCCCATCTCTCAGTTTTAGTATTCTAAATTCAATTAAAAATTATTAATATTTAATCATTATTTAAGATAATTGATCTGTTATTGTCAGAATTTAATTCACAGCTTTCAATATAATTCGATTACGGGCAGGGTTTCGATCCCAGGCACCCTGAGTTTGGCACCGTAAACAAATGCACAACTGCTGCCAGTTGTAGTTGTTAGTTCAGAGAGACTTTAGACAGTTTCGTCTTTTAAGATGCGTTTTCCATTCTGTTGTGTTTAACGTTCCTAGTAGTTTGAGGTGTAACTACTGACTGTGCTGTATGATATTGTGAAGAGTATGTTTGTGGAAAGTTCCAGAAATCTGAAATGTTTCTTTTGATAAAATAAATTTTATTAATCTATCATCAGGCCTATATGCATTCAATCTATCACGAACTCACACGCACGCACGCAACTGCATTACTATTTGTGGCAATTTTTTTGTTTATAGCTAAAACGTTGCAGCTTCCCTCGGCTGTGTTTCTTCGGTTCTTTAAGGTGCGCACAGGCACAACAACATTTACCCAATTTTGCGCGTCAGCTCTCGTTCTCTGGAACTCTAAGCAGAGACGTCGTTATTTCGAAGTGGCCTCTTGTTGGTCTGGTATACAATTCTTTAAGGAAGACCTCGATCTTGAAAGTACCACCTACCACTGTAATGTCTTTTCATCATTCGAATCGATTTTTCGGTGCATGACGCCGTTTCTAATATGGACTCGGTTTCGGCCAGTGTTTTGTTGTAGGACTATAAACCAAAATGCCCTGCCAGGTAGGTTTCCAGTCTGAAGACTCCATTCAGTTATGGGTTTAATGTTCGAAGAGGTCTTCGAACCGAAAAGACCAGTTCGAAGAGGTCTTCGAACTGGTCTTTCCAGACTTCGTCAATTCAAAGGTCTTGATTTGTTGAAGGTCATCCCGATGTTGAAGTTGCAGCATGGCGTGCGACGTGCATCTCGTAATTCTTTTCGACCCTGCAACAACATCGGGTGCTTTCTGGCACAGTCTTCTAAAAAGGGCGTCGACGTTTCCTTAATGGTAAAGGGGTGGTGCCCACGTCCTCCGTCACTAAACTAAACTTATGACGGATAGATTTAACATATTCCTGAAATCTCTACATCCAACTGGCTAGTTAGTCTTCGGGATTCTTGAAATTTAATAGCCAGATGAACCATGGTATGATCAGTATGGTATTTCTGGTAACTGACTCTTTATTTCTTGAAACAAAACAGCACCGATACTCTCAGTGCTCGCATGCGTGTCAAGAATAAATGGTCTATCGAGCTGAGGATACCTCAGATTGTCGCAGATGTTAAAGTCTCCTTCAGTTAGTTAAATACATCCTCACCGTCTATTACTTGCTCTCTGGGAGTTTGTGAAGGGGCCTTGAGACGGAAGAAAAATCCTCCACAAATCTCCCATAGGAGGAGCAAAGCCCCAGAATACTTCGCAGCTGACTGACATTTTGAGGCGGAAACTTTAACCGCCAACACTTTTTCTGGATCCATAAACACACCTGCTACACAAATGAATTTTCAAGATAAGTCACTTCCTGTCTGAACAGATTACATCTGGCAGAACGTAGCTTTAGATTGGCTTCCTTAAATATCTGAAGCATCTAATATTTTCTAAATGCTCTCTAAAACTTTTCCCAAAGATGATAATGTCTATCAGGTACATGAGACTGACATCACAGCAGTAGTCTACGTACAATACAGTTGAACCAACCTTCGGTATGACGAGACGATGAAAGAGACCCAAAGGTGCGCTTTAACGCTCGACAACATCATCTTATTATATGTGCTTAGGAAGTTTCTTTTCCTCTTCGAATTTAGGAACTGGTATACGTCTTGGATTTTGCTTACCAGGTGGATCAGTTCTATGCTGTGCCAGTCTTCTTCGAATTACATCAGAAGATGAGAGGGTGTATAAGTCTTAAAATTCTTGAATGACATGATCTGAAGCACTGTTCTCTTCATCGCTTGGATGTCTTTCTGAAATAACTCCGATATTAGGCTCTCCGAAGACACAGATTAGAGGGCTACAGGTTCGTTTAACACAGGTCAAATTCAGTACACACTGCAGCAACATTTCCTTTCTTAATGATTCCGCCTTATCACTTATGTTGGCAACTCTAACAAGGATAACGGTCCTCAATAGGTCAAGGACTGCCGAGGCTACTAATAATTTCGGGCTATTGCGTTCCTTAGGATATTCCATTATGCCGTACCGGAAATTTCTATTTTCAGGTCTAGACTCAGGAAGTAAAAATTCGGTTTTTGCTGATACTGTGATATCGTCTTAAGCTATTATAGAGGGCGGATGTACCTTCTTCATTTTTAACTCCGAACAGCTTGTGTCCTCAAAGGCATACTACCTTTAATTACTTTAAATGTCCAAGGTATATCTTCATTTCGTTAGAAAGTCTAATCTGAATATGCATGGGTCTGTAATATTTGCTACATATGCAGTGTGATAGTACGCAGCACATTCAAAATGTGATGTTAACATTTATATTTCATCGATGCCTATTTTTATCACCGAAGACAATCTGGAGGGTACCACTAGACTGCGTCCAGATGAATTTCCCTTCGAGTCATTGAGCCAAATCTTTTCGGATGACAGTAATATTGGCTCCTGTAGCGATAGTCATATTGGAAAGAACTCTATACACACTGCCCTCCAAAAGTTAAGGAATAGCACGTTTTTCAAAGCTCACCATTACAAAAATATCAGTAACGTCTAAATTCACAGTTCATATGCATAACAGTAATGAATTTAAAAAAATATATGCTAAAACTTTTATTTTATAGAAATGAATGCTTATATAGGAGTAGAAATGAATACTTATACAAGGGTAAAAAATGCAAAAATTGTAATTTTTGTTCACGAGTGTTGATCTTCAGCTGTTATTACAGTTTCGTGGACAATATCCAGAAGAGGTGGCGGGCGATCGGATGGTTGGAAATGAGGACGTCACAAGCTGATGTTGCTAGATGTCTCAGTGTCTCTCGCAGTGTAGTCCACCGACTACGGAATCAGTTTGAATCCGAGGATTCTCTGTCTAGAAGACTTTCAGGCACACCTAGAATTACAACACCTGCGGGAGACAGTTATTAGTTCTTTAGGCCCGAAGGGAGGAGTAACATTACTGTGTCTCAGCTCTTGGAAGATCATTTCGTGGCAACAGGAACAAGAATATGAGCTACTACAGTGCGCAGACGCCTGCACAATACAGATCTGTATCCACGACGACCAGTTGTTTGTGTCCCCTTGACCCGAAGACACAGAGGTGTCCGTTTATGTTGGGCAAGAGATTACGTTTCCTGGACCAGTCAACGATGGGCGTCTGCTCTGTTCACAGTCGAGTCCAGGTTCACAGTGGAGAGTGATTCAGGTCGTCAGCTGATCTGTAGGGAACAATGAACCAGATGCAACCAATCCCGCATTGTGGAAAGAGACAGTTACAGAGGTGGTGGAATAATGGTTTGGGCTGAGATCTCTCTCGGTGGTCACACTGATCTGCATGTGCTCCATGGAGGAAATTTGGCCGGTGTGAAATACCGAGACGAGATCCTTGATCAATATGTCCGCCCATATGCCGCTTCTATTGGTCCTAGATTTCTTCTGATGGACAACAATGCGCGACCGGACGGAGCTCGGAGTTGCTGAAAGATATCTTGAGGGTAAGGGTACGGAGCGGATGGAAAGGCGAGCTTAATCCCCAGACCTACTCAGTCCTACTCCGCTTCAAGGTATTAACTTGCCCTATTAAATACGCTAGATGAGCAGTCATTTGAACCAGTGGCGGCGTCTAATAGCTGACTGCTGGGCACTTCGAATTTCATGGCGTACTGCAGTGATTAAATACTGCAGGGACAAGATTCCCCTTGTTTCTTATGGGCACTCCGAAAAGTCTAGCTGAGACAGCCTTCAGCATCCGTGGCAAGCTCCTCCGCGAAGAGCGTTTCCGTGGGCTTCTGTTGGTGATAATTCAACTGAATCTCTGCTATAGCCTTTTTAAACACATCTCGCCAAAGCGCAGGCTCAATGCGTCGGATAGAGCCGTGAAATCTAGCCTCTGGTTTCCGGAAAGAGTTTTAAAGATATCCACTGCGTTTGCTCCCACAGAATCGGCGAAATGACAGGCCTTATTCTCGGACTCACATCCATTTGCGCTTGTACCTACAAAGAGACACTTGCCTACACTTGCCAAGAGGTCTTTCCATCATAAATGGATAGATTTAGAAGGGTAGGGAAGAAATAGGTATGAAAGTAATGGCATCGGAATTGTGTCTAACTGTGCCTATGATCTAGTTCAAGCTGTCAACGTAATTGGCGACTACAGAAACCATGTCATCAGATCTGTTGTTCGACAGCAAAAATCTTTCTTCAATTTGTGGCTTGGCAGCAGAAACTCTTTCTCCGATTTGTTGTTTGACAGAAGTAACTCTTTTTCTCCAACTTCATTTTCAACGTGATTATTCTCCCTGACGTAGCCTAGAATCTGCTTTCTGTTATGGATGTGATTTCTCTTTTCATTTCCTCTTGACCTGCTTCAATCATTTCTTGAACTGATTTCAGTGCCTCATCCATTTTTCCTTGAGTAGTTTCATCTCTTCGCCAACGGATTCTCGGCCCGTTTTCATGTCATCTTTAACGGACTTAACGGTTCCTTCCATCTTTTCTTGGCCCTTTTTCATTTCTTTTTTAGCAAAGTTAAAGGCTCCTTCCATCATTTCTTGGAATGCAGCAAAGGCAGTCACTAGCTATCTCAGCTTCGATTGCTTTTGTCACGAGAATTCAATCCCACTTCTGACCCTAAAAGTTGTTGCCTACGGGTCCGTAACGGATTGAATGAACTCAGAACCGATGACAGCTTGATAAAATTTATTTTCCCAAAAGAAACACTTTGCATCTCTGGAACGTTCCACAAAAGCACTCGTACAGCTATTCTCAGTATAACAGAGCAGAGTCAGAAGTTACCATTTCAGACTATTAAGAACTTTAAGCACAATACGGTGCAAAGCGCATCCCAAAAGCGAAGCTCGTACTGACATCTCTCAACAGTCTGAAGTCAGTTCTAAACTAAAAACTGAGAACTAATGCTCTCTGGTCTTATGTAGCTTTCTTTCCGCCGCTGAGAAATTTCCAGTACTTCCGATTTCTCGAAACTGATGGAAAGCAAATACAATTGCAGTTATATATGCGACGGGATACACGTACAGTTTAGGCCAATTACAGTTATACAGGGACCGAAGCAAAGTGTTTACCTTATTCTAAATTCGTACAGTATGTACCCACCCGATTACCGAGCTTAAAAGTCCTTAACCGGCCTTTTTCTTCGCAATCGCGGGTTGTAATTATATACTTGCAATTACAGAAGTGTTTTAGAAGCCAAAATATTCCTGGTTTGGAAATATCAAATTTAAAAAAGAAGTGGACAAATAACGAAATCTAACTTTTACGCGGTGTCCCGGTTCTTTATTTATATTTAGGAGTTTTATACTCATTATGAAGAAAAATTTAATATAAGAAGTTTGATTCCTGTACGACAAAAATGGACTGGGATATTTAATTTCTAAATTTGCAGTTTTGGATATCATTTTTCCCTAGCCTCGAGGTATCCGTTTTTCAGTTAGAAGAGTTCGAAAAAATAACTAACTAAAGTGCATCAGTAAAAAGTGTGTAATTTAATACGCCTTTCAAAGAAGTGATGTAGTGTCAGATTTTTTGATCAGATGTAACCTCTGACATGATCGTTCCAACGTTATTCAATGCGCTGATCAGTTTGTGTAGGAAAAAAACCGGGTGTTACTATTCGAACAATTCGAAATATTCTCCCTGTAATTGCAAACCTGAGAGCTCTGTTACTTTATATCATCACAAGTTTGAGCGCATACCTTTAGTTAGCAGTATGTGAAATTTTATTTCGATTGGTTGAACGAATAGGCTCCTAGAAGTTCATACTTCGGGAAAGTTTTCCGTGACCACCTTGTATTTGTCTCATTACCTCAGTGGTCTCAAACTCAAATTGAATGTGGGCCGAATGCATGATTGGAAAACCTTTGACTGTTTTTTATACAAAACAAACATTTTAAATGATTTCAAATTTCTTATTAAATAGTTATCAAAATACACATGAAGCGTATCAAAAGGAAAAAATTCGAATTTATATTTATTTCTGATTTAAAATCTAAAGTTTGACAAGACAATTTTATTCGTTACACTCTATAATTCAAACATATAGGCAGCTAAATATTAAATTTTCAGACATGCTTATTTCATATGATTTGACATAAAACTAAGGAAAGCAATAGTCTTGTGTTTGGATCAGATTTAAGGTACGATTTTATCGATTTCGAGGGTTAACAGGTATAGGTCCCTCTTCATCAAGAACAAAGAAATCTGCAGTGAAAGAAAATTAACGGTTGTATTTATACCCAAAAGTAGTAAAGTCAGTGTTTCCAGGAGTAAGGCGTGAATCACCTGCTTTAAACCACAATTTCGAGCGCATACTTTCAAATAACATAACATGAAATTTCATTTAGGTTGGTTGAGCTCATAGGCCGTTAGAGGTTCATATACCTTGGAAATTTTCTGACAACCCTGGATACCAACTGAGCAAAACACGTAAATACAGGGGATTTAACCGAGGTAGAAAAATGTACTGTACACAGCTGTGAGTGTTATTCCATGACTGTGTCAATGGAACAGCTTTTTACTCTCTGCATTTAATCCTATGGAACTGAGCTTGCAGAAAATGTCGTAAAGAGCTAAGAAATGCCGGTATGGAATAATTCTTAGAAGTCACACTCATACATTATGGAAAATCCTGTCCCGATAAAAGATTATATAATCAGTTTTCTGTGGCTAGTACATGCCTACCTAGTAACAAATGAGTTCATAGGAATAAACAGTGTTATTAAAAACACAACTTTACCTTTCAAGTTTGGTTTACTCGAATATGCCTCGAAATGCTCCGAAATGCTTAAAAAATCCCTGCTGTGATAAAGAAAACACTAAAAAAATTGCAAAAGCATGAATATGTAATAAAAACCGGGTCCTGCTGAAAACTGTTTGGTACGCTTTATATAGTGACTTTGACATGGCTGCTGTAGAAACTGATATCACTAATCTCATTGCAAAGAATAAAAGATAGCTTGGTTTAAAAATACTTCACCGTTTTGTAATCATCCTGCAGAAAATTGTGGTAACAGCAAAGTACTAATGGTTAGCATTCACTCACTTCGAGGTAGATGAGCTGCGAAGTCATTCCGGCGTCCAAGGAGATGAAAAGAACTCTGGATTTTCCGTCATCTATCACGAACGCGCGGCTGTACTGACGAGTATGGATGCCTGCCGTCCGCTGACCTATCTGAGCATAACCCATCTAGAAGGAAAAGAAAACTTCAGATATCATAGGATACACAAATCAAAAAAAAATATGTTGTGAACACCACATGATGAATGTGGTATCATGTGGTGAATTATACCCACTTGAATCCTGTGGTGAATTATACCCTGTATACAGTATTCAGGAGTATTTAACCGCTTAGAAGCTGGTAGAACCACTTAAATAAGGAGCCAGGTCTCTAATTTGCTATTTGGTATTAATCTGCTATTTAAAATATTGTTATATTCTCAAGCAAGAAAAATGAAAAGAATAAGTTTTTTAATGAGTTAGCTTTTAAACTATTAAGCCATATTGTAAATAAACATTCAGTTACGTGAGTTATTATTGTACTCAACTGGTGTTCTTGGAATCTAAGCTAAAGACGGAACAATTATCTTTCTACGTTATTCAACCAGGAAGATTAAACAGGTGTTAAGTGGCATTAGGTTTATCTTACAAGCAGAGGTGCTAAAACAATGCAGAAATTTAAATGTTTGTTTTGGAGTAGCTGACTTATACAGATAAGAATTCTTTCTTATTGGCTCGACAGCCCAGAGTTAATCCTGGCTTTCTCTAGAAGTCTTCTGCAGACATCTTTGCTTTTGGCAACTGTCTTCCAGTTTTTTACCTTCATAATGTTTACGCCATTTTCAACACAATCGTTTCACCTCACCGCGGTCTAGACCTTGGTCTGGTTCCCATTGGTTTTTCCAAAAAGATTTTCTTACAGCACCGACCTTTATACATTCTGGCCAGATGACCAGCCCATTTAAGTCTCCGTAGTTTGAAGAACTTTATTACGTCAGATTGCCTATAAATCTTGCATAGTTCTACCTTTATCTTCACGATCATTCCCACGGGCTCCACCAAGTGTGAGACGCAAAATTCTCTCAAAAATCCCCAAAGCTTCTTGATCACGTAAAGTCAACATCCAAGCTTCCACTACATAAGTCAGGACAGATATAAAACTCTTATAAAGAAGTAATTTAGTTCTTAACATGAGAAAGCTGAATTTTACATACTTCTTCAGAAAATCTGAATTAAGAAGACGATATTTAACCTTAACATTATTCAGTCGGAAACCGTATTACTGCTCGATAATGAATTTTACCACCAATATCAATAATCACTTTGCAGAACCCCTCTGTATTCAAAATAAATATATGTACTTAGTCATCTCGTGTGCTCTCCAGATGCGTCTTCTTAAGACTTTTTCCTTTCCCAAAAAACTATTGTCTTTCAAAAAATGTGTTTTTGACATGGAAGGAATAAAAGGAATGCGATATCTACTCTTAGAAGCATGTACAAACCTTTTCTTTCGTTACCTGTCGGACTCTCAGTAAAGCAAAAAGTTGCATCAGTGTAAGCTCTAGAACCTATTTTTTATATATTCTGATTATTTAATTGCCGCAGGGTGAATGTATACTAAACCTTCGATTACTTGATCTTCGGGTATATCGGAGCTTTTGACGAAATACTTGTAGGAACTAGCAATACAAGGGTAAGTGAATATCGAAGCATGCATTTCGAAAATCGAACTAATTCAAGATCGCATTTTTAGTATTTTTCTTTTCTGGGAGGAAGAGTTCTTCCATTTTTGGCTCATTGAAACTTGACTATATTTGGATTCATACTTTGTTTTTTTCTGTAAAAGCGCAAATCTTATGCATAATTTATATATTTCACAGCGCATAGTTTCAAGTTCAAATTAAAACAAAAATAATTTAAACTTTGAGAGTTTCAGTTTAGGTTATATCCCAGCTTTTAGTAAAAATATATGAAATAAATTTTTGCATTAATCCTCTTACAAAGAATGTTTCAAATAGCTAGTTTTCTCCTCACACTATTGCAAATTATATAAAAAATATGCTTTTTAATATGAAAATTATTGGTCTAAAAACTACCCAAATAATATGATTCAGTTTTTTTCCACTCGATATAAAGATCGGGACACTCGGTGAGATAGAATAAATGCTACCTTTCGCTGACTACACTGCTGGCCAACCAAATTGCAACACCAAGAAAGACAAGAGATATCATAACAAAATTTATTTAGTAGATAAAATGTTGACCAAGTATCAAATGATTAAATTTATAGACTTCTGTGAAGTGTGGTTCCTTCCAGAATCAGTAGCCAGAGTAGCCGCCATTGTTGTAGAACACCGCTGCCACACGCCTCGGCATTGATTCAAAGAGACTTTGGATGTGTTCGTGGGGTACAGCAGACCAAGCAGCTTCCACACGTTGCCAAAGTTGATCTGGTGTGGCAGCTTCGGATATAATCTGGGTCAATCATTCAGCAACCATGGACCACATGTTTTCTATCGATGAAAAATCTGGAGAGCGAGCCGGCCAGGGAAGCAATTCAGTCTGGCGAATTGACGAAGAACCCTTGGACAATGTGTGCCACGTGTGGTCGCGCATTATCCTGTTGAAATATGGCTGTGGGCAAGCCCTGAAGGTAAAGAAGGACAACTGGCTCCAACACCTCGGAGATGGATTCAGAATTAATTTTTACTTAACGTCTGCACATACTTACTGTTGTTACGTAAGTCATACGTATGTTACGTAAGTATACATACGTATGAATCTATTTCACACAGCTAAAATACAATTGAACTTACAACGTCCAAATTTTTTATATAGATCTGCAATAACATCTAGTTGTACACCTTCCATTTTTCTTGCAATTGGCAGCACCAAATGTTTTACACAGCCCCCTCTCACCAGCTCGGTGAGCTTTTTTTTTTAATTTATCCTTTTATTAATTAAGACACAATAACACGCCGAATAAATACTAATTCAGAAGTCAAACAACAAAAATCAGCGTTATACCTACAAACTTTTCACTGTGAAAATTTTGTAGGTATAACGCTGATTTTTGTTGTTTGACTTCTGAATTATCCTTTTATATTGGTAAATTGCGCGTTTGGGATTGAATCGCATTGTTCTTATGTTCCGGTTAAGATGTTTCTGATTTTAGTTAATCGATATTCAATAGCGATAGAATTATTAACAATTGAAAAGTGTAAGAACAGCTGAGCCTAACGTGCGCGAATTTATTAACATTTAAAAGTCTTAGTAACATAGTGAATTAATTCAGTTGGTGTACCAATTTCAGTGTTGTTCTGCACAGTCGGACCAAAAGTTAACTTTAAATTTTGATGCACCGCAAATTTTGTCTCTCCTCCCGTTGGAGGAATTGCTTGTTTTTGCGCAGATCCCAACTTTAATTTCAAATTGTTTAACTGCATTCGGTGTTTTTTTTTCCCCCTCCCCATTTTCTAATTTTTTTTTTCTTTTTTAAGAAGAGTTTAAGTTTTTATGTATTTTTCCTTTGCCGCGGAGCGAGAATTAAATTGAATGAATGAGAAATTTATTTCTAGTGAAATTCGAGGAAATAAGTTTAGTTAAAGTGCATCAAAAATGTGTATAATTTAATATACCGTAAAAGGAAGTCACACGGTGTCTCCATCAAACTTTTTTTATGCAAATTGTACGTACTTATTTATGTATCTCGCATAGCTCAAAAACTATTGGCCTTCGAAAGTTAAAACTTTTGCGTGGCAGTGCGATAACATCTACCGTTAATTTCGGCGAATAATACGCACTTTTATTTAAAAAAATCCAATGCGGACACCACATGACTTCCCTGTACGCAATATTAAATTATACTTATTTTTTTGCTGCATTTCATAAAATTATTTCCTGGAATTCCAATAGAGATAGACTTCTCATTCAATTAATTCAGTTCTCACTTCGCGTTTAAGGCAAAAATGCGTAAAACCTCAAAATATCTTCATTAAAAATTGAAAAATATGGATAAAATAAAACAGTAGATACAGTTAAAACAATTTTAAAAAATTCTACAGTTAGAATTAGAGTTTCTATTCAAAAACAAGCAATTCGGTCAGCAGGCAACAAGGCGGATTTTTCGGTGCACAAAAAACTCTTCTGAATCTATTTTATAATCCATCTGGGGGATAAGTGAAAGTTTACTTTTGATCCTACTGAGAAGAAGAAAAGTTAAGGTGCAGAAACTGATTTAATTCATTATTCTGCTAAGTTTCAAATGTAAGTAAATATGGCTGCTATGGTAACAAAATTAGGCTTAGCTGCACATGAATAACTTTTAAATTGTTGCTAATTCTACAACTATTGCATGCAGACCTAGGCATAAAAACTTTAACCGGAACATAAGGCAAATAAACTAAAGGCATAACTTTAACCGGAACATAGAAACCACATAATTCAATAACTTTTAAGGCAACAAATGCACAATTTACCAACATATAAGAATTAAAAAACTATACTCACTAAGTCGAGTAACAAAGTACATGGTGTGTGTACATATATACTTTTAGTGTGGTCGACTGCAACCAAAAAGGGAGGTGCACAACTACATGTTATGACAGTAATACTCGTATATACAAAATTTCAATGTTCTGAGGCTATTTGTTTTTGAGTTATACGAGATACATACATACTGTTATTAATTTTGTACTTAGACAGATAATTTTAGTAGAATTATAAGTAAAATTGTATTATTTTGTGTAATGTAACGGGAAACAAATTTAAAGAGGAAGCTATGCCGAAAAAAACGAATACAGGGGCATGTACATTTAACAATGAGTAAATGGGTATCTTGGCAATTTGTACTGAAAATAAATATAATTGGTCACTATGTTAGCTTTAACCATAATTCCACCTTCGTATTGCTTTCCAATAATTTGGAGAAGCAGAAAGTACGAGAAATGTCTCGCCACCAGTTGAAAACTATTAAGGCCAAAGAGTTGCTTCTGAGTTGCTCAGTTATTGTTGCTGTAAGTTGTTTAGTTAGCTGCTGTTGTTTTTGTTCCGAATTAAGTGCAAGATCGGATTAGCCTTCTCTTTAGATGCGCTTTGTATAGCGTAGTTTTGAAGTAACTACTGATTATATTTTGTGATATTGTGAAGACTTGTACGAATATTTCTGTGAAAAATTCCGGAGTTCTGAAATATTTCTTTTGATAAAAAAAAATTTATTAACCTATTATCGGACTTCAATCTATTACGAACCCGTACACACACACAATAACACAATAATACGTACATCTCACACACACACACACACACACACACACACACACACAAAAAAAAAAAAAAAAAAACTCTTCTGAATCTATTTTATAATCCATCTGGGGGATAAGTGCCATTTATTCTGTCCTTACATACATATGTCACTTAAAAACATCATTAAATTGCATTCGATAGCAGTCAAAATTATATTTTCGTTGAAATATGATACCCGGAATTTTTTGTAATTACAATATTTCCTTTACTTCGTACAAGGAAGTTAAAATAAGATCAAAATTTACGGGTGCGTGCATCATACGCCGGATATAAAAATGGTAGATTTAAAAATAAAGGAATAAGTATACATAAATTATAGTTTTTCTAGATGTACCTAAATTATGTTTATTCAAAAGAAATGACATACTTTATGAACTTAAAAATTGTCTTGTCTGATAACATGAAAAGTTCATTATATTAGTCTTCCGTTATGTCTTCAGGCACATCATCGAATTCTGTTTTATCTTCACCATAACTGTTACTCTGATCCACAAATAAACTTCTTCTGTTCCATCTGATTATTAGAAATACTACATTTTTAAATCCCTGTTTAATTATGTCGAATTTGATCTCATTCCATGCTTTTAACTATCCACTAGGAAACGTTTTTTCGCCTCCTTGCATCCACGTATTCCACCGTAGTTTTAAATTTTCTTTGATTAGTTCATTGATATACTCATTTAAAGGCTGAACTAATGGCGTTAATCGGCCTGGAATATCTGCCATATCTGTAGCACTCTTTCAACACTTTCTTCACATTAACCGTTACGTATGATCTGAACATAAAAGACTTTCTGAATTTTTAATACAATAAAACAATAGAACGCTAGAACCAAACATTTCATATCCACCAGTTTCGCACCAGTTTCGTCCACCCATTCTTTCTGGTGAACGTAATGAAACTACCATTTGGGAAATTACATTTCGGCATCGTTTTACTTTTTAAAATATCCATGGATATCCATCAGAATTTTGTACCGTCCGCTAAAGCAAGAAAGCACTACGGTGTCGTGAGATTTTTCATGATGTTTTTATGTGAATCGTATCTGTGACCTTTTTCAAGTCTTTATCCAGCCTTTATTTCTGAAATCGTTTGTTATAATCGTATATATCTCCAGTTACAGAAGCGTTTTAAATGACGAAAATTCTTATTTCGGCAATGTCAAATGTTTTAAAACATTTTCGATACGTAACTAAATCTAACTTTCAACGCGGTCTCCCGATTTTTATACTTATATTTGAGAAAATTTTATACTCGTTATGAGAAAATAAAAATTCGAAACGTTTGACCATCGTACTATAAAAACTGAGCCCGATATTTAATTTAAAAAATTCCAATATTTTGTACAATTTTCAACTTGCCTTGAAGGGTCGTTTAAGTTAAAATAATTCAAGGAAATAAATTTAAATGGAGTGCAGCAAAAATTTTTTATTAATTAATAGGCTTTAAAGAAATCATGTGGTGTCCATATCAGATCGTTCAATGCTATCATTCGGTTAATGTTATAAAAATAGCGTTCAAGAAACGTGATCACATTAAGTGGTGCGTACCGTAATGTATTTGAAAACGTTTAGGTAGAGAGATACGGGAATGTTAGGAAGATACTGTTTTAAATCTAGCAAGACTCCGTTTTATCGATTTCATTTAACAGCTAAAATTTAAGAAATTGCAGAATTTGTTTCCTCCTCTGCTCCTTAAAAATTATAAAAAATAAAAGAAAAATCAGAAAGCCTTCAGATTTTATATTACGCACAAAAGGGCTTTTTTTTTCATTTACACACATACACTATTAGAGAGACTTGAGGCTAATATTCCTTTGGGCTAAAACTATTTAAAAACAGCATACCTTTAGAATTTTCGATAGACAGTCTCGGGCGCTGGAGTTAAAAGTGCTTTTCCGTTCAGTGTTGTCATTGCTCGCTTTGAAATCGTTGAGTTTATCAAAAATTCCTTAAAGTGTTACAAAATATGAAATCGATAATAAAACAGATTCCAAATTTGGGCTTTCAGGTGCCCATCCAAAATTTGATGTCCCTAGGTACCGTTGTTTTTTGACAATGCAAGAAATATACATTCATGAAGGTTATTCATTATTTAATTTCTTTCAATGTAATACAGAACGAAAGCATTTGGTGGCAAAAATTTTTTAAGTGAAACAGATATTTATAGTGAACCGACGCAAAATGCCGTTTCGGGTCTAATAGCCCCTTTGAATAATAAAAGAAAATATATGCCAAATTAAGGTTGCTTTTTAGCCTAATTTTATATTTGCTTGTTCTCTTACAGTTAATGTTTGCAATGATGTTGCAAGCATCGTAGATGGATTGTAAAAGACTGGATTTGCGTGCTGTTTTCAGAAGAGAGTACGTTCAGTGTGGCATCGGATTGTATAGACGACAACTGATCTGACGTGACAGTATCGCTTAACGTCCAGAAAATATCTAGGAAAGGAACCATTTAAATAATTCTTGATTTTTTTTGTCAAGATGTAGCACAATAGGAGTCGTAAAAAAAACAAATACCCTAAGATCATTGAGTAAAAAACTTACATGCAAAAAAGAAGTAGTAATAGTTCTTGGTAGAAAAATATCATGTGGTGGTAGATTGTTCTTCACACTCATTCCGTCGTCAGCTTCATCCCATAGGTGACGGAGGAACAAAATGTCCATACCAGATGCACCTTGCACCTCCTTGTAACGGAGCATTCTTTCAGCGGCCTTCAGTCATTTACTTTGGGTCATCATTTTAGCTTTTCCGTTGTCTTCAATCTCTTTGTTTTCTGATTCATCTTCATTTTTATCCACATGGTTTTCACCAATGCAACTATTTCTGCATGTCCTAAAATTTTATAATTTTCATCTTGTCCCATCCATTCTTCAACATCAGCATCAGTAACTTCTTCGCAGCCTGGAATTTTCTTCACTCAACTATTTCACAATTTTCTGTCTCTTCTAAGCTTTCGTGAATTTCGTTTCCTGAATGGTCCAGCAACTTTTTCGAGGAACGAACGAGGCTTATCTGTTCGCTTTCACTCCAAGAATGAGCTATCCATCCAACAATATCTAACATCTATTTTCTTCAGTTTCTCAATCATATCACACCCTTTCTTCATGGCTAGGAGAAAAGATGAAAGAAATTTACGTCTATAGTTTTTCTTTAATGCCTCCAAAATGCCCTGGTCCATCGGCTGACATACTGAAGTTACATTAGGAGGGAGCTACATGACTTCTTATTGACAGAGACTACGTCTCTTACCTATTCTGCATCAGGATGGGATGAGGCTCGTCTAGAATGAGAATCGCCTTCCTTGGCAGATTATTTTTTTGTAAAAACTTTCCCACCGATGGAACGAACTGCTGATAAAACCATTCATTAAATTTTGTCGTCGTGCACCTCCGGTGGATTTTTTGATTTGCCTATAAACGCTAGTTTGAACTTATGGCTGCCTGTTGCCCTTCCAAGATTGTGACTCTCTTCTTGCTTCTTTTTGTAGCCAGATACCGATTTTTCTTTTCTGGATGCCAGCGTTTTCGAAGGTAGCATTCGAAATTTCAGACCGATCTCATCACAATTATAAATTTGATCTCGATCCTCGAACGATATTTTCACTTCACAGAACATCAAAAGTTCCCAAAAATATGTTAAAACTTATACGCCTGGACGTAAACTGAGTAACGATACCCGCAATGAACAGGTGGGAGTTTATTTTGAAATAAGATGGTCACAAAACTTCAGACAAGTCTTCTGACGTTTCACAACAATAGACATTAATGTGAACTAGCGGCCAGCTGCTACCCGATTGTTTTCGCATCCTCGATAGAAGCAAACAGCGTTGTCAAGTATTACAACATATCTTGAAATTTGTTAGGCAGTTCCAAGAATTAATGGTACAAGCAAAAATTACAGAAAACGAACACTCAAATCTTTGAACAGAACAGGAAAGACATACGCATAAAGAATAATTATGGGTACTGTATGTAATATTTGCTCTGTTTGCCCTAGATATATCTTTAAAACGTTCCTAAAAAGTTATCGAGATATCGGGAGTCGAGTTTGCGGGACTCGACTGTATCATAAATTGCCCGGCATCATGATCAGTGGCCACATCCCCTTTACATGTGGTTACAGTTGGAACTATGACCAACCAACGATACATTCATGAATTTCTGCTGCCTCATATTCGCCTTTTTACATGGTACTTTCGATGGTAAATTTCTTTTTATGCACTACAACGCACCATGCCATCGAACACTTACTGTTCAGGATTGATTAGACAACAAAAATATTCCACGTCTTATATGGCCAGCACCTTCTCTAGATCTAAATCAGAATGAAAATGTTTAGCATGGTGACTTGCTAGTTAAAATAACCCCCCAACGAACAATAACATCCTCTTCCGGGTAACGATAGAGAAGTCGGATCAAATTCTCTCAAACTTTCCCTTAATAAACAACTTAAACCTCCTCTTCATGAGCTTCCATATTGGATAACTGCGCACTTTAGCTTCTACCTCTCTTCCTGTTATGACGCTGTTTCGCTCTTCTCTTACTATTGAAACAATATCATAAATGTAAACGTTCTTGAACAGGCACGATTAGGTTGCCAAGTAAATTGTGGTTCCTAATCTCAATTGAAAAAAGTTGAATATTTAATTTTACTCGACTGCCAATTTTTTTTCAATGTGGATTTACGTTCTACGCTATCACAACATTGCTACCTTTTTTCCAATCAGGCAGCAGACATACAATACATATTTCAGGCAACTAGTAAAACAAAAATACGAGAAGATGTATCTGATGGGAAGATATAAGACGTAGATGTATCTCCCCCCACAACTAACACAGACAAATACTTCGGCAGAAGATGTTCGTTACACAAAATAAAGATCCAGTGGTCTCAAATTGGTGTCCTCCCCCGAAGCAATTTTACGTGGCCCGCGAAGACCTTTCAGTTGTACTTTTGTTGCAAATACGGTGTTACAAAGATTTCCAGATTTTAATATTTGCTTGGCCGAGTTCGCATTTTTTCGCTAATATATATATATATAAACCACATGAATAACGTACCGGAAAAAAAAATCTATCAAGTTAGCTAATTTATTTACAATGTGATATAAATCTTATTCAAAGAATGTAAGACACAGATTTTTATTAGCTTTCGTTCGTTATTGTCAAAAAATAAGTATGCTCAGTTACAAATTTCTGCACTAAGAATAATCACTTTGCTTGACAATACATTTATGTCTGAACAGATTTAATTCTCTTTACATTTGAAAATTAGTAAGAAAAAGGCTTGATGAACCGATGAACATCTGAAAACCTTGAGGAAGACAACTTTTAGTGATTTTTCTCGAGTGCGCGAAATTATGCTTACAAATTTTGTTTTTACATAAAAAATCTATAGTTATTTACATAGTAAAGTATGTACCTTAATAATGTGTCGGGGTTTCATTTTATTTTTAAAATTAAATTTATTAAATTTTTGTGTCAAGTTTTGTTCAACTTGGAAAAGTGTTCATTTTTTAAAAATTTTTAGTTTAAATTAAAGAAAGTTATTTAATGATTAATTAAACACATCAATATTATTTGAAGTAAATGTCAGACTAGAATGTTAGTCTAGGTGTCAGTACGTTTCAATTATAAAGTGTAACCAACAAAAGTTGTACCAATTTTCGTATTTTACAGATAAAATTTTGAATTTACAGAATATGAAGTTTTTCCTTTTGCGTTATTATTGTTTACGTATGTATCGATCAATATTTAGAAAGCGAAATTTAAAAATTAGTTTAAATCATTTTTATTTTATTCGTAAAAATTTTCCCTTCATTAAAAAAAAAAAAAAAAAAAATCTCGCCCGCTAGCTGTTTTTAGATTACTCGGCCAGCGTGTAATTTTGAGTTTGAAATCACTGATACAGATCGTCGGAGAAGGGCCGAGTAAGACGGAAGCCAAACTAAACGTAGCGAGCGAGAAATCTTCCCACGAACTGGCAACGTAACTCAAGGTCGCGGCCGAGATGCTATGCGCAACTAGTTTCATTGATTTTTGGCTTACTCCGGAGCCTCGTTCAATAATCCGCAAGGAGATAGGAACTTCGATCAGCACAATACCGTTCTTCGCTGGTCTCATTTTTTCTGTTATTTTGGTCCCAGAAGCGGTTTTGTCTTTCTGCGCTTTCTCTTTCATGTTCGTTGAATCGGAATAAAATTCCGCTTGACTCGTTTTATGCTGATAGCAGACAGAAAAAAAAGGAGTTGCAGTGAAAGACACTGTGGACAGGTTGACTAAAAGTAAATGTGCCGAAAAAAGATCTAAACGATCGGTTCCTAAAAACGGATTTTTATTAAAATACATTCAAACTCGGTATTTTTGGCATACGGATCTCTTGGCCCCTTCCAATTTCCTATTAACTAATTATTTTGTACTGCCATAGCAAGCCTCCAAAAGTATGAAAATCGGATATAACCAATTGTATGGATATCTTCAATTGAAACTATTTCGTGTTTTTCGTATCTACCCAGAATTCCTACAAGTTTAAGCGAGAAAATTAATAATCCTTAAAATCATTCAAGTTTACGATAGTTCGTTTACATGAGAACATGCGTGATTCAGTTAACTTCGAAAAAATTCAAAGAATGTCATTTATTAGACTTCCAGTAAATGAAGCATTTCGCGATTGTACACAGTGTTTCACAAAGAGTACACAGCTAAACATATCTTAAAAGGATGCGATTCCAATTTAAGAAATTAACCGAATAAAGTAAGGCTTTCAAATACGAACAATTCCGACTACGAATATAGAATAGACTTATGCCAAGTTTAAATTTCTATGCGGAAAATGTGCGAAGAAATTGCCATTCAATAGGTTGTTCCTTAACTTTCTAAACAAAATTGAGAAATAAGATGGTTCGAAACGCTCATAAAAGGGGTTGAAAATATTGTCAAAATTATGCGAGTTAAACTACTTTGCACTTTAACACAAATGTCAATTTACTAGGCGATCAGAACTAAATTACATATTATATAAAATTTTATTTAATTTTTCAAACTTCTTCAAAATAAAATTTAAAACTTTTATCTGCGTTTCGAAAGTTTTAATTTTGTGTTTTAGTTTTCAAATTCAGAATTGTATAGTAAAAATCGTATATCCTTATTATTAGTATATCCTTTTTAGATAAAAAATTTCATGGATCTTTCAGACCGTAGTTAACCTAGATTTAAACGACTTCATTAGCGGAACGTGCCATCCTAACCAATGAAAAAGCGTTTTGTGAAAGACATGTGTCACGATATTTACTCACTTGCCAGGTGCACATTTAAATGGCCGACTGTTAGGTGGCTAGTTAGCGTTAATAGGTCATTATTTAATTTATTAATATCTAGTTTAATTCACTGCCCAACTAAGTATTCATCGTGGTTTTATTTATTATTTCTATTTTCTGCATTATTTTACATAATCTATGGTGATTTAACTGAAGAATTAGATACTGATGTGTTAGGACTCGCATACCATCCCTAAAGGAATGTTTCATTTCTGTTCAATATCTATTCTCTGGTGAAACATTGTACCAAAGGGCATTAATGGGATCTCCAATTCCGTTTTAATTTTTTGACTGAGCTATCAGACTCAACTTTCTTAAAGGCTCATGCTATGATAGAAATTTTGAAACATTGTTCAGCGAACGAGAAGTAGTGAAACATATGAACTTGGGGCTCTACAGTTAATTTGTCTTTTAGGAAATCAAATTTTAAGCCTTATTGGTTTGCTTTGTTTGAGTATAATATTTGATTTTAAATGATGTTCATGTTATGTTCTTCGAATAAGATATTTTTCACTCTTTAGGTCTTCTGCAAGATATAGAATATTTTTTTAAATATTGACTGAATCACTGCTTTACAACCAGTGATAAAATTTTTCTGCAATCTGCATCACGCCAGCAAAAAATTAGATTATTACTGTACTCAGTGAAGTTATATGAAAATTCATCAATATTTCTTGTTATTCATTTTTAGTGTTTTTATATTGTTATTGATAAAATAATTTAACGTATAGAACTTAAACAAAACCCGCAGAAATAATATATAGCGTATATAACGTATAGAAATATATTGTATAGAATAACGTATAGAAATATATTGTATAGAATTTAAAGTACAGACCTATTTCAAGTAACTGGGAAAGTACGACTAACAAATTTAATAACTGTACGTAATATCTGGTTGTAGCGAACGTTTTCTGCCAAAAAACGTTCTTAACAAAGTTAGAAAAAAACAAGAATATAGTATCTTTAGTAAGGGTAGTAATTACTACCAAAATCTGGTTTTTTCTGCCAACGTTTCGGTAGTTTTTTGAAGTCTTCGGCCCAGAATCTTGGCTGCCGTGAATCCAAAAGCAGACCACGGTAGAAGTTCCCAAGAATCGATGTCGGAGCTAGGTGGTGGGCGCAGCAAAAGATCCCATTCGAGTCCGTACAGAGTTCAGCCGGTGAATGCAGACACGTGTTGTCGCGCATTATCTTAATGGAAGATTACATTTTTGAGCCGGAACTCTGTTCGACGTTTTTCCTTCATAGCAGCGTCAACACGGAATAGCGTCTCGCTGTGTACACTTTTCTGTCGAGGTTTTTACCTTTTTTCCAGATAATCTTTGTGGATAATACCACAGCAATCTCACGAGATACAAAGCATGATCTTTTTTTAGCTAAATTGCGCTTGACAATGCTGCCGGCTGGCGTACCGGGAGCCGAGCAAATAGTTTTTTGGTCTGTGTTGTTAACGTAAATCCACCTTTCATCACAAGTATTTTGTCCCTGAGTTGATATATGCAGGCTCGAACACGTCTGCCCTTATCTCCTTGAATCAGCTCATGCAGCATCCAACGATTGAACAGGTACATCTACTTTATGCGATGCATAGCGTGACTAATGGGCATGGCACTAACGTCTAACTCCTTAGCAAGCTCTCGAGTGGTTGCATGCTGATCATCTTCCATAATTTCTCGCAGGCGGGCCTCATCAACATCAGTAGGCCGGCCAGAGTAAACAAAATATGTGTAAATCTCTAATAAATCAGACTGGATCGCAGTTAAAGTAATAAACAGAGGAGCGTTCTTCCACACAACATTTATTCACGAACACCAAAGACGAACTGATACATATACATAATTGACATCACAGTTTCTTTTTACAAACAAACACTACCGCCATCTATTGGCGATCTATGAATACACAATCCTAAACTTAACACTCCCCTCCATGCATCCGTAACGGATGCATCAATTTTACTGAACTTCAAGATTATAAAGTCTTTCAATTGGTCTTCTAACAACACCCTTATCCAACTGAATCTCACAAGATCTAATTCTATCATCTCTTCCATGAAATAATTCCTTAATCCTACCTTCTTCCAGTTACAGCGTTTCACATTATCTTCTCGTACAAGTACAACATCATTACTTTTAAACACAGGAGAATTCTTTGGAGTTTTTTAAAACATGACTGATCTTAATTCTAACAAATACTCTTTATAAAACCTTTTCCAAAAATGCTCTAATATTAATTGCCTATGCTTCCATCTTTTAATCAACTGAGATCTTGTAGATTCTAGTTTAGATTCAGGTGAAGGTAAAACAGTCAAACTAGATCCAGTTATAAAATGAGATGGTGAAAGAGGATCAGGTTCATTTGGTTCATTGTATACATACGTTATAGGTCTAGAATTAATAACAGCTTCAACTTCAACTAAAACAGTATACAGTTCTTCATAATATAAAGAAGCTTTACCTAAGATACGTTTTAAACAAGTTTTTACAGATCTTACCAAACGTTCCCAGAATCCGCCCCACCAAGGAGCACCTAGTACAATAAATTTCCATTCAAACCCATTTTTACCAAGGAAATTTAGAACTTTTTCATCTTTACATAATTTATACAAATATTTTAATTCACGATCAGCAGTCTTAAAGGTTTTAGCATTATCAGAATATATAACTCTACAAGTACCCCTACGTGCAAAAAATCTACGTAAGGCTTGAATGAAACACTCTGCACTTAAATTTGATAACAATTCTAAATGGACTCCTCGTGTCACTGCACAGGTAAACAATGAAATATACACTTTTGTACCATCCTTTAAATACAAAGGGCCAGCGAAATCTATGCCACTTACCTCAAATGGTTGAGCTTTCTCCACTCGGTCAGCTGGAAGAGGAGCCGATATCTCGTGTCCAGCTTTAGCATTATATTTTTTACAAAATCTACAATCATGTAACACAGATTTTACAAAACGTCTAGCTTTTAAAATCCAAAATTTCCCTCTTACTTGTTTTCATTTCACCACTATTCATTTCACCATTTAAAGTTTCATTTACACCACTATGAAGTACCTTTTCATGACAATTCAAAATAATTAAACGAGAAAAATAATTATTTGGTAATATTATAGGCTGAATTTCATCGACATCTAATGATGATTTCACTAATCTACTTCCAACTCTTAAACAACCCTTTTCATCCATTACTGGATTTAACCCAAACAATTTGGAATTATGAGACAATGGTTTTTTACATTTAACATCATTCAACTCTTCAAAAAAATACTCACCTTGTGATAAGATAATTCAATAACACATAGCATTACATATTTCATTTTTGGTCACAGGACCAATCACTCTATTCTGTGACTTTAAATTATTAATGAATCTAAATACATATGACATGACTCTTAAAAGTTTACCTAAGTCACTAAAGCTTTCTATTTTTAACACAGGTTGTAAAGGTTGAACACTGCTAGTAACGTGAGTCACAACTCTTTCTTCAACACTATCTACTATGCTACAATGCTTGTTCACTTTAGGCCAATTTATTTCATCTTGATGAAGCCATGGAGGTCCATGCCACCACACTTGATCTACTATAAGATCACTCACTTTAACACCGCGTGTAATTTTATCGGCTGGATTATCTGAGCCAGGACAATGATGCCACATGCTCAGGAATGTTTTGTCTTGAATTTCAGACACTCGATTTTGTACGAATGTTTTCCATCGCCGTGGTGAGTTCTTTATCCAATGAAGCACGATAAGAGAATCTGTCCATAAATGAATCTTAGCTTGAGTAAAATGCACACGGACTGTAGTTACAAGTCTTGCACCTAACACTGCTGCCATGAGCTCGAGTCTTGGTAAAGATAGTTTTTTCAGGGGTGTCACTCTGCTCTTGGCTATCACTAAACTTGTTCCACAATATTTTAAGCTACGGAATTTCACGTACACTGCTGCTCCGTAAGCACTTTGAGATGAATCGCAAAAACAATGTAGTTCCAGTGTTTCAGGCGTTTCATCAACATCACAAAAATACCACCGAGGTATCTGGATATTAGGTAGATCACATAGTTGCCTATACCATTTATTCCACTTCTCTTGCAATTCTGGTGGGATAATTTCATCCCAATCAACACCTTTCAGCCATAAATTCTGAAACAGAACTTTTGCTTGAATAACATATGGAGCAAGAAACCCAACAGGATCGGAGATTTTTAAAGCAGCTTTTAAAACACAACGTTTTGTTTGGTCATTTGACTGGATGAAATCAATAACGTCTTGTGCATTAAAACAGAAGATATCCTTAATTGTATCCCATTGAAGTCCAAGAATCTTTGAGGGGGAATCACAGTCAGGCAATTTAAAGCTAACGAAGTTGTCACTTGATTTATACTGGTTTTTTACAGTATCCGAATTAGAATTCCATTTGGTCAAAGTCATTGATGCCTTTTTCGTTATATCATTGGCTTCATGATATATCTGTATAGCTTCCTCCTCCGTATCTGATCCACAAATAAAATCGTCAACATACATGAAGTTTTCTAACATTTCTACAGTTCTGGGATGGATGTCTTCAAATTTCTTTATATGATGCTTAATGCAAGCGCTCAGCAAAAATGGACTTGATTTTGCTCCAAACATTACACGACACATCCGATAAACTTGAATTCTCGGATTGCTCAAACTTGAATTCTCATCAATCCACAAAAATCGCATTGAATCCCGATTTTCAGGTGCAACAGAAACTTGTAAAAACGCTTTCTCAATATCTGACGTAAATGCAATTCGATGAAGTCGAAAATTTATTAAAACTTTCAAAAGTTCAGGAAGAAGATTTGGTCCTTGTAGTAAATTATCATTTAGAGATTCATGATTTTTTTCCTTTGAAGAAGCATCATAAACAATGCGAAGTTTCGTAGAATTATGATCTTCACGGATGACAGCACGGTGAGGTATGTAGTAAGTTCGTCTCCCAGATGGAGTACCAAGATCGACCTTATTTACGATTTCTTCCTTAAGCTGATAGTCAATCACTTCTTTATATTGCGCATAAAAGTTCAAGTTTGATTTAAATTGTTTGATCAGATTTAAGAACCGTCTTTCAGCATTCTTAAAATTGTCTCTTAAAGTCACATTCTGATCTTTCCATGGAAGTCTAACTTCGTATCTATCACCCTTTTGTGTAATCGAGTTGTTAAATATTTGCAAGGCCATTTCATTTTGTTCTTCGTCAGAAATATTTTTAATTCCTATAGATTCAATATTCCAAAACGATTCGACGCTTTTTAGAAGTTTCTCTTCTACACTTACGTTTAAACACGCATCATGGATTTGAAAGTCTGATGAAGGAAATTTGCCTTGTATACACCACCCAAACAAGGTTTTCATAGCTACGGCATTTCTGTTTATCCTTTTTATTTCTTCGCTTGCTATTTTCCACATAATGTCAGCGCCGATTAAAACGGAAATATGTTTCATTCCATCGGCGCCGCCGCAGTCTGTCAAAGTGACGCCGAATGCTTAGAGTTTGGATTTGATTTCTACATCTGGTACTCGTATATCGGCATTTGTTATGACTGGTACTTCAATGACTTCGAGATTTATGGATTTTTCAGGGTCATTAATATTCCGGAGCGTAAGTTCAACTTTCTTTCGCCGCCAATGTTTCCCGTTCTTTTCACCGAAGGTATGCAGATTTAAAACAGTTTCTCCTTCCACTGGTAACTAATTTTCTTGATAAATCTTCTCGAATTGCAGAGATTTGGCTACCGCCGTCAAGAAGACATCTCACAATACAATTCTTATTTCTGCCCTCAGCCACAGCATACACCGTTTGAAGCATAATATTAGATCCAGTTTTGGCAGAAGAATTTTGAACAATTTCCGCGGATGTTTCGGTTTCCTTATTTTTTGCACTGGAGACAGCTGATGCGGGATTCACACACACACTTTCATGATGTTTACCGCGGCACTTTTTGCAGGAAAACTGTGTGTTCTTACAGTTGATAGCTAAATGTTTACATCCAAAACACAGAAAACATTTTCCTGTACGTTTCAAAATGTTGCGTTTCTCATTAGCGTTCACCTCAGTACATTTATATTTCGTATGATCTTCTTTGTCACAAAATATACATTTGTATCTAATTGTTGATAAAGCTGAAGCAGTCGGAACTTTCGGTTTATAATTCAGATAAACTTTCGTGCGTTGTTCATTTTGACGAAAGTATGGTTTCTGATTCATTTTCGCAGAGTTCATTAAACTTGCAGCTTCTCGACAGTTAACTTCCTTTTTTAAGAATTCGATAAGTTCCTTTATATCAAATCCTGCTTCCATATTTCGACTTCGATTAAATTCCAAATTTAATTCCTCTGGAAATTTCTGCAAAATGATAGGACAGAGAATATTTCCATAACTTCCAGAAGTAACGTTTAACGATTCTAAACTTCGAATGTTGACTTCGCATTCATCGTACAGCTTACGCAATGCTTTAACATTTGAAATGTTTCCCACTGGTTCAAGGGATAATAATTTATTCATATGCAAGGTAATAACAACATCTTGTCTTCCAAAACGTTCTTTCAATATTTCTATTGCGGAATCATAATTCTGGTTACTTAAAGAGAAACCGGAAATGGCAGCTAAAGCATTACCTCCAAGTAAGGATTTTAGGTACGCAAATTTTTCAGTTTTTCTCAATCCACTATGATTATGAATTGTATTTTCGAACTGGTTCCAGAAGTCTAACCATTTACACGAATCTCCGTAATAAGTTCCGATTTGCAGACGTGGTAACTTCACTGTTTTTGTTTCAACTGGAAGTGTAACATTAGCCGTTTCGTTCTGATGAACTGTTCTAGAAGATTCCGAATTCTTCTTCAAAAATCGTTGCATTCTTCCTCTCCATATAACAGTTTTATCCTGGTATTCTTGACTTAAGGTAACTTCATTTTCAATCTCCTCCGAAGTTACTTTCGTTTCTATTTCTGAATCTAAACTTTTCAGTTCATTGATTTTCTCAATTAACTGTTCATATAAATCCTCGATTATCTCAATTTTCTCATTTAGCGGAATATTAGTTGATAAATTCGATTCGACTTTGGTTATCAGTTTCGTAGTTAATTGTCTAACAACCGATCGTTTCTTTTTCAAATGTTCAAGAACGCCCTCCATTTTCGAAATATTCAGTCTGTCGATTTTCTGGTTCGTAATAATCCCGGTTTGCAGGCACCATAAACAAAATATGTGTAAATCTCTAATAAATAAGACTGGATCGCAGTTAAAGTAATAAACAGAGGAGCGTTCTTCCACACAACATTTATTCACGAACTCCAAAGACGAACTGATACATATACATAATTGACATCACAGTTTCTTTTTACAAACAAACACTACCGCCATCTATTGGCGATCTATGGATACACAATCCTAAACTTAACACAGAGAGCTCTTCTCGAATGTCGCAGTCTTTGTTTGTGAACTTACAGTACCAAACCTTCGCAGTGTCATATAATACAACATTAATACCTAAAGCTGTACACATAATTTGGTTACATTCTGTAGCTGGGACCACCAGTGGTCGAGCAGTAAAATTCTTGAACATCGATAGCTCGGTACGAGGTTCGAATCCGGCGAACGGACTGGCTGCATGGACGTTTTCGTGGTTTTCCCCATGTGTAACGTGTATACGATCCAGTTTTCCTTAAAAAGTCCTCCACTGAGGCATCTCTCCCTTTAGGCAGATTGCCCTCGAGACTTTGACGTTACACATAAACCACACCATTCTGAAGCTAACTATTTGTAACAGAACTGGAAGTAAATGATTCTAATCTGGTAAAATGCCAAAATTCGTTTGACAAAATATGATTAAACAATCTAACGCGAACTGTTTGCGTAGACGATATTTGCGGTGACGGTAAAATTTCCTTAAGACCCGATACTTGTAATTAAAACTTAATAAGGTTCTTTTTTAAAACTATGTACATATATTATTCATTTCTTGTGATAAATGTGAAAATGTTAATCAATTGTAATTCTCGTTTTATCACTGAATTTATTGCTCTTAGAAAAATGAATTTTTACATGTAATCTATCCCCGCTCTAGCGAACTTCAAGGGACAGATAATTTGGTTCGCTATATCCACTCTATGATAAAAATATCTGATGGCCTCTATTCAGTTTATACACCACACAACTTCCTTGCAAAACCTATTAAATTATACACATTTTTTGCTGCACTTCATTTAAACATATTTCCTTGAATTTCATTAGAGATGCATTTCTCATTAAATCAATTTAGTTTTCAGTTCGCTGCACGGCAGAAATACATAAAAATTCAAACCATCTTCATTAAAATTTGCTAAATACAGAAAAACCTAAAACGCCAAATACAATCAAAAGTAATTTTTCCAATTAAAATTAGAGTTTCTACGAGAAAATAAGCAATTCGGCCTGCGGGCAGGCACAAAACTGAACGTTAACTTTTCATTCCACTGTGAAAAAAGACAATGGAATTAGTGCACCAAACTGACTTAATTCCTTATTCTAAGAGTTTCAAATGTCAACAAACGGCAGCCTCGTTAGGCGTAGCGTCACAAAAACTTTTATATTCTTGGTAATTCTACAAGAATTGCATCCAGATTAATTAAAGACATAAAACCCTTACTTAGAACCTAAGAACTTTTTGCTTTAAAAGTGATTGAATCATAAATGCACAATTTACCAACATAATAAGAATAAAAACTCAACTCACCAAGCCGGGTAACAAAGTGGTACATACAACGCAAGCGTTTGGTGCGGTCGATTGCAAATAAAAGGCAGGTGCACAACTACAAGTTATATAGCAGTTCCATATACAAAATTTCAACATTCTGAGGCGTTTTTGAGTTATGCGAGATCCATACATTAGGGGAGGTAAAAAGGGCAAAAAAAATTTTTTTTCAAATTTCATTATTTCCGAACCCAATAAAAATGGATCTATTTGATGAAAAAAAACACAGTAAAAAATTGCAGCTCAATCGCTCGTCTTCTTCAGGTTCCACGTGAGGTAAATAAAAAAAATCAATGTTAATGCTAATGAAAGCATTAAATTATTTTTTAACAATAATTTTGACCGATTCTTTTTATAACAATTTTGTTTCATGACCCAGGATACGGTTGTAATTGGTAAAACATTCCATTAGAAAAGTTTCAGCTTAATCACGCGTCGTCTTCAGGTTTTAAAAGAGAACTGAAGAAATTCATCTTGGTGTCGAAATTCATAAATTCGCTCCGGTACTTGTTTCGACTGCGTATGAATCCATCCCTGGCTTCTGCACCACATGTTGCCAATGACGCTATGCCACCAATCTCACATGCCTCTCTACTACTTGATAACTGTAAGGAAGCTTTCCTATTTCAAGCCGAGAACCACCTCTAATTAATCTTATGTCTTCATCACTGAGGTTCAAGATAGCCGGTGGTTCTAACGGATTTTCTTAGTGAATCATCTCAAAATACTCCTCTGCTTTGAAATTTAGTTTGGGAAGTAAAAATTGTCATATTGTCCTTTTTCAGTCAGTTTTTCTTGTTTCCTGTATTCTTCTTAGACAAGTTCACGAATATATGCTCGTTCATCTTCCAGCATCGCCAAAAGGATGATTTCAACATAAGCAAAGTAACAGTTTTTCTGAATAATTTTGTGAACGACTGCCTTAAACTTTTCTGGCAAGAAAGAACTTTGCTAGATCATGTGTTGCCCTCGGAATTGTTTTTATTTCAAACCACCATGACTCATAAATTTTTATAATATATTCGGCTAGTAGCTGGTTCGGCGGTTGATACACAAAGGCGAAAATTTCTGTCGGCTGTAGTGAGCCATCTTGAGTGGGTCATCTTCCCAGAACTCTTGCTTGCTAGATCTGAAGGGCACTTCCCCGATGATACTGTCTTAGAAATATAAAGGAAGTATTTTTGATCAGTATTGAGGTCTTTTTTGTAAATTTCGGATAGATAGATAAATTGGAATAGGGACTTAACCTGTCACGGGAAGGGTTTCACGTGTTTTCAAGGATTTTCCTATTGCTCCAGAAAACCGATGTGCCCCAGATGTATTTCCATCAATGTTCTGGGAAAGATGATGAAGAAACAGTTCATTGGTGTGTAACAAGCAAACAAACCAACGCAGTTTATGGCCAACAAAGATCTCAAGACGTCTGATTATCCAATTTTTCTTCCCAGGGTTGACACTCGTTCCATCGCGCCCAAAAGCAACCAGCTTGGAAAGCCCAATCCCTTTCTGTATAACAGTGTCGGTGCTGCTTTATGTAATATCTACACTAGACCCAGAATTCGGAGTTACATGCCCTATACAAACAGAGGCAGGTTCTGGCAAGAGAACAATATGGCTCTTTCTTAGCTGTAGTGCTGCAAAGAGGATTTCTTTTTTAATAGGCTATAGTTTTCTCCTTCATCCCATCAAAGTAAATGCCATACAAAGATGGTATTATTCAGGGGTTAAACAGAAGGACCATCTCATTCCTCTGTTCGAGTCCGCGCCGACGCGATCCTCATAGGAGGAGTTAACAGGAAGTAGTCTGATGTTATGTTGCATCTGCTCTGACTTTGTTTAAAACTAGCAATGTGGACAAATCAAATACATTTTAATCGCATATATTGTTTTCTAGTAAAGCAGGGCCAAAATCAGACTGCCGGCCATGAAGCATCTGCATTAAAATGATGAAGCATCTGCACGAATGTATATATGTTTCTCGCATTGCGAAAAAAACAACGGTACCTAGAGACATCAAATTTTGAATAACGTAGTCCTCCACTCGAATATGGGCATCTGGAAGCGAGCATTTTGAATTTTCTTTATTATCTATTTCATATCTTTCAAAACATAACTTATTTTTTTATTAGGGAGATTTACGTAGCAGGGAAGCAGAAATGAAAATATCTTATCAGGTACTGTAGGGCTAGTTATCACTATGCATTCTTATTGGAATGCGGGTTTGTTTCAAAGAAATAATATTGTGAGATTTGAGTTACCAGTAGTTTATACATGAATACTTTTTATTTGTTATATTCTTACGGTAACCGCGTCTTTCCCAAATTAAATGATTTTCATCATTTTTCCTTCTCGATTTCGAACGATAAAATTATTATGAAGAAGAGGAAAATACGGAAGGAAATATCACAACTTCAAAAATTCCCTTTCAGCAATTAATGTATGAAACGACGCCGAGTCCGATCACATGCGTGCAGATGTATTTTTGTCCGAAGCGAGTTCTGAATTATTTCGAACGTACCCTCATTTAGCAAACTGACTTTCCTTATTTCATAACTTCGCCTAGAAGCATTCAGAGTCTAGTCTCTTTAAAACGGGCCTCTATATAAAGTAACGTGTCATACCACTCGACTTATCAAACTCTCTAATCACGTACTGTGGACAGTCTTTCCATTTTTAATGCCGGATTAATGGAAGACGTTGAGCAAACCTTACTTCGAGAGGCAAGCGCAACACTTCCTGTAAGCTGGACTTCACGTCTTCATTTTTCCTATCAGCTGCGTTTCGCTTCGTCACGTGCTCAGAAATAGGAAACTACAAATGGTTCAGAGTTTCAATTAAACAAAGGCGCGTTCTTTTACGGGAAGAAATATGTCTATGTCGAACCTTATCAGTATTCGGAATGAAATTCGTAAAAATCTTTAGGCGTTTGGAAGTAAAAATGAACTAAACTTTTGCCATACGACAACCCGCACCACACATTTCAGACTGTATTGCTTCAACTCCCTTTGACATAAGGATTTCGGATCATTAAATCTTTATATGTGTATATAAAACCAAAACAAATTGTTGGGAAGAAACTTTGATATACGTTTGATACACCTCAAAAATTTACAGCAATAAGACAGAGTGCTCACAATAATACGGTGAAATTGTTCGGGGATTTGGGGAAGAGTAAGGCAGGAAGCGTGAGCGACAAAATATTAAATAGGTTACGTAATTAGAATATGGTAAAGTACACGAGGGCCATCTGCCTAAGGAAAGAGATGCCTCCGTGGAGAACCTTTTAAGAAAAACTGGCTAATATTCGCGCTGTGCATTGAGAAAACCACGTAAACTAGCCATGTCTGTTCGCCTGAAATGGAATCTGAGTTCAACTCCTGTCTCAGTGGTCTTAACTAGCGGTTTATTCAGTGGTCCTAGGCAATCGCGGTTCCTGTAGAGTAATTAAGACAGCTGAATACCCAAAACGGTCCTAACCATGTTTAACATTTGAATTAAGTAGACGACGTTAACCATATCGAAACTTTGTTTAACACTGTAGATTTTAGAATTGAAACTTAAAGTATAGTTAATAACTGATAAAACTAGTTATTAAATTCAAGTTACTCATTGGAAACAAATCCCTCTTTTGCTTTTATGTAATCATAAAGTTTTATGGTTTAACTTTAAATTAATGTACACATGTTTTACTAAATTAATGTACACATGTTTTACTATGCGCTCAAGAAATGCGAGACTAACATTTATTAGTGAAATTTAAAAACTTTCGGAATTCATTCTGAAAACAACCACGATGAGACTTTCAAAGAACGAAATTCTGATGCCGAATACAGTAACGACATTTAATGTGATCGCGGTTAATGTTACCATTCGGATATTGTTAACGAATTTCCCGCCTTTTCATATACGAAAACATGAAAAATCCATCGCTGTTTGCGATCAATATTTCTGATAAAAAATCAAAATATTATAGAAGAAAATTTTTAATTGAAATAAAGTAAACCAAAAACAAAACTTAGGTTGACTTAGATCTTTAATACTTATCCATCTTGAGGGGATCAAACAGAAATCCCTCTTCTCCAGTAGCATGTAAAATTTCCTGAAAACATCTACATCAAGCTAAGGTTGCTTTTTTGCCTAATTATAAATGTTATATTAGAAAGTTCTTTTTCAGTGAGTGTTGCCCTACGAGTAATAAAAGTTAAAGTTACAGTATCGGTCAAATAATTTTCAGAAAACTTATGAACCGATCATAGATGAACATTGGCATTAAAGACGTTATGAACAGTTCATAAATCAGCTTTCGCATATTTCTATTAAAACGCCGTGAAGGTTTCGATTTATATGTTTCTTGACATTTTCATATTAATTTAGTTAAGTTCCTTTGCTGTTTTGAAGGATAGCTTTTCTCATCATTTAATACTGTTATCATAACAGCCCTGGACAAACGTGATCACATTAACCGGTGCCAACTGTATTCAAAACTTAAGTTTCAAGTTTTTGAAGCATGTTTAATTACTTAAATTTTCCTAACACTCTGCTCCAAACTGCTTACATTTGCTAAAATATGCTTCTATAGCTTTGCTATAGTTCTTAAAATATTCTGCTCCATTAACTCAGCCGCAGTTTCAGAGTATTATTATCAATTGATAGTATATCTGAAATCGGAATTAGCCGATTTCATTTTCGCTATCAGCCAAAATCAGAAGTTTCCTAAATGCATATACGACTGATATAAATACTGACGTTGAAGATTTAGGGCATAAGTTACTGACAAATTGGATGTTAAATGACAGATATCGAATTATTTAGTTCGTTACATGCACAGAAGGAAAAAACTACAAAGTGTATATTGAATTACAACATAGGAAAATTAACTCAATAGACAAAAACAAACATAATGGAACATAATACATTAGGCGACAGATCAGGTCAAAGTTACTTACGTTTCTATCATACAATTACAGTGAAACCTCTTTCATACAATTAATTATACCTTGGTTCATGAAATTAATTCGCTCCTAAAGGCCGTTCGTCAACTGAAACAATTTTCCCCATAGAGAATTACGTAAAATGAATTAATCCTTAAGGTTCCTCCAAAAGAGTCAGTAAAAAAAGTTTATTTACTTGTCACATGATTAATTTACTGGTAATGATTAATGTTGTTACACATTTTGTATATATGAGGTGTGACACACACACACACACAAAAGAGGCTAAGTGTGTAGCTTGAAAACAGAGTGGTGTTGGCAACAATTGTTTTGATGACGTCATCCCACACACCTTCTCTATTTATGTGGGAGGTTTCGACTTAATCGATCACACCAGTTGGGAGCACTGCGTCATTGAATGAACATGTGCAACTGCATTCTGCCGCAAAAAGTATCCAATGTAAAAACCGATCAGCGAATTAACATCAGGTTTCTTATGAAACTTAAATGAAAAGCGTTCTTGGCAAAATAGTAAGTTTCACCAAGCTTTCAATCGGTTCTGTATGAATTTAATCTATTACGAACCTGTGCGCACACAACAATATAAACAGCAAATGTTTATTGATTTTTTCTACTTCTTATAGAAAACATTTAGGTTACACTACAATATCACTAGGCCGATACAGCTCGATTTATTTTTGATGATACTATGAGAAACAGTTCTTATCGTTCATGCAGAGTCCCAATATTGTAAACTCTGTTCTGCAATTTTGCAAGATGTGGTTCAGCTTTTGTACTCCATAAATCACATACCAAAGATGTCTCGTATATTGACATATGCTCCGCTTCTTGTTGATGAATCTCAGAATGGCTTGCATATTCTGGCACATGATTTCTTCACTCATTCATCCACGTTTTTCACATTTACGCAGTACTAGTAATCCTCTCGCTACAAAACTTCTAAAATCTTTCATTCGTAAGAATGATCGTCACTCCTTATCTATAAATTGGTAATTGTCCCGTCAACAAAATGCCGAAATATACGAAGTCAACAACTTAACGAAAATAATTACTATGCATTACACAAGCGATATTAAAGTTTTACTGCCCAAAATAAACAAAAATGAGATTATGGCACTCGACAAGTGATATCACACCAAGAAAATGCCAATATTGATGAAGCACTGTATTTTATCCTGAAATTTCCACTACACGCCGAAAGATGGCCTCCTATGCTATCTATTTATGCATGTGTTTGTGCAACTGAAGAACGGTGCAGATCCTGGAAAGTCTGTATAAAAACGAAGAAATCCCAGCTACTCCTGATCCTACGAAAAAAAGAGAAAAGCTGCTATCAAGATACATCTTCTCTTCCTGCCTGGATTGTAAATCAAGCCAAGTATCTAGGAATCATTCTCAAAGGAATACGCCTGGAAAAAATCATCAATTAAGTGCGAAAAAAAGCCTTGTATGTCATGAAGTGCCTCTACCCCCACCATTGACAAACTCTTTGGACTAAGCCAAAAATAGATTTATCTACATTTCTATTATTAAACCCATACTGATATATGCCTTCCCTGAATTGGCGACTGTAACCGAGAAGAATCTTCAAAAGCTACAAACAGTGCAATCTAAATTTCTTAGGTTCATGTCTAGAGCAAGCATATCACTACGTGCAGAACCAAAGGCTCCAAGAAGGCCTCAAAATTGAATTCCTCGTGAAATATCTAAGAAAAAATGATGAAAGGTTTTTGAAAAATTTTGAGGACTGTGACATTCAACTATGAGACTTTTCTCAACGAAGACCGCTATTTGGGATTTCATAAAAAATTCAGATGACTCTCTTTCGTCATTTCTTTTTCTCTAAGCGCCACTTGACACCGCTTGATACTAATTAGACCGACGTTTTTACTCAGACTTTGTCTAATGTGATTTGTTGTTACCTACGTTTTAAAATGTTTCTACAGATCCCGAAAGTGGATGGCAGGGTCTGGGTCTGGCGTCTACCTGGAGAACGTCTCCTGCCAGAACGCATTGTGCCAACAGTCAAGTTCGGCGGAGGTGGAATTATGGTCTGGGGATTTTTCTCCTGGTATGGGATGGGACACTTGGTCCCCATTCATGGTAAGCTCAACTCCGATGCCTACTGCACTATTTTGGATGACAATGTGCTTCCTACGTTGTGGCAGTTTTACGGGTTGGACCCCTGTTACTTTCAGGACGACAATGCCAGTTGTCATGCTTCGACGTTAACCAAGGCTTGGTACGGTGCCAATGGAGTTCATCGAATGGACTGGCCTGCCCAGAGTCCAGACCTGAACCCTATTGAGAACCTCTGGGACGAGTTGCATCGCCGAATTTAGGGGTGCACTACCCGTGCAAAATCGGTGAAGGAACTTCTATGTCTTCTCCAAGCCGAGTGGAAGAAACTACCACTAGCTGTCATACAAAGACTTGTAGAAAGTATGCCCCGGAGGGTCCACGCTGTAATTACCTCTCGTGGAGGCTCTACCAACTATTGATTTTGAATAAAGTTAGTTTTTCTTTTTTATCACAGGTGTCCAAATACTTATTGGTAGTCAGTGTATTATCATTCGATTAATATTAAAAATTAGTCATGGACAAACAAAAACTAAACTCCTAAAGAAATTTACTTGCCAACTCCCTTTATGCATTTAAAGTACAGGCAATGGAATCAGTTGGCAAAAAAAAAAAAAAAAGGTTTCAGCGTACTGGTCAATATATTCCTCCACAGCAGCGAATAAGTCTAAGAGCATATGCGAATGAGTCTTTTCAGAAAGTGAAAGCAACAATTGGTAATGCTCTCCAGCCTGTTTAATTCGCAATACACAGAGCACTGGAACTAAATTTCCAAAGCTCCTTTTCCAAACTTAAATTCTGATAGTTATTTAAAATTCAGTTTTATATTTTGATAAATAAATAAGAAGAATATGAGCGCATAGAAAATATTCAACCCAATAAAGTATATATTGCAAATAATATTAAAAAATAAATACCGTATTTGACGGCATATAAGACGCACTTTTTTTCCTAAATTTGGTCTCAAAAAAGTTACCTGCGTCTTATACGTGAAGGACACAGCCTTATACTTGAAGGTAATTGCATTCAATAATTGTTTATTTGGCTTTTACGAAACGTGAGAACTAAAAGAAACCACGCTATTGAAACTTTTTTTCCTTGTGTGTGGCCGTCTAATTAAGGGTGCGTCTTATATGCCGTCAAATACGGTACGTACTTTAATTACAAATTTTTCTGCAATAATTCATGCAGAAAATGTAATTCGGGAATGTGGTTTATAAAAGATAATTGCGATTAAACAATGAATTCGGGGAAAGATAAGTACTAAAAATTATCTATCGAGTTTCGTTTGCAGAAAATACCTATCGTCAAACAAAGAAACCATCAGGCTTCATCTATCTCTTTTATTAAATAGTAAAGAATCTTTTATGCATGTTATATTCGTTTCTCGCATTGTGCAAAAACGACGGTGCGTACAGCACCCAATTTTTAATACACAGAGTATCCACTCGAACATAGCACGTCGAAGGCCGAACTTCGAATTTTTTTATTTAAGTTTTCTACGAACTTAATAAGTTTCTGATTAACAAACGCGGCAATTTGAAAGAAATGAGTTGCCGTTCAACTATAATCGTAAGTTATTTATACTTTAAATTTAGGCTCAAAGCTCAAGTATTTAAAAGAAATGTGTTGCCACTGCACGAAATTGAACATTTTTATCTTCCAAGCGCCAGTATGTACACTGCTAAACCATTTAAAAGTTATCAACGCAGTACTTTATTTCTCCTATTATTAATTATTAGTAGAGAGTCATAAATTATACTATCTAAACTCATTAAAATGTTATATATATATATTATATTTCATAATAATTATTTAATGCTAATCTAATCTATATATAGATAGATATAGATAGATAGATAGATATATGGTATATGATGTGTATGTGGCATATATATTTCTGCCACACACATATATATACGCTATCTGATAGATTAGCGTAGCCCTATGTGTGTGTAGATATACACACGGTGTACATGAAAAGTGATCCTTGGTTTTTATTAATAATTCCAGACAGTTACTTTCAATTACATTTTCTCTTAATAAGACGAAGAATTTCAAGAGGAACAGTTTTATTTCTATAACAATTCAGTAAATAAAAATATGGTGTCCATTCAGAACAAAATAATTCACATGTGGATCAACAGTTCAAAGGTGAAACGTTAGAAGACTTTGCAGGATTGCGTTGAAAAGGTATATGCAATATCTGTATCAGTCTTCAATTTTTCAAGGTTGAAAAGGTATATGCATTATCTGTATCAGTCTTCAATTTTTCAAGGTTGAAAAGGTATATGCATTATCTGTATCAGTCTTCAATTTTTCAAGGTTGAAAAGGTATATGCATTATCTGTATCAGTCTTCAATTTTTCAAGTGGTACTTTTCGAAATATGATTTATTGCTTAATCTAGATGAAGTCTCATTCCTTGAAATATATCCGGATAAAGAAATGGGATTTAGTCTGTAATTATCGGGCATAAAAGTTTTCCTTGATAGTACGTTGAGTTGATTTTAACAATTGTTTTTCCACTCTTCTTAATTCTAATTTCTCACTATAAGAGAATCAAACCCCTTACAATGCGACAATCAAACCCCTTACAGAAACTTTCTTTGTACGTAGGAAAAAGGTTTATACATTTTTTTCCTCTTCGTTTTCGGAAAGAGACTTTTTTTAGTTGCAGTCATTCAGGTAAAGCAATGCTTCATCCAGAGTCACAATGTATTTCCATTTATATCCAGCTAAATAGTTTTCATATAAGGTTTCACTTTGTGAAGTGTTTTGCATCGAGCCACCTGCTTTGGCAAAAACTGTTCAACGTTATGTTTTTTAGCTTTTCTAAGTTGTAAATCTTAGATTATTATTTTATTTATTGTTGTTACAGGTGTATTTAAAGATTTTGCAGTTGATTTCTGCGTCGACGGATTTCCTCTCGAAACCAACGGTTTAGATTTACAAATATTAGAAATAGTACGTACCTTTACGAGTATTCGTTTGGAGTCTTCTTTCCATGTATAAGTAAGTAATGATCGACGATTTTTCCCTTTCATATTAATAATGTTTATTTTACATTGAAAAACTTAAATACCATGCATTTCACGAAATTTTTGAATTGAAGAATAGGAAAGTTTCTCTTCGGAAAAAGCAAAAAGATACATCTTTCTTCATGCGACATTTTGAAAGAATAAATATAAAAGTAGCAGACGATATTTTTCATTTAAAATAATAAACTGTTGCCAGAAAATTTTATTTATTATTTTATTAAAAAAATAATCTGTAAACATCCTTTGTATAATGCACTATTTTACAACAGAATTATTAGACATACTTCTTTAATATTCTTAGGCGCAGCACTTTCGTTATTGCATTCCTAATCCCAAGTAATCAAACAATTCCACAGGTAAGATGCGTGAAGCGCCACCTAACGGCTGGTGCTTTCGGCTCATGGCAATAGCAGAGTGCCCATTATGCTTTACTAAGGTGAATTGAGAAAGTTGCGGACTTTTCAGTTTTTTTCCTCGATGCCAGTATCTCATTTCAAAAACTGAAAATTTAATGCCTACTAAACATGAATACATAATTTTATAACGGATATCAAGCTGAAATCGGTGACTGACAAGGAATGTTTGCATTTTCCCGATTATGTAACCGTAAACAATATTGCTCTCAAGGTCGAAATCTAAAATATCCAACAAGAGGCGTTAAATTTCCTCCACAATCAATGAAAGGAAAATAATACGATCGGTCTGTGTTAATATCAATAAACTAGTCAGTAAAATATGTCCATGTATCGGAAAGCCTAACCAGACAAACAAATTACTCAAAGCCAATGGTCTATGATTATCTTGCATAACGAAGTTTTATGAATCCAGTAAGCAGTTTTACTTCTGAAACGTTCTGACCATTTCGGAAAACTTCGAAATTTTAAATTATTGAAAATATTGAACATAATCGTGTGAAATTTTCTCATTGTTCTAAGCTTGTGGGATCTAGTCTTTTTGGCTATCACGCAGTGTAACTAGATCTACTTGAGCGTTAATCCTTGAGACTTCTGACAATGACTTAAAGGTGAACACAATAGGGGAAGGGTGTAAAAGGCCCTTTTACTGAACACAATTATTTTACAATTTTACAGATGGCACGGATTTACGTGCTTACAATCACCGACCACTTGCGGTGCGAAACTTAAAAGATAACAACACTATATTGAAAGGTAAAGAGTAGCACAAGGCTACACAATTCAGTTTAATCTAACACGCTGACTCAGAACCTAAACCGGCAGGATAAAATTTAGGCAGCAAGAATGCGAAGACGATATTCAGGGTTAACAGATGGTATAAATAACAACGTACGCTCAAAGTAGCGAAACCATGCTCTGACTAACATTTCGTTACATCAGTTTTAACACACTCGTTCATCCAAAAATTGCAAATTAAGTATTCCGGTCAGATTTGTCGTGGAAAGTCAAACTTTTTTTTTTTTCCATAAAGAGTATTACAACTTTCCGAAATATACGTAGAAAACTGGGAGACAGCATTAAAAAGTTAGATTTTTGTTATTCGTCCAAAATTAATTTTTAATTTGAAACTGCCAAAGCATGAATATTTTCGTCATTTGAAACACTTCTTTATTTGGAAGTATATGACTACGGCCAACGACTACAAAAATAAAGATCGGGTAAGGACTTTTAAGGCAGGCAAGGGGGGTATTTATATATGTATACATCTGGTACCACCAATTGCAATAAAAAGAGTGTTACATAATTTGGTATAGCAGTCCCACATGCAAAATTTATACAATCTACGGCTTCGAGTTATGCAAGGTACGTGCGTCCAGATGTTACGGAAAAATCCATTTTACAACAAAGGAATAAAGAGTACTTTATTCTGTCCGTACGTACAGACGTCACAAAAGCAATAGTCAAAATGGATTCGAGAACGATCAAAATGGATATTTTTTTGAAATCTTAAGAGCGAAATTTATTGCGATTACAATATCTCCTTTAGGACTTCAAGAAAAAAGCACCTCGGTATTATTATCTCAAAATAAAACCTTTTCAAACCCTTCCTTTTTATACGTATCCATGTTTATTATACGTAGTCTTGGCTGGGTGATTGACGATATTTGCCCTTAATTCCTGTTTTTAATGTAAAGGTGGGTTTTTTATTTATTATTATTTTGGGGAGCTGCTGTTTAAATCAGGTAACCTTCAGGAATCACACTGAAAGTTGCATTAATTTCTTCAAGCGAGATTTCATCACTGATCTTAGCGTGAATATGGAAGATGATCACCAGTAAACGGACTTTCGTCGGTAAGTGTAGATCTAACAATCTACAGTGGGTAAAAAAAGTATTTGCACACCTACATTTTTGTTTGCAATTCATAAAAAGAAGCATTAAGAAATAAAAAAATTTGTATTGCCAAATCAGAATAAGTTTAATCATCCAAAACAAACAGAAAAATTACAATAATATAAATAACAATGCTTTTTTGTAACAAAATTAAAATATCTCGTATCAAAAAAGTATTTGCACACCTGCATGAATACAAAAGAAATAAAATATATAAGCAAATTTAAAATAACTAATATTTAGTATGCATGCCTTTAGCCTCTATTACTGCTTGTAATCTTGCTGGCATTGATTTAATTAAATTTTCTGTAACAGTAGGCTCAGTATTCGGTCACCCTTCAATAAGGGCTTGTTTAAGGGCAGATTTGCTTGAAATCTTCCTTTTTCTTATTTTTAAATCCAAAGAATTCCACAGATTTTCCAAAGGATTTAAGTCTGGTGATTGTGGTGGAGCGGCAAGTTTTCTGGGTACATTATAAAGCAACCACATACGAGTTATACCGGCAGTGTGCTTGGGATCATTGTCTTGCTGAAAATAGTACGAATTACTGATACCCAATTTTATTGCACTTTGTGGCAAGTTATCTTGCAACACATCAATATAGGTTCGAGCTGTCATATTCCCATCAATGAAACACAAATTACCAATTCCTTTGCTAGCCATGCACCCCCAAATCATAACAGAACCTCCTCCATGTTTAACTGTAGGTAACACATTTTTGGTATGAAAAGCAGCACAAGGTTTTCTCCAAACTAATTTTCTGCCATCTGATTTAAAGATATTGAACTCACTCTCGTCGGAGAATATGACATTTTTCCAGAAATCGATTGGCTTATTGATATATTCCTTAGCGAATTCAAGTCTCTTCAGTCTGTTTCGTTCAGTTAGGAGAGGTTTTTTTCCTTGGTGATCTCCCATAAATGTGTGCATCGTGCAGGACATTTCGAACACTTTGGGCACAGATTTGAACTCCAGATGTTGAAGCGACATCATTGGCTAAAGTAATTGCACTAACAAATGGATTTTTTTATGCTTCTCTTATGATTTTTCGCTTCATTCGCAGTGAAAGTTTCTTTGGGCGTCCAGAGCGCAAGTTATTTGATGTAGATCCTCTTTCTTTATAACATACCAAATAGTAGAGAAGCAAACATTTACTTTTTTACCTATTTCTTGATAACTTAGGCCATTTTCACATAGAGAAAAAAAACTTTTCTCGCAATGAAATCGACAATTCAGATTTCTTAGGTGCCATTACAATTTGAATCGGCAATCAACTGATAACGTTTCGACAACACCTCCTTTTATAGTCGTCTTACATATATTATTTACTGCGGGATGACTGTCAAATAATAGCATAAAATGCAAATTTGCTAGAGTTGAGTTGAGTGTGCAAATACTTTTTTTGACATAAGCTATTTTAATATTGTTGCAAAAAATGTTTTTTATTAATATTATTGTATTTTTTGTAATTAATTTAAATGAATAGGCTTATTCTATATTTTAAATGCCAATTTTTGTATTTATTAATGCATTTTCTTATAAATTGTGAACAAAAATGTATGTGTGCAAATACTTTTTGTACCCACTGTAAATCTAAAAACAATCTAAATCTGAGAAGTTCGATGCTATACAGTAGGGGACTCCAAACGTTTTATTCCGCGGGCCAAATTAGCTTTCACGAAGCTTCGAGGACCAAGACTTAGTTAGCTCATCATACCATGGTGATGTAATTAAGAGGAATAGCGTACACGTGTTTTTAAACAAGGGAGCGAGATTTTTGCAAATTGACGCTATATCCCTATGATACTACCAAGAGCCTTTTTTTATACTTCCATGTTAGGTTCAACTAATACAAATACCTTTCAACTACTTATCCATTTGCAAAAATATTCTTGTCTCAGAAAATCACACATTTCTTCACTTCGCAAGGTAACTTTACTTTGAAATGGCTTTACTTCCCCCTTGTACTAATTTATGAAAATACTTTGTTTACATTTCGATCAGGTGCAAACGTTTTCTTAAAGTATTTCATATTTTGGGAAAGTTTTGTGTGGGGCAAAAAATCTCCAAAATTAAGATAAATTACAATATATACAGAGCAAAAGTTAAGGTTTAAACAAAATCACTACTGGAAACTTCTGCAAACAAACCTAGAATACAACTATGAAAGTAAGTAAAGATTATTACACGTAAAAGATACCTTTATTTTCGCAAAAGGTACAATGACTAATTTTCTAATGGCGTGTTACTGTTACTCACTGAAATTTAGAAACGGTTGCAAAATGTTTATAAAGAAGTGCATGTTAGGCAATGTATTTATAGATTGGTTGCTATTTAAAATAATTAATATATGGTAGCTACTTAAAATAATGTTCAAGTTACCTTGCTTATCTTAAATTTTATAAAATTATTAAAACCCTTTGGCGGGCTGGACTGATAAAGCTTATGCGCCGGGTCTGGCCATAATTTTTGGGAGTCCTGCTACACATCCTTTGGAGAGTTTTACTTGCGAACACGGACTTCCTGAACGCGATTTCGCGTATACGCGTTATCTTAATTGTCACCATTTAATTTGCCCAACGCGAGAATTATAATTATACGCTGTACGCTGCAAAGTGTCAGCTGCGATACGATATTCTTCTTTAATGACTGGAATGAAAATGCATTTATTAACCCCTTGGGTACGGATTTATTTGAGAAAATCTTTGCATGTGGAACAGATATAATTTTTGGTTGCTTGGAGTGGAATGTAAAAGCAGCACATTTTACGTAAGAATTTATTTATTTCTAAAATATTGGTGATATATGTAGTATTAAGATATCTTCAAGTAATTATAATTGCAAAACAAAAATAAATTAATGACAACAAAATAAAACTAAATGAAATAAATTCAAGCTATAACAAAAAACCAATTACTAATAATTATGCAGAGTGTGATATTTTTCAAAGCAAATAAGTAAATACAGTGCTACTTTGCATTGTTTGTACTGCCACGTAGTCTCTTTCCTAATATTATGCTTATAACAAACACGGCACCTTTTTCCAGGGTGTTTCTTGGACTTAGTTGACGGAATGTTCTCAGGAAAGTGTGCCCAATTTTTCGCTGCCAAACGAAATGGTGTATCGCTACTTGACGGGCGTCCACGACGTTTATAATTTGGCAATAACAATTGCTCCAGCAATTCTTCGGCAATAGCTAAACGAAAGAAAGTAATGCCTGCCTTGGTTGTGCAGTTGATTTTAGAATATAAAACATGAGCATTATAAAAGGCCATATCCATTAGGTAAAAAAAAAAAAAAAAAAAATTTTCTTATAACCCTTTACAAATTTTCTCATAACTGAGAAGCACGCTAGCAATTTGTTTTGTTTATCAACGCCTCCCATACCTTTATTGCACTCAAGCACAGATGCCGGTTTTATAATATTTTCGCTGTCGCCACCTTCATTTTTTCTCCTCTTGCCTGTGTTTATCAAATCAGCATTTGAATGTTTCGTGCTAAGTATGTGAATCATCCGCTCCTAGGAAAAACAAGTGAATGACGTCTCTTAGACGTCAAATGTACCCAAGAGTTTAATATTTGGTTTGACGTCTTAGACACGTCATCCGCTCCTAGGGGGAAAAAAGTGAATGACATGTCTCAGACGTCAAATGTACCCAAGGGTGAAGAAGCTCAAACATTGCTTAGAAGAGCAAAACCTGAGCTTTCCAAGTTCTCTTATTTCTAGATAATGGTAGTGAATCTCTTACAGTATTGCATCCAAATGTATTCTGCTCCCTTAATGAAAGAATGTATGGAAGTTAGATATGAGATAATGTATAAGTTAGATATTCAAATGAAGCAATGTCCAAACATTATGCTTTTAACAGTAATAAAATTATTGCAATGCCTCATACATTCTTATTAAACAGCTTTGCTAATTGATAATTTTTTCATTTTAATCTTTTGGAAAAGCATTACAAATGCGAGGAGTCACTCAAACAAAAAAAAAAGTTTACTATACGTTTAGCATGCACAGTAATCACGCAAATACAGCTCAGCTCCCAGTACATAACGATATAAAATTATACTAATCTTAAGAAGTGATAACCGAAGAGAAGTTCTCAGATACATATGTACATTATTTATTGTAATTTAAATAGTTTATATAAGATAAAAAATATAAAATTAAAAATTAGTAACTTTATTTAGTACTGGCCCTTTTAATTTGGCTACGTTCCCTTTGTGTCTTTGAATTACGTCATTTGAAAATTAATGCGTTTATGTAATCAAGCTTGCAGTGCGATGAAATCTGAGCCAACCAAATTAAACATATTTTTGTTATAGAAACTACTGCTACCAACTATGCATTTCTTTTTCCCAGTTTTACTTGCTGGTAGCAAATACGCTTCACAATGCTCCGCTTTGTTCATCGTTAAGATGTAAATTTCTATATGCAAAAATTGTGGGGTGCGTCACGCGTCCAAGAATGATGTGGACCGCAAAAATGCTCACGAATAAACTAATGTGTTTTTTTTCGTCAAAGCTCTCTCCTTTATTTCTTTTGTAAATTATTGGGGGGTCTCTCCAAGTAATTATGACACAGGTAAGCATTTCATCGTTTTGACGTTGAATGCCACTCTATTTTCACATGGCTTGCCTTTCTGGCTAACATGAATTTCTCATTATGGGTTCAATATTTCGGTGAAATATTAATTGCAACAGAACGTTAATGAACTTATCAATGCGTCATGAACTTTAAAAAATGCCGGGAAAGGCTAGAATCAAGCGACTATTTTGTAAAGTGTGCTACAAAAAGAAATTCAAAATACGTAGGTAGGCTAAAAGGCAAAAAACTGAACCCGGAAACGTTGTGACACAGTGTAGACACTGCATTGGTTTACCTTTCATTTTCTTGGAGTGTTTCAATACAACACATCGCAAAACACGCGCATAGTATTTGAGCTTACATGTTATGCGTATATATAAATAAAGTTAATTTTGTGTGTTCTATATTTTATATGCACTGATTTCTTCACATCATTTTAGTAACAATGATAATATTGAATGTTTACTCGAATAATGTGTTTTTAGTAATCTAGGTTTCGCTTGTCACCGGTGACCCCTATGCAATTCAATGTGTTAACACAACTAATGGTTCAAGGAATCATAACATCCAAAGCCCATTATGTTATGCATGTTTACATCTCTGTAGTAAGAAGGAAAGCATGACACACTTCTGGCATTTTGGAAGCAGTTCAACATAACAAACTTCATAGAAATTATTAAAGTGAAATCATTAACAATGGTTATTTGCTGGCATCTGTGCTGGCCAGAAGTTGTCAACAATGTTTAAGGTTTGATGTGTTTGATTATGGCAAAGCACGCGGGAGCTTATCTGCCTAAATGAGGGATGCCTTCGTGGAGGACTTTGAGGATTTGGCTTATTTAATTATGGCAAAGCCCTCAAAAGGCTTTCTGCTCGACTTTCTGAGGAAAACCGAAAAAACCGTATTACACATGACGAAAAGGACAAAACCTTATCATGCAGTCAGCTCGTTCGCCTGGGATCGAAACCAAACCAAGTCGAACTACCAGTATTTAGCGGTCTTAACTACTCGTCACTGCGAGGGCCAAAAAATAAAAATGACTAGCCTTCGGTCAGATTTAGTTCGAGTCATCATTTTGTTAAGATTCTTGTTAAATAAAATTTGATTAAATGGAATTTTGGTGGATTTAAAAGAATATCATTATAACTTTAACGAGACATTTTCGTATCTCTTAACTAAACGTTTTGCAGAATTTCCAAATGTAGTATAGTAAGCGCCGTTAAATAAGATCAGTTTTGTCCACGGTTATTATGATAGCATTAAACGATGACAAGAAATATATACTTCGAAACAGTTATGAAATTTTAATACTTTAATATAAATGGAACAAGAAACATATAAAGTTCTTCCAGATAATTTTCATTAGGAAAATGCAATATTTGTTTAACAACTGTTCATAATCTCTTTGACGAAATAATATATAATTTGTATAATTTGTTCATTATAAACGGTTCCTTAAGTTTCTGAAAATTATTTGACCGATGCTATATCCCTAATCTCAAAAAAAAAAAAAAAAAAAAAAAAAAAAAAAAAAAAAAAAGCGTCCCTCATCCACAGAAACAGAGCATGCCAATGTGAAATTCAAAATTAGGCAAAAGAAGCAAATGTAGTTTAATGCAGATATTTTCAGGGGTTTTATCTTTTAAGGATCTGGTCTTTGCTTCTAAAGAGAAACCTGTGCCTGATCATTCTCAAAATTCTTAAGTTATTCGAAATCTAAGGTTGCTCTTCTCTCGAATTATGAATGGTTGGCTAAAATGAGAAACAGCCCACCGTCGGCCATGCGTTCAATCCCGGCGAACGGGATGCTTGCATGGGTTTTTTTTTAGTGGGTTTTTTTTTTTTTTTTTCAATAGCCGGAAGCTTTATTTAATAGCCTTGCGCCACTACATGGGCCGGAAGAGGTGGTCATTTCATTATGGAGACACGCAATTGATGGCGACCGTTGCCTCCTATGAAGGGACGTTACAACCGTGCCTTCTTCGGGATTCGAACGCGAACCCATCACTGCGGCAGACCTGACCACTATACCAGCTTCCGCCCAGCCGAGTTTACATACTGCATACGAGCCAGTTTCCCTTAGAAATTCCTATAGACATTCGTTCCCTTCGGCAGATAATCCTCGAGTGATTTATCATAATTAAATACACCAAACTAAGCCAAAATCGAAAACAAGGTGTTGGGTGATATTTTTTATGACACCTGGCAATCTTTAGAATTTATTTTGATTTCATTTGGCGATTTTATTTCTTATTTGGCAGGTTGTTCTCTTGTTCGGTGATTTTTATATGTTATTTGGCGTCTTTATTCAGTTTAAAGAATATTCTATATTTTGCTAACGTTAATTGAATTGTTATCAAAATAAGCGAAATATTTTTCAAGTATTCGTATGCAAATAAACGTGGCTTAGGCAATTCGGTTACGATATCCAAATAATATTAACTGCAATCAATTGAACCGCCGTGTATTGTAGAAGCACCTACAGGAAAGTTCTCAAGCAACTTAAAGCCTTGAAAAATGAAATACGCCAAGAAAAGATTAAAGAATTATTAAGTGAACCCAGCAGCAAAAGTGCGAAAGCGAAAGTTGCAAATCATTACGACGCATTAAAACAATAAAAAACTATTAACTAACTTATGACTCAATGTTTATTTTAAAAAGAAATCATAAAAAGATGTGCGTCAACCGCATGACCTAATCGCCCAATATGAGAAAGAAGGTCTAACGGTACGCGAAAATGCATGTGCACTCTTCCATTCCGTTAAACACGATAAACAATGGAATTTTTATAGAAAATGTTAGTAAGATTATTCATTTAACAACAAAAAGGGGAGGAAATATATACTTCTTTTTCATGGTGAATCGTTCAAAAGGAAATTGATTGGAATCGCAGCACATTAAACAATTCTTCTTAGAAACTGAATAGGAAAATTTTAAACAACTACAGGAAAAATAACTAAATTTATAGAGTTATCAGATGTCCAGGATACATGGATTTAAAATCGCGTCTTTGATTTTTAAATGAGACTGCTTTGTACGAGTAGCTAAATTTTAAATATCGTATTTACTCGCGTATCCTCTCCCCCCTCAAAATGTTATTAGCCTCGAAGCTCACTTTTTGTCCGTATCATCTTTCAAATGGTTGCCACCAAATGTTATCGCGCTGTATTATTTTAACAAAACATTAAATAATGAAGAATCTGTATGCATGAGCGATGGTGTCCAGACGACAGGAAAACGACAGTATCTAGAGCCACCGAAATTTTAATACAGGAAGTTCTTTACACGAATATGGCCAGCTCGAAACCAAATTTTGAATTGGTTTTTGATTTCCTATTTTGTACAAATTTAACGAATTTTTGTTTTGCAAACTCAATGATTTGAAAACGAAAAGTGGCAGCACTGGGTTAATCTTCGGATTATGGTAACTTGGCTATTTTTTGGCGAAAATTTGGCGACCAACCCTGCTACAGCAACCTGCTAGTTTTTTTTGGACGCCGATTTGTTTTCACGAAGGCATTTTTTTTCCAACAATCTGCTAGCCGAATTACGCTTATGCTAGAACTTTTATGGAACAAAAGTGCTTATCATGACGAAGATTGAATGATGAATAAATCATGAAGATTAGGTGCGAAATTGGGAGAAAGTGCAGAATCGCCCACTGCTTGCCGCGTTTTTAAGAATTGCACTACACGGTATCATCCATGTACACGTCGACCTATTTTCACTTAAAAAACATCCAGAATTGCACAAAAATGGCATTGCGCACACTCTTGACTTTATCCATGTACACTGCTAAAGTCCTAGCTAGTAACCTTTATCGCCTTACCAAAATGTCGCCAAACTACCTGTTACCATATTCCAAAGATTAGCCGAACACTGTTCAAAAAGCATTTTTATCTCCGTCGCGCCAGATTGTTGCCGTTCGGTAAAATGCAAGATATTTATCTTTCAACTTTAGTCATTGAAAGCAATGTGTTACTACCAAGGAGGTTAGAAAACCTGGAGTATGCATGACGTCACGAAAATGAAATTAAGGGAAAAGTCAGGAACGTGACACCAAGATTTATCATGGCCGCCATGCGTAAGGCTACGAAACATTCTTAAATAATATTACACTGAATTTGAAAGCAAATATCAACGTCTGCAAGCTCAGAAAAGTGTTTTTAGGCATAATTTGCGTAAAATACCACTGAAACTTCCACTGATTTCCAGGTATTACCATGTACACATTTGTGCTTCCATTTACACTTTTTCATGTACCTAGGTTTTATTAAATTTGAAACAGTTATTTGCAATTCTTGCGATTTTTCTATATACTAAGTAGAAAATCTTTTGTGTTAAGTATTAAAATTAGAACAGGAGGCTTAGAAACAATCGATGATGAATATCTAACATGCAGATAACGCAAATTTGAATGTAAACAACCAACCAAAAGTCCACTTATGGCAGTGGCCATGATAAGTCGTGACATCGTATGTGACGTTTCATGGTTTCATTTTCACTGCCCAGGACATACGCGGGAGGCTTGCTCCATTTATTCTAACCTCTTCGGTAATCACTACCTCAAAGTGAATATTTATCTCCACGCACTAGCGTGTTGCTATTCAATAAAGCGGAAAATATGTCACTTTCGAATTTAATCTTTCGAATTTAAAAGCATTTCTTAAGAAATCTTTTTAATATTGATTTAAATAAAAATGCCTTTAAAATTCCGAGATGTCAACGGTGGCCGTGAAAATCAAGTACCAATAATTTTATGAAATTACACTGCTGGCCTCATTCAAAATCATTACATACTTTTTTCTTTTTTATGAAGAAAGTATTTGTTTGCAAGCGATTACACTAGGCCCCGATTAAGACCACGTTTATCCATGACTATTTTGATAACGTTAAACAAATGATTAAGAGATGAGAAAAATATCTCTTGAAAGAGAAATGGAATTTAACTAATTTAAATATATAAATAATATAAATATAACTAGAAATATGTAATATAAATATAACATAATAATAATATAAATATAACTAGAAATATGTAAATACGGGTTTTCACGAAAGTTTCCCCCAACCGCAAATATCGTCTGCGCAAACAGTTCGCGTTGGCGTGTTGAATCATATTTTGTCAAACGATTTTTGACAGAAATATACTTACTTTAGAAACAACACTATATTGTGAAATGTGTAAAAAAATGTCGTTATCATTAGGTATAAGGTAGTCTGAAATGGAACTATACGCTACGAGAGTAGAACCATTATTTACTTCCAGTTCTGTTGCAAAACGTCAAATGTCCCCAAATGATGTGTACAGCTTTAGGTACTAATGCTGTATCATATGACTTTGTGAAGGCATGGTACCGAAAATTCAAAAACAAGGATTATGACATTCAAGAAGCAGAGCGCTCTGGCAGGCCTACTGATTGTGATGATGTCTGCCTGCGAGAACTTGTGGAAGAAGATCAGTATGGAACCACTCCAGAACTTGCTAAGGAGTTAGACGTACGTGCCATGTCCATTAGTCGCCTTATGCATCGCATAAACTTGACGTACACGTTGAAATGATGGATGCCGCATAAGCTGACTCAAGCAGATAAGGACAGACGTTCTTTGGGCCTGCATTAATCTGCTCCAACGCAAGGACAAAATTCTGGACCGGATCGTCACTTGTGATGAAAAGTGGATTTACTTCAAATACACACAGGCCGAAAAGGAGGATGGCCTACATTCGGGGAGCCAGCGTCGCAAAGCACAAGTCTGGTGGTACCTTCGATAGTAAGTTGTAGAGCGAGATGATGGTCCATGTTGAGGCTGCTATCAAAGTAAAACATCGAATTGAGCTCCGTATCAAAACGATAATGTGCCATCAAGATAATGCAAGACCACATGTGTCTGCATTCACCGGCTGGTCTCTGTACCGACTCGAATGGGATCTTTTGTCACACCTACCATATAGCAACATCGCTCCTTCGGACTTTTATCTTTTTTCACACCTGCAGGTTTGTCCTGCTGGTGCTATCTTTCATTCTGCGCAAGACGTCCAAAATAAGGTTGAACTATTTTTGGACTCGTGGTCGCCAAGTTTCTGGCCCGAAGGATTTTAAAAACTACCAAAACGTTGGCAGAAAATCAGATTTGGGTGGTGATTACTACCCGCACTAAAGGTACTGCTTTCATGTTTTTCTTTGTAACTTTATTAAGAATGTAACGAAAGTTTTCCGCCAAAAAACAATCAGATATTTATTTCATAACATTTTAATTAGGAAGGAAGTCAATAGTTGATTTTCTGCAAATGTTACTCTAAAGTTAATTTAGGAACTGTCATATTTATAATGTTTTTGGAAGTTATTTATTCTATGTTCTACTCCTAAACTTAATAACTGTACGGTATCCCTCATCTTCACATAATGTGTTCGGATTAGTTTCAGAAAACGACTCGCAGTTATTTTTTGTCATTGATGGAGCATCTTGAGGTCTTTTTCCCACTACTCTCTTTTTTATCAACATTCGGCCAAGCGGTTAAATTTCCCACACTTCATACTATTTCGTTAAGATGACTTTTAATCCATCACTTGGAGACAAGTCTTTGTCATTTAGCAATCTCTAATGTTTTAACCCTATTTGACGAATTTATATCAATTTAAAAATTTTAATTCCACAATTTTTTAATTATATTAACCGACTTGTTGATCACAATAAGCGATGTATTTTCTATGTTTTCGTATACAAAAGGACAAGATTTCGATAGTAATATCTGGATGGTAACATTAACCGCAATCACATTAAGAGGTGCCCACTGTACGGACGGTTTTCGAAAAACATCGATTACAGATATCAATACTGAAAAAATATTTAAACATTAAAGTGAATTCCAAATACCATATTTACTTGTGTATTCCTCCCCTTTTTCTTACTGACTTACTGTCAGAAAACGTGAGGGAAAAATTATGCGAATGATTTAATTTTCGAAATACATGGTTATAGCAAGAGCATATCAAATGAAAAGTATTCATAAGTAAACTTTACCAGTAACCATCTCGATATTTTAAAAGATCCCGTATTTTATTAAGAATAGTATATAGTAATATTTGCACTACAAAAATTTAATAACATGTCTTTATTTATTTCTTGTATCTTGAATCTCTCCCGCTTTATTACTGTACAGTGCAATTTCCTGCGCCCCAAATCATTTGATACTGCCTAAACCACTGTTTGCTACAGCTCACACGCTGCCACCGTCGTCAGCGTTCCGTTTGTCTTCCCACGTGCAAGAACTTCAGAACCATCACGAGCATTCGATATCCTTGTTTTCGTGAAGCTTTTTACTGTTATTACTTTATCATATTATATATATATATATGTTCTGTTATGAAGCCCATACAACTCCAAATCCATAAGCAAATCGATTTATAAGATGAAAACAATCACTACGTAAATCACATCTATTTTAAAATTTAGGGAAGCTCGCTTTCTAAAAGCTCAAGGAAAGGAAAAATTACATGGATACTTAAAAAAATTTCATAACTTTACATTAAAAAGCTAAGAAAAAATTGCGAGTAAATACAGTATTCATACAATGATTTTTATGACGATATAAAATCCAACGAAAAGTTTAAGTAAAGTGTTATCTAACGAAGAGTTTCCAGGTAAACTGTTAAAGTGTTGTCGCTTTTAAAGAAGCAATGGATGGAAGACTATGTTTCTGCTCTTTCCGAAAAAAATTATTCGTATCTTATTAAATTCTTGAAAAAAAATTCTTGAAAGCCATGGTTTTTCTATATCTAAAGCTGCGATAAGTAACATTATCAACAAGAGAGAAGAAAAACGTCAAAGTTTGGCTTTAAATGGCAAAATTGTTCCAAATACATATGAAAGGAAAAACGAAATATTTCGAGCGTTGCAAAGGTAAGATTTTTAATGTTAAAAGTAAATCCGCCAAGTCAAAGAACAGTTTCAAAATCATTAAAATGCTCCGTGCCAACTATAAACAATGTGATCAATGCTGATTTGAATCTAAAAAAGTCGAAAATAAACATAATATACATCGTTTTTTACTATGACATATCGCCGAACGCAGAACGCGCCGCAGAATTCTATGACAAATATGTATCAGAAAAAAAGGAAAAATGTCACAATAGGAGGAATCTTGGTTGCATTTAAATGACTGCAATAAAAAGAGATCCATTTAATATCATCAAAGAGGAAAAAATATTCTTAAAACGTGGTTTAAAAAATCTTAAAGAAACGTTTTTCAAAGGGATTTATGATTGCTGCTGGTTTTTCATATAAAGGTAAATTAAAAATAAATAGAGGGTAGAAAAATGTTAAGATTAACTCCATATATTATCAGAAATATATTTTATATCCAATTTTAAAATATGAAATACCCTGTCTTTACCCACGGTGTCGTCAATCAGTAGAACTGTATCAAGACAAAGCAGGCTGCCACAGGTCAAAATCCACTGTTAATTTCCTAAAAAAATTGAAACAAGAAACTAATATCAAGTCCATACCCTTAATTCATATCTCTATTAAATCGCCAGCGTTTATTTATCAGCAATGTGTTTTTGCGCTTTTAAAAGCAAGTTTTCCAAACGTCGACCTACAACCTTCTTAGACTTTGAAAAGCTGTTCGAAAGCAATGGGATAAAATACCTCTTCCGATGCTATAAAAAGCTTTATTGTTTTAAAATTACTGTGTATAAAGATATTGATGAAAAAGGGTTATCATATAGAGCACCGATTCTCAAGCTGTGGTATTTTTACTGGTACAATTTTTACAGAAATAAATGTAAATGAATGATAGTTTGATATACAGTCCCAAGAATAAACACATCTGAAATTTGATGAAAAATTTAAATAATTATAAACTTCTTTATGTTCTACTTGACATTTGAGAGCATGTCAGATCTCTGATAAATTTTGTAGCCTTGGAAAGAAATTATTACAAACTCTCTTTATCGTAGATTGTAGATAACTCACTGTCAATCGGCTTCTTTTCCTTTTCAACTGAGGAAAGAAAACAGCTTTACCCACAGATACTGAGCTTACCGTAACATATAACGGCGCAGCTTTAATGCAAAAAATAAGATCGAAATTTATCGATGAGCGTTATAGGCAGGATATAAAAATTATACCATTAAAAATAAGGAAAAGATGAACATACAAAAATTAAGTTTTTTTAGGTGTAGTACCTAAATTATGTTAATTTAAAAAATGTCATTATCAGGTAGTATGAAACGTTTTTCATATTCCTCTTCGTTATATCTTCAGGTACATTTTGCATAATAATAATAAAATCTATCTCCCGTTCTACTGGGCCGATTGACGAAACTTAACTTTCGTTTTCCATGTCTCGAAAGCGCAACTTAAGATATATATATATATATATATATATAGGATTTATACATAACATGGTTCTAACATAAGTATTCTGACACAAAATCGGACTTTTTCTGAAATGAGATACCGATTTTTTTTCCATATTTCAATTCTACTACTAAAATTACGCCAAAATGCCAAATTTTGTAAAAATTGCACGAGTAGTTCTTAAAAAAATTAGTTCTCAAAATTTTAGCTCCTCAGTATTAAATGAATTTGGTATACATTTAATTATAACTCTTTTTTTAATTAAAATTACTCGCTTTTGTCTCTCACAATTTGAAATTTAGGTTCAATACCGATAAAATTCGCAGCTATTTTATGATTTTTTTAAAATATGAATTTGCGAGCAATTTTTTAAAAATTTTCGAAGCAATTTTTGAATTATAACCTATAAAATTTTTACCATCATCATAAAGTAGATGTATACCTCCAAATTATTAGATTTTTTTATTCGAAATTTCCAAAGATACGTGAATTTGTATTGTGGCGAGTTCCAAAATTTTTGGCATAATTGTTATAAGCGATAAGGTCAAATATGTTTTACGCACTTTATTAAAATTTCAAAGAGTGAAAGATGCATCTTTTTTACCGTTCGTGCACAATGAAAAAAGGGAATGGAAAATAAGTTGCTACAAATTAAAAACTTTGTCACATTCTTGGCGCAAACTGAAAAACATCTGCCAAGATAAACTTACAAAATCTTTCGGGAAGCTTCCCGCCAAATTTTACAAATTTTAATATTTAGGCATAATTTGAGTCATAGAATCGGAATATGGAAAACCTCGGTATGTCATTTGAGAAAAAAGTCCGATTTTGAGCCAAACTACCTACGTTAGAACATTGCTATATATAAATCTAATATAAATAACTATAATCTATAATAAATATAATAATAATAATATAATAATATAATGTTAAATTTCGTCTATCGCCTTAGTAGGAACGGGAGATTACAGAACCGTCTTTTTTCCCCCCTCCGGTGTAATGTGTTTATTATCGAATTTTGTTTCATTTTCACCATAACTGTCACATTGATCCACAAATAAATAATCATCTTCCGTTCCATCTAGATTATTAGAAATGTTAAATTTTTAAACAACTTTTCAATTCCGTAGGTTTTTAATTTCATTTCAGGCTTTTATTATTCACTTACTATTTCTAGACTGCATGACACATTTGCCTCCTTCTGTGAATGTTTTTTTCACCTTTTAACATCCACGTATATCACTGTCATTTTAAATATTTTTTTAAAATATTTTATTGATATACACATCTTAAGGCTAAACTAATGTTGTTATTCTGCCTGGAACATCAGTGGGAATGCCTGTATTACATTCTTTCAACAATTTCTTCGTATAATATGTTAGATGGGGATTGAGTATGTCCCAAACTAAAACAACTTTCTGGATTCTTTAAGGTAACAGGACGCCTTTGCAAAACATTTTTATCCAAAATTTCATACAGTTTTCGTTCATCCATCCTTTCTCATGAAAGTGAATGAAAACACCATTTGAGAAATTACGTTTCGGTACCGTCTTTATTTTAAAAATAATCATGGGTTTTAATTGTGCCGTCCAGTAAGCGGAAAAGCACTACGGTGAGGTAAGAGTTTCCGTGACTTGTTGCTTTATATAAACCATTTTTGTGCTTTTTCACATCAATCACACACATATTTTTCCCTTATTGCTTGTCGATTCAGTGCATCATCATTCAAAAGTCTGGGGAAAATCTTCGAATAAATGAATTCAAAAAATAATGCATATGCACCTTTCGTGTTTTTTGTAAAGAAATGGGTGCACGTTATACGGCGAATATACCTAAAAATTACAAAAATTGTAGTTTGAAATTATATGTGCACTTTATATGCCAGAATAGATAGTATTTACTTTTTGACAAGTACAAATAGACGATAATTGAGTCAAATCTCTGAATAAGATTTGTAACACATTGCAAATTAATTAGCTCAGTTTTTCTCATTCAAAGATTATTTCTGGACAAGTACGAGCTAATCTAAACTCAGTTACGAATTTTTGCGCTAAGAATATTATTTGGGAATATATTTCTATGTAAAGTGTCCCCCCCAGATGAAAATTAATAAGAAAAGAACATAATTGACCGATGAATATCTACAATCCGTGATGAAGGAAACTTCTCTTTGACGCTACAAACTTTATAGGAATCGAAACGCTATCAGGTTTCAAGCTGTAATTACAAATAAAGAAGATTATAATTATTTACCATTGCATTCTTATTTATGTGTCGAAAGAAAAATTTAAATAAAACAGACTAAATTGCTTTATTAGTTTTGTTCCATTTGGTAAATTTTCTCTGAAAGCTTAGAAAACTTTCATATTTTGTTTTATTTTAAACTAAAGTAAGTTATTTAATGATTGATTAAACATATTATAATTATTTGAAAGAAGTCTCAGTCTAAAAAATCTAAATTTAGCTGCCAATATACGTATGTATTTGAATTACAAAGTGTGACCAACAAAAACGTTATGCAAGCGTCAAACATTAGATTTCAAACAGAAAATAAATATAAATTTGAATTTTTTCTTTGCGTTATTATTTTTACCGCATGTTTTGATAATAGTTTAATAAGCGTAGTAAAATTTTTTAAAAAAAGAAGTTCTAACTCGTCAGCTGTTTTCAGATTGTGCATTTGGCTTGCATATAATTTGAACGAAACCGCTGAAACAAGGTATTGCCTCAAAAAGCACATGATTTATGTGCATAATTTTGCATGAAACAATACAAAATGCACTTTTTACTCGATTCCAAAAGGGTCGCATGCACTAGACCCCCATCAAAAATGCGTCGCCCAAGACGGACCGCCCCTCTCCCTCTAGCTACATCACTGCTCCGTGAATTGCTTTCTCATACTAAAGAGCTCGGCTCACCTTACGAAAAGAGAAATCATTAAAGCATCCAAACAGCCAGCTTGTTCGTTGGGATTCAAACTTGTGCCAACGAAATAACGAATGTTCGAACAAGCCAAACAGCAATTTTATGTTGCAATGCGAAAAATATCTAATTAAAATTATTTTATGATTACTCATAGAGGAAAAAAAAATCAGATTTTCCAACTGTTTGTCTTTCTTAAAGGGAACACTTTTAGCAAGTACGTGGACTACCTATTATTAGCAAAGGGTTTACAGCGGCCGAGGGGTAAAATCGCTGAATTACTTGGAGTTTGATCTGGGTTCAAATTGCGGCGAATGGACTGACTGTTGTTGGCGGTTCTTCACAAGTAACGCGAATACCAGCCAGTTTTCCTTATGTCCATTACGAAGGAGTGTTTAATTTACATGATTATTATGGTAAGCATTCGAGGGCTATGTACCTAAAGGGAGGGATGGCTTCGTCGAGGACCTTCTATAGGAAACTAACACAGAAAGCTACATATCTATGTATTAACATAATCTACGTTACACATGCAGAAAATCCATGCAGTTTTGCCTGGAATGGAATCTAGGTCAAAATGGCCAGTGTTCAGCGATTTTACAGCTCGGCCGCTGGTTGGCCCCTTCTACGAAGGCATCCCTCTCCTAGAGCCGGTACTTTGGTATTATCGTAACCACCTTATGGCAATATGGCGATTTTTTTTAAGAAAACGAATAGCAACTTCAAATTGGAGAAAGTTATTTATTTCATATCATACATGTTATTGGGTACCTATTTTAATTTTAATTTGATATTTATCCTGGAAAACAATCTATGAAACTAATCACAAATAGGTTTTTGCTTATTTTCTTCTGGTGGAAATTCCGTAGCGATCGCTTTAAGAAGACGTTCAAAGCAATGGGAAACCACTCGTTAGCTCCAGCAGCATATAAATCTGACTGCAGTAGTAAATAACAAACGACTATTCTCGAACCAATTACCGCTTCGAATACTGCAGTGTTAGTTACTTTTTTTCACGTTGCATTTCGAAAAAGGTTATTTTTCAAATCATATCATCATTAAATGCGAATCTGAACTTTTCCGAAAATATTATATTCCAGCAAAAATTTCACAGAACTTTCTTCGTTTGCAGGCAAATCCTACAAGCGCATATTTCAAAATTCATCTAAGACTAAAATATCGCAATTCACCTTTAGAGCTTCTGTACAACCGAAACAGCATGTACTTTCGTACATACATCGCGACGTTGCTTATTCATAATTACAATTATTGATATGGTTACCTGAAAAATTGTTATTAGAAAAATTTAAATAAAACAGACTAAATTACTTTATTAGTTTTGTTCCATTTGGTAAATTAAAGCATAGTTACCACAGTTTGGCGCCTTCTACAAAGGTGGTTGCGATTATAGCACAGTACCGACAGCAAAATATTGCATTTAGTTTAAAAATTACGAATTAACGTGAAAATAACTGAGTTTCAGTTCTTTTTGTCTATTAAATAACCAAGTGCTATGTGATTATTAAATTATCTAATAAAAGTTTTTCGACAATTGCAAATTATACAAGAGAGTAAAGCGCTTTGCATTCGAATATGCAAGTTTCACTTTGAGTCATTACTTATTTTAAAAAACCTTTCCTAATTTTCAGTCAGATCACGTACCAATTCTTGAAACTAAAAGTTTACGATAAGATAGGACAAAAACTTTTAGAAATTTATTGGAATACGCTCCGATTAAACCGTAATTCTTTAAGATTCAATTTACTTACAGTCCTTCACATTTATTTTCAGACACTTCTATTTTACAAATTTATTTGCATAGATCTTGTACTAAATGTTTACAAACAGACTTAAAAAATTTTAATACTTTATTTCTTCCCTATTTTAAGGCTCGCTTGTTGTAAAATAAATATCAAAATATTCTTGCTAATAAAATAATTTGTTGAAAAAGTGTTAATCCAGTAACTCACATATTACATGAATTACTGATTAACACTTTTTCAACAAATTATTTTATTAGCAAGAATAGTTTGATATTTATTCAGGCACTCCAAATTTTTATTGAAATGTTTTGGTAGACAGTGTATAAAGACTTATTTTAAGTGAAAATATACCCCAAGAACTATCGTCTGCATTTCGATTTTTTTTTATTTAGAAAAATATATTAATAGCTCCATATCTGAAGTGAACATGGTAAAATGCTACAAGCGACAAATTCTATTAGAAATTTAATGATTATTCTTTTAAAGATGATAAAAGTTATTGAAATATCCAAAAAACTCTTCATGTAAAGCTTTTAATTATTTTTTTATGTTATAAACCGACGAAAACTGTGTGGAACGGTTGAAAATGAACTGAGGAAAACAAGCCTGGCTTTCAAAAAAGTTACAGTAAGCAAAGTTTTATCATATTGGAACAATGCTATATTTGCAGAAAAGTTAAAATTTCATATTTGGGTTCGAAAGATGAATTAACATGCGTCAAAAGCAGAATTAAATACTGCATTCGAAAAACCTATTGCTTACTGTTACGCACGAGTTATAGGCATAATAGTTTGAGATGTTTTGTTGCTCTCGACTAATAAATTTAGCGTTTAGCGAAAATATTTCGGATTAGTAAAAGTACATAAATACTGTCACTGAAAACCTGAAAATATTTGAAAAGAAACTTTGAATGCATAATACATTCAAGTTCTGTCAAGATAATGATGCTAAACATACAGCCATAAATGTTCGCTTGTGGTTATTAAAATTCTCATGAAGTTATCAAAACTCTCATATTCTTCCATCTTAAATTTTATTGAATATAAATGGAATGAGCTAAAGAAAAGAGTAAGAAAACATACTCCTTCGAAAGCTCTACTAAAAACAAATTCTTACATAGGATTGGAACAAATGGAACTTTCTTACACGAAAAAATTAGTTGTATCCACGTCAAAACGCCATTTAAGCTAAAAGATAAATATTCAGTGTCCCATCATTTTCATGTTTTTATTAAATATGAACAACTAATTTAAAGTTTCTGAATCTTTATGCCGAGTTTAATTTTCAAAACTCTTCGAGTAAATTCTTTTTTATCAAAAACACTTTGAATAACTTTTCTCAAAACAAGCAAACTTTTAAAGATAAATAGTACATGTGAAAAACAGAAGTGTCCAACGAAAAATGAGATGCAATGTAGAATAAATATAAATTCTTTAAGATTCATGTTACTTAAGTTTTGCAACTGCTGTGCTATGACTTCTTAGTCACCTCAACCTGCATTCAGAAAAAAATAATGCTATCAGAACTTAGAATGATAAAGAACGATATGAATGGTAATGTAAAAGGTTTTTATCGACAGTTGTGTAACGTTGGCGAACAAATACAAGGCTCTATTTCTAACAGATAAATACTATATCATCGTCTGTTCGCAAGAAATAACTTCAGCATCATTATTAACACCAAAGTTCTAAATATTTCAAATAATATGAACAAATACTAAATAAACACTTAGAAATAAAACTAGCTTGATAAAAACAAACATTTAAAAGGAAAGAAGTGGGAAGTATTCGAACTTTTTTCATCAAATCTTTTGCAACAGTCATTTTTATTATGAAAACGAAAGGAAAAGTAACCTAAAAATCATTTATTTCGGTTAAGAAGAATAGTAAGCATATTTCTAGCATTTTTTATGCTAGGGAAATATTTAAAATATCTCAAATTTATGATAATTGTTCTTCAAAAAACTATTGATGTAATAAAATACTTTATTAATAAACTAATTAATTTTTAATTGCGGCTTATTTTTTTCAATTTTCAAATGAGTGGGAATCGTTTGTTTAGTTCATTATGGTAAATCCCAAAATGGCTGTCTGCTTAAAGCTCCACATACTGAAATATTGGTACATATTTCACATATTGAAACACTGATATCACCTTGCTATTACGGCCCTTCTCATTTAAATGCCGCAAAGTTTTGATTCAGAAAAACTAAAAACATAGGAAACATGTTTACTTCTCATATACAGCCGTATATGAAAACATTTAAAAAATGAATATTTATTATTAGTCCAAAGGGGGCAATTTGCCCTGAAGGGTTATTAATTTCGTTTTGCCATTTTGCGTTGAAAACTCTAAACAGCAAATCACTTTTCAAATTGTTGCCAACAAATATTAGAGTCCAGTATTATGTTTAAAGAAATTAAATAATGAAGAATCTTATTATTTAATTATATGCATAATAATTAATATGCATGTTTCTTGCATTGTGATAAAACGATGGTACCTAGAGCCATCAAAATTTGAATAACGTAATCCTCCATAGAATATGGGCATGTGGAAGCCCTAAATTGGAATTTAAAATTTGCTTTACTATCCATTTCATATTTTTTAACACTTCAACGAATTTTTATTAACAAATTAAACGATTTCAAAGCAAGCAATGGCAACACTGTACGGGGGAAAAAAAAAATCCACATTTTTATTTCTAGCGCTCGAGACATTGTATCGAAAATTCTAAAGATATGTTTAGTTAGATATGTTTAGTTCTAAAGATATGTTTAACATTATTTTGCGATATTACTGAACTGAATGTTATGGTTTGCGTACGTAGAACATGATATTTAATAAATAAAGGTAACGCACAAAAAGTTTAAAAAAAGCCCTTTGGACGTAATTTAAAATCTAAAACCTTTCACATTATATACATATTTGTCTGTGTGTGTGTTCGCAAAATTATGAGTGATATTTTAAAGGTCTATGTGATTGCTATTACTGTTATGTAGAGCATATTATTGCAGCTGTTTTTTTTATATAATATTAAAAGCATTTTTTCGCCTCGATTTTTACTAGGCAGCCTCTTAATTATCAAATAGTAATTATAAATTAATACCAAATATTCGGAACATACTGAAGTTCTTCATAAGAATTGGAATTTCTTTGTTTAAAAATGTATTTTTTGAAAAAGGAAATTAAACTGTCAAAAGTTTCACAAAAATATTTATTATCCATTAAAATTTTTAATCAAAATACTAACATATTAACTTTGATATATATTTTTATAATAATAAGTTACTACGCATGACTTCAGATGTAAATTTTCAAGTAAATTCAAATAACTGAGCATTAAGAATATAATAAAGTTAATCAAGAAGGCATTTCCGATCAAAATTTTATAAATTTCTCTTCTATAAACTCCGATTTTATCCTAAAGAAATGTAAAAATCTTTACATATTTCCAAAAAGAGATTTGAAGTAAACATTATAGCGTAGAACAGTAACACATATGCATAGAATTCAACAACATTTAACGTATTTTACTACAAAATTTCTCACTAAAGATCTAGTTTTATCTAAAAATTATTCAACAAGATTCAGAAAACGGTTCTTGCGAACTCAGCGCCTATCCACAATGTAAACAAACACACGTGTTTGCCTTGAAAAACACTTTCCTCGACAGTTGAAAACACGTCCTTCTGAAACGACATTACGAATGAGAAAACATTTATACGCATAGTAATATAAAAGAAAAACAAAAGTAGGGAACACTGCCAGCATTTTCTTTTTCATAAAATTATTTTTCCTACTTTGCGTTTGTCTCCGAATGAGAGAAACGCTCTTAAAAAGATTACGTACAAAAACTAAAAATAACGAACTTACCATATTAATTTCAGCTGCTGGTCCAGTAATGTCAGCAATTCCAACACCAATTTTGTACACATCTCCGCATGCTGCTAAAACAAAGCAGGATAAAGACAAGAGATTATAAAAAAGCGCTTTGTGTAACGAGCTTGTCATCATATTGTCTTTCATGTCATACGCTTGCACTCGGCGCGAAAACACTGCGTTTTTGATAGTTCTACAATCAGCTGATTATTCATGGAGCGCCACCTGGCGGACGAAAAGCAAATCTTGGAGATAAAAATAAAACCCTTGGTGTGATTGATAGATTTCGAATCCCTTTGCTTTTATTTAGTGGGAGTTATGAATAAAAGTTGTATAGCTATTTTTATTATTTAGAGTAGGCGGTTATTTTTTTTTTCTTTTAGTAAAATATATTATTTTACTCGAGCAATTTAGGAGGTCTGGAATTAATTAGTTAAATCTGGAGGTTATGTTAAGACTGTGCAATTGAATTTAACCTTTTCACTGCTGAACCGTAATGATATGTTACATAGAACACATATCCAGCATCCTGAACCCGTAAATTCACGGATTCTGTTCATGTTACAGTGTAAATTATTGAACAGCTTAAATTCTGCTATTGTTTTCGCAAATTTTAAGAGATTTTTCTGAGATTTCACGAATCTCAAATTTTTCTACTAGCGAATTTTGTGTACTTTCTGTTACTGTTTAATTTCTGCTTTTTTTTGTCAAATTATTGTTAATGCGCAAATAATTTTAATAAACCTCAGTTCACAAACATAATTGGTTCCTGAAGACTGTTCGTTATGCAAAATTATTGTAAACCGAAACTATTCTCCCCATAGGAATTCATTTAAAATGGATTAATTCTAATCTGGATCACACACCACTGCTTATTTAAACTTTTCAGCAATATTTATTTAAACTAAATTTTCAGCAATACTTTGTGCACAGGTTCTTAGCAGATAATTAGTGAAAATCATTACTCTCACAAGAATAAGATCGATGTAATGCAATTGGAGTAACGTTATACGTTCTCTGGAATTTGTAATAAATGGATTGTTTTTTTGTTAGACTTTAAGTGCTTTCTCCTGAAAGTTGAACTTCACGCAGACATCATATAAAGATCTGGTAGATGTTACAGAAATTGCTACTCATTTCCTCAGAACATGAAGAAATTGAAATTTGCATGTAAATCTAAATTTCAATAGGTTCTACATAATTATGTATTCTATAATAATAATATCTATAAATATTCTATGTAGAATCTCATAGAGAAACAGAGCCAACCAACTGAAAAAATTCTACTGAAAATATCAGATTCAATTTATAGAAAATTTAGCCATAATTTTAAAAAATTATATATAGATCCCCTTGTTTTAATTTTCTATAAAAGATTCTATAAAAAGGTTTTCAGTATGTAATGTTCTTATGTTAAACTAACCAGTTATTATGATTTTGATTTTTACTTTAACTTCCTCTTTCCGCATTTTCACCAGAATGCAAATTAGCTTGTAGTGTAAAACTAAGGGCTTTTGGATCTTGTAAGAAAAATCCAAAAGATCCAATCTGGCACTCGCGTAATGTTATTAGAATTCTCCCAGCTCTAGCTAAATACTATAACTGTATCGGTTTTGCATGCTTTTCACAGAATATGCTTTATACTTGCGTGAGGGTAAATTATTTTGAACTAGCTTGTTATGTAAATATTCTGGAAATATGCAGTTATTTAACTGCGTAGCCTTAGACTCCCGAATTCAACGTTTAAATTTTTTTCACTATTATTATTTACTTTGTATCGCTACAAGTGGTGATTACCTGTAGCATGAGCTGTGCCCTGTCTTCAGATAGATTAATTCAAAAGCTATTTAAACCTTTGCAAGACTCTGTTATACTATTCTCAGACATAACGATAACTCGCTTACCTGTTTGGTAAAGGACTAAGAAATTTTAACTGTGAGACTAAAAATCCACTAATAAGCCAACCTTATAAGTATTTAAAAGCATTATAAAATCAATAAAATTTTCTTTTGGTATTCGAAACAATTAACTAAATTTTCATTCTTGAATATAATATTTTAACCTTGTATACATTTCGAAATTATCTGTTACATGAAGGAAACAAGAATAAAATTTGTCAGAACGGATCAGGAAATTTTTCACCTAATAAACATTTTTCATACGGTTTTGATTTTAAAAATATTTAAATAAAAATAAATTAAATCTTAATTAGTTAATTAATCTAATAATTAGTTCAATTAAAATTAAAAAGTCTTATCTGTTATCAGGGCTATTTATATAATAATCAAAAGCATTGGTTTCAGGAATTAAAATTCTATAACTTACAGCAAAAGTTTAATCTTTTAATTGATTGATCCTGTTAGAATAGATTTATGCTTTTGTAACATTTAATTTTTGTGTTACGTAAGCAACACTGTACGAAAAATTGCGCGAAATGTTACATGCATTCAGACGCTAAAAAACGTTAAGCTAGAAAATAAAAGGCAAAAATTTCTATTAAAAAATAATTCAACATTTATGAATAAAATCTGTCTTTTTCTTTTGATCTTCGCTATATCATGTAAGTACTTCTGAAATTGAAAAAAAAAATATTACGATCTGAAAACTTCTCAGATTACTACAGAATACCATTCCATAAATGTTTTATAAAAATCCTTTATGATTTCACAAAGCAGCAGCAGTAAAAAGCTCTGAAAGCTTCATTAAATTTCTATAGAATTTTAATAATAAAGAAACAGAAAATTACTTATGAAATTCTACAGCAATCCCTTTAGAGTTTTATCAATCTGTATAAAAAATATACGTGTGACTGAATCTCAGACAAAAAAAAAAAAGGGGGGGGGAAGAAAGAAAGAAATGCAGAGCAAAGTAGATAAAATGAATGAAAACTTGATTTTCCCATAACTGTGCGAAAGAGAATGCACGGCTAAGTAGAAGAAAAAGGGAAGAGGCGCAGGTGTTGGAATTGTACATTTACAAGGTCCTGTTAAGGCAAATGGTGGTTTTAGAGTTCGTTATTTTCTGTTTTCTTATTTTCTATTAGTCTCGAAACACGATTTTGCTTTGTTTCACTGTTCATTCGAGTCTTTTGCCATTCGGGAAAATGTAAAATACTATTCTCTCGTATTTAATCTGTCTGTTGTTGATTAACAAACTAAACTATTTAAATGCAATAAATACAGTAGTTCCTAAGAATATATATAAGATAAAAAAATATATAAATCAGCTTTATAATTTAATTTCGTAACAGCCTCTTAATTCCTCAATTTTAACTTGGTATTTCCTCTCTATTCTAGAAATAGCAATAACTTTTCTGGACTGCGTCATTTCTAGATTATTTTGTGTCACGTGACTTGCGTAACGCTGATGATGAAGCTAATTCTGAACTTGAACTCAAAATTTCAAGAACTTAAACTTTCTCTTAATAAGCAACCTAAACCAAAACCTTCTCTTAGTGAGCCTCCATCTTGGATAACTGCGCACTTTAGCTTCTACTTATGATCCTACTAAGACGCTGCTTTCTCTGCTGTCTTCCTATCGCAATAGTATCAAAAATGTAAATATTATGGAAATATGCACGATTTCAATGCCAAGTGGAGTGTGGCCACAAATGTCAATTGAAATAAAGATGAACATTTAATCTTACTCGGCTATCAAGTTTCTGCTTCAGTATGGATCTACGTTCTACCGTATGAGCATTACTACATCTTTGTCATCAGAATGAGTCGATAGGATTTAACCAGATGCTACAAACCTCAATGGAAAATTTATTTCCTAATTGGATTTCGATAAAATATCAGCGAAAGGTCAAATAAATGTGCCTCCGTATCTGCAAGGCCAAAAGTTCTAACGCCTAGGGAAAACGAAGTGTAGAATTTATTTCGGCATCTTTAAAATATTTGGGGGAGAACTAAATTATGCTTTAAATCATTAGTGATTTAACGCTTAAGAGATTCACCATTGTATTCGGTTCAAGGTCGTCCATTTGTGTTTAATGTGTTTTAAGTGTGTGCGCCAGAAAATTATTATTTGCACTTCCGCTTTTCCTAATAACATTTGGTTATTCGAAAATTCAAAATTATTACCCACGTGTGAACTTACTCAGGTTCATTTTCAAATGAGACAAAATTATAAATGTGTTGCGGACCCTATATTTTGCATTTAAATTTTTCTTAAAGTTTCTGCAGTTTGTTCTGTTTCTACAAAAATATAAAATTATTGTTCAGGAGATGAACACATGGCAACTCATTATTTTCATATGGTTTTAAGGCCCACCAGCTGCCGAGCGGTAACGTCACTGAACACTGGTAGTTCGGTCCGAAGTTCGAATCCCGCGAACGGGCTGGCTGCATGGGTGTTTTCGTGGTTTTTCCCATTCGTAACGTGTATACGAGCCAGTTTCCCTTAAAATGTCTTCCACGAAGGCCTCCCTCCCTTAAGGCAGATATCCCTCGTGTGTTTTGCCATAATCTAATAAACCAAACCAAACCATATGGTTTTGAATGCATGTATTTTAAAATTTATTTTAATGCTTTTCAACACTGTTATCGTAGTTTACAGTAAATATTTTTCTCGGTCATGAAATAGATAATTTGGTCGATCATTAATGTAACTAAAAATATTTAATCGGATAATAATCTGCAAATAATAATTATTATTACTTTGAGTTTTGAATACCTAATGCTGTTTGTTCTATTGGATTAGCTGTATAGCATTATTGAATGATAAAAATTAAATTGGTTTAAGAAATTAAAGAATTTTAAGATTTTATTTAGGGAAGATTAACTTGGTTGACCTATTTTTGAATTATTGTTCAAATGTCTTTGAGCTAATATTTTGAATTATTTTAACAATGAGCTTATTGTTTAAAAATTTGAATTCTAAGAAAGTTCTGATTATTGCAAGTTTGAAGTAAATATAAACTTCGAAGGCTCCCACCATTTGCCTGCAGAACTACGATAGAGAGCCATTGGGAGACTAGAGGCAGGATAAAGTCAAACAGAAGTGGCCAGATGGCTAAATGTGAGTCTTCTGTGGTTCATAGACTTTGGAGGAAATTTCAAACCACAGATTCGGCACCTAGAAGGTTCAGTCAAGGACAGCCAACTGCTACGACGAGCGTCGATGACCGATACTTGACATTATGTGCACGCAGGAATAGAACCGCTACTCCGACTCTTCTTAGATTAGATCCTCCCTCGCTGCAGCCACCGGAAGGTGGTGTCAACGTCAACTGTGCGTAGAAAGCTTCACGAAGGTTGTCTGTGTGCGAGGCGACCAGCCATTTGCGTGCCGCTTACGTCACGCCATAGGAGAGACCGTTTTGCAGTGGGCACGACAACATGTCCACTGGACGCCTGATCAATAGAGGGCTGTTCTCTTTACGGATGAGTCCAGGTTTAGTCTAGAAAGCGATAGTTTGATATGGAGAGAAGCTGGAACACGTTATCATCCGTCAAACATCCGTGAAAGAGATGCAAATGCGGAAGAGGCAGTGTCTGTGTTTGGGATGGCATCTCTTTGGGGGGACGCACAGACCTCCATGTCTTTCCAAGGGAGACCGTGAATGCTCAGGTTTATAGAGATGACATCTTTGATGCTTATATGCGCCCATATGCCGGGGCAATAGGTGATGCTTTCCTGTTACAGGACGACAACGCAAGACCACACAAGGCTCGCATGGTAGATGATTATCTTCAACAGGAGACAATTATGCGCATGGAGAGGCCAGATCGATCCCTGGGCTTGAATACTATCGAGCACGTTTGGGATGCTTTAGGGAGACGTCTAGCTACTCTCAATCCGCCCCCTCAAACCCTTGCAACTGATTTGCAACAGCAATGGTTCTCGCTTCCTATGGAACTGATAGATCGCATAATTGGAAGCATCACACATCACTGTATGTGCTGTATTGCTTCTAGAGGCGATCATATTCCATATTGAGGGTACTTTTCCTGTAGCAAACTGACATGTTCGATTTGTTCATTTTATACATGTGCTAATTTCTATACCACCATAATTCTCTGGTAATTTCTTTTTATGTTATTTGATACCTTACTATGTGTTGTATATTGTGGTTAAGTTTCATAAAATTCTACATGTAACTTTTTCAGTAATCGTGATTTTTGTAATTTTTCCTTAATTTATGATAACCAGTGTATATATGGATTAAAAAAATGCCGTTGTGATATTAACCGTTTTTTCTCTTTTCTCATTTGAGAATTCTCATTTAGTTAAAAAAAATATTGATTTTTTTCGGCTTTGTATTGTAGCATATTCATTCAATCATTCAAAATACATCACTGTTCATTTCTCTTTCTTACATTTTTGTGATAACAACTTTCGTTTCTTTTTAATATTGTATTCTTTTTAATATTCTCCTTTACTTAAAAAAACAAATTTTAATGATAATATTTGAATTGTATTACATTGCAATTTACCTCCTTCAAATGGCAGCATTAGTGCAGAATTCTAGAGAGCAACTGAATTATGTGAAACACGCCGAAAGTGTTTTGTACCCAGCTACAGTGTTCAAAGCATTAATGAAAACTTAATAAGAACAGCAAATTTATCATCAGTTTCAAATTATTATTTCTAACACCATCCAAAACGGGATAACAGTCCCAAAACACAGAGTCACTATGATTGTTACCATAGTGATCATTATCTCTCGCCGTATTTGAAGAATAGAATTGTCTGAAACCATGTGTAAAGAACATGAAAGGTCTTCTTCTCAAAGGCGAACACTAGCTACCCCCGCCACTGAAAAGCTGCAGAAACGAAAATTTTCTTTTAATTTTCTGTATGGAAATGCGCACAATATTGGCATATTTTCAATTTTTTTTCCTTGCTCTGAAAATAGTTAAAAAAATTCTGGAAGGTTTCAAATTTTTAAGGTAGCTTGAAAGGGTTTGTTAAAATTTTTTTGTTTAATTAATGTTGTTAATATTTAATCTCTCTTTGAGCTTTCGGTCTATCACTCTGCTCATATACTCACTACTGCTAACCCACATTATTGTTAGTATTATCATATTTTTCTTTTCAGTTTTATTATTAAGCATCGCTTTCTTCCCACTTACGCCACGTACAGTTCAGGAGCAAAATCACAAAATTTTAAAAGCAGCATATGTTTAGAATTCTCGATGCAGTGTTAAGTGTCGGTATAAATATTTTTCAATTCTTTTTTCAGTTCTTTCTTAGTTAAAAGTCTCAATATTCAGTTTTCTTCGTATTAATAAAGTTTCGTGTATTCATTTTACTAATTAAATATCGCGTTTTTCGCACTTACGCCATATAAAAATTCAATTTAATAGCAAAAATCGCAAAATATTTTTAAAAAGCATATAAGGCTCCAACCTAGAATTTACAGCTATGTGTGCGGAACCTTGAGAACTGTAAACGAATAATCGCTTTAGTTCAGGAGACAGACACATAAACTTGAGAAGGGTTAATTACCCTTTATTGCTCAAAATAAAGTTTTACAAATGACCCTTTCTCAGGACGTACAGAACAGCCTCCACTTAGACCTCAAGAGTACTAAGAAAACCTTAACTCAAGAGTACTAAGAAAATCAAACTTAACTAACGCTGAACTAAAAAGATATAGCCGAAGCTATCAAAATTCTACAGGAGTTGGCCCCATAAATGTTAACTAAACGGCGAAGCTATCGAGGGCCTGAAATACGGCCGAGTGTAGTAATAGCTTGAGAGTGTGTAGCCAAAAGGCAAACAAGCGCTAGTCAGAATCTCTGGTCCTCTAACGAAGTCAGTGGAGCTTCGACTTAAATGCCCCTCTTCCTCATTTTCATTTAACCGCAATTAAAAAAACACACTCTGGCTGTACTCGCTGTATTATTACTTTAAAAATTAGCCGCCTAAAATAGTTATTATAAAAAAGTATATCATGATTTCAATGAATCCAGCTAGTGTAATTTTATGAAATTTTTGAATATTTCTAATTAGACATCTCATAATTTTAATAAATTTTTATTTAAATCAAAAGTAAAAAAATATTAATAAGGGCTAAGTTTATTCATTTTAAATCGCTTAGTTTATTATTCAATAACATTCCAGATTAAATTTAAAAGTATCTTAGGCTTTACTGAATGGCAACACTCTAACGGTTGGAAGATAAAAGTAGTTTATTTCCGTCCGAGGCAACATTTTGTTTTCCTTGAGCCGAGTTTGATAATTAAAACTAAAAGATAAAATCGTACATCTTTCTGAATGGCAACAGTCTCGCGCGCTTAAGATAAAAATGTTTTGTTTCGAACAGTGTTGCCACTTTTCGCTTTCAAATTGTTGAATTTGTTAATCAGATATTCATTAAAGTTTTACGAAATTTAAGATAAATAATAAAATAAATGAAAAATTCAAACTTCGGGCTTCTAGGTGCACATGTTCGGGTGGAAGTCCACTTAACTCAAAATTCGATGGCCCTAGGTACCGTCGCTTTTCACAAAGCGAGCAAGATACATGCATACATACATGAAGATTCTTCATTATGTAATTTCTTAAAAAAGCACCACAGGAGGTAATATTTGGTGACAGCAATTTGAAAAGTGATACGCCGTTTAACCAAACCAAAATCCCATTCGAGACAATATCCTCTTTTGGGCTAAAAATAATCTCTGAATCAACAAAGTTTAAAGGCCGCTGGTTGAAATATTTAAATTTGAATCATGCTACTACTTCTATCACACCATTAATAAAACTAGATATTTATAATGATATTTATATAAAGAATTCTTTACTCCTTTAACTAGAAGAAAATAAATTTGAATTGATCTTCTGTTGTTTAAGAATTTACCATATTGGAAAATGCGAATTTTCCTTAAAATTGTACGAATATTTTCTATACTATAATCTTCGATATCGTATATTCCATAACATTAATCTGATAACAAACATTTTCATTCCTGATAAAGCGTATTTACGTAGATTCTGAAACGCTTATAGTAGTGATCTAAAACTGGCGACCCTCGAAGTAATTTCATGTGGCCACTAAATACATTTCAATTATGCATTTGTTGCAAATATGGAGCTACATAGATTTTAAGATTCTAGTTATTTGATGTTCGAGTTTATATTATTTTCTTTTCATTAAAATCTAGCATGAATAATGAACAAGAAAATTTACGAATGGAGCTAATTAATTTGCAATCTTATTGGGAGATTAAAAAATACAGATTTGGTTAACTTTTATTCGTACTTGTTAAAAAATAAATAAGCTCAGTTACGAAATTTTGCACTAATTTATAATACATTTATTTAAATACAGCATTTTTTCAAAGTTCAAAATTTATAAGAAAAAATCAGATTGAACGATGAGCATCTGTAATTTATTCCTTAGATTTATTTGTTTGCTGTCATTTTGATTTATTTAATTATTGTATTTTCAAGCTTTTTTTCTCTCCTTATCTCTTTAGCGCCAGATTCTGAAAACTTACAAAATATTCACAAAATTTCCCGCTTCCTCAATACGTTCAGACAAGCTACCCTAAATTTTAATATGTATCGTCCACTTAGTGATTGTTTTCGTCTTTCTAACAAAAACAAACCCTCGCAAATGACATGCGGTGGTAACTCCGAAACTTTCCTTTTAACTGTTGAACTTTATTCCAGCCTAATATAAGAAATGGCGAAGATAATGTGAACATCACAGCGAAGATAATGTTAACAAACATTCAGTCGAGAGTTTCACTGAGTCGGCTGCACATTCGCTTTCTCTAATTACTTATGGACCATTCGAGGCCTAAGGAGTAACAAACACAGTAATACATCCACATAGCGTTTGTTTTTTTCTTCTCTTGCAAATTACCAGCGAAGTTCAACTCGAACATTTCCCACTTAAACTGGGGGTTGAACTTTATGCCAGATAATACAAGAACTGATCCATGACGTCAGAACAAACACCATCTGACATTAACTAAATAATTTGTTTGAGTTGGTTGCACATTCATTCTCTGATTATTTATGAATAATTCGAGGCCTAAGAAAGAAGTCTCGAAGACCGCAAAAATAAGGGGCGAACAGTGAAGTAAAAATGAATTTATCTTATTAAGTATTTTAATGTTAGTATTACTATGCACTCTTCTTGGAATCTAGATTTTCTTTCATACAAATAATATTATGGTAGTTACCTGTAATTTATCCATGACTACTTTTCATTTGCTATGTTCTCTCTGTAACCGAGTGCCTTCAGAAATTAAATTGTTCGCATAGTTTTCCCCACTCGATTTCTGGACGATAAAAATAGGCAAAAATCCAGTTCAGGCATTAGATACACCCAAACATTAATGAATTTGCAAAATTAAATTTTTACCCAATAAATACATATGAAGGAAAAGTTACAGTCTGAGTAAAATAGAGAGATGGAAAGGTAAATTTGTGAATAAGATAAATAAAATTAATTTTCAATATATTTTATTAAACAGAAGAGCTAGATACTTCTGCCCACGATTTTAAGTTTCTTTTTGCATACTAGAGGGCGCCACTACAATCAGAAACCTGATCTCCATGAGCTTAAGGAAACTGAGAATGATTGTTTCATCAAAGATTAAATTTATATAAACTTTATTAAAGTTCTATAATTTAGATCTTTTAGTTTTATACATTCTCATTTGACATCACGAGGTGTTCTCGGTCTTAATGAGGAAATTTCGGCAGCTTGAAATTTAAGCTAGCAGTTTTCCCAAAAAACGTTGTGGCTTATTTAGTTCAGTTGTCTTATAATAGCGGCCCATGAAGACGTTTCAGTCATGCATTTGTTGCAAATACGTTTATTGCAAAGGTTAATTAATACAAATACGTTATTGCAATTTTAGTCATACGTTATTGCAAATAAGTTGCAAATATATTACTGCATTAATATTATTATACGTTAATTATTAAATATATTATATGTTGCAAATACGTTATTGCAATTTTAGTAATTTGAATCCGAGTTTACATTATTTTCATTACCACTGAAAACGAAAAAGTATTACGGACCAGAAAATCTATAAACAAGGAATATGGACTCAGAGAATCCACTGACATACTTTGAATTAATGTTTATATATGTTACCGTGAAAGACCGAAATTGGAGAATGTCGACTTTCACCAGAGAATATCAACATTCACCAAATACGTCGGTGAAAGACTGAATATTTCACTACATTCTTGTTATTCTGACCCTCACCGGTGTATGTCGACAATCACAGATATGCTCTGGTGAAAGTCGAAAAGGGAGATCATAAAGTGCCATAATAATTTAAGTTGTTGCAATAAATAAGATTTGAATCACATAATTTAGTAAGTTTTTTATTACTGTTATTTTATTTTCTCATTTAGAACGTACTGTATAATTAAATAAGTTTTTAACTTCTATTATTTTCCTTTCTCATTTTGAATGTATTGTGTGTTTTAGGTTCTCATGTTCTTAAGTTCTTATTTCAAGTTTCAAGTGCGTTTATTCGCGACTGAATTACGGAGAAGAAAATATAATATTGTTATATGTTCAACATTCACCATTAGTACATGGTGAATGTCGACATTGATCGGTGTAAGTCAGAAATAAGAGTATTTGGAAAATATTTCAGACATACACCAAGAGACTATGTGAATGTTGACATTCACCGGTGAAAGTCGACATTCTCCAGATTTCGGTGTTTCACCGTAACATATATACCATATAATGTCCTGAGATATGTTTATTGTATCCCCTCTCTCCTAGAATTAAGTTCACTTCTGTTTCGCAGAGACTTTGCTAAAAACATACAGAAGTAAATATGAAAGATAAGAACGTAAAGTCCTTTACGAATGGAATGTTGATCTAAATTTCTAAATGTAGATGATTGTAAGGGTTATTAATTTTTACTTCCTTGTGCAAAGTAAAAGAAGTAATGTAGCTGTTAAAAATTTCGCTTATCAAATTTCCACGAAAATATCCATTCTGAATGTTCCCAAATCCATTCTGACTTTTTTTTTTTTTTTTTTTTTTTTGGCATGACTTCCGTACGTACGGAAAAAAATAAATAATTTTGGTTCCAAAGGGAATTGTAAAATGAATACAAAATGGATTTCTTCGTGACGTCTGTACAATGTATATATTTCACATAACTCAAAGATGACTAGCCGTAGAATTTTGAAATTTCATATATGAGATTGTATAACACCTAGTTATACACCTCTCCTTGTCATTGCAATCGGCAAAACGAAACGCTGCGGGAAAAGGGGGGGGCAGTTCTATGTCTCCCGTTCTACTGGACCGATTGAAGGAATTCAACTTCCGTTTTTCATGTCTCGAAAGCGTGACTTAGGGAACGCATTCTTTCCCTTAGGCAGGCAGCTTCGTGCGCTTTCCCATGTCCAGTTAACCTAAACTAACGTATCTACTTTCTGAACGAATTGATACAGATATCATAGTATAGACGCAAACATAAAAGAACGAATAAATTAATAAGTTTTGAAACTTTTTTTAAAATTTTGAATTATAAAATGTTCTACACTAATTGCTTTAATAAAAATTCGGATTTCATTTGTCGCACAATTGAAATTTATTTTGTCATCAAAATTATTCATAAAAAGAAGGTTTTTTAAACATAATTATGAGACGCTCATAAGTTTAGCTTTCTCATTCCAAATATAATTTTATTCTTATTTGTCAGATTAAAGAAAAGGTTATCTACCTAAGCAAAGGTGGCTTTCGTGAAGGACGTTGTTTGAAGGAAATTGGCTCATATACCCTTTACATATATGAGAGAACACGAAAAGATCATGCAGTCACTCCGTTCAGCGGAATTTGAATCCGGGTTGAATTATCAGCGTTACAGAAATTTTATCCGCTCAGTCGCTAGTTATCATTTAAAACACAAGAAACCAAAATTTCACGCTAGTAAACAGTAGTAGTGGAATATATGCCATTTAGAAATAACATTAAAATTAATTTTCATCACCTGAAACATTTATATCCATTACACTGCCTTTACATGCACATTAAAAACTGGAATAAATTGAAAAAACAGTTATGAAAAGAATGAAACAAAGATAACTTCCTTTAAGTTTAGCCGTTATTTAAAACAGAACTCGAAAAAATGATAAGTATCAAGTGAAAGAACTAATAACGGTATTTGCAATAGAAAAAAAAAAAAAAAAAAAACTGAAGGAAGACCTTAAAATGTATACGAGCGAGAAGTAAAGTAACAAATTATTCTTTTTATTTTCTCCTATCAACAAAATATTTCCTGGAAGATACCACATTCGCAAACAAGCGATGTGAGTTCCAAATACTAACAATTTCCCCCTACCCATTAGCTGAATCCCACAAAAGACGCACTCTCCGAGGTGCCGTAAAATAGTCTTCATGCCTCAAGCGCTCGAATTCCTACCCCTACGACCACCGCATGGAGGTAGAAAAGGGAGGAGGGCCATTCCGCGCTAGAAATGAAGCACTGCTTTGAAGCTTGGGTCACCAGACGGGGTGTTCTTTGTTTACATTCAGAAGCTCGCTTGACAGCATTCTGATAGTATTTCGACACACGACAATTCCATAGAAATCAAAAAAGGGACACTCTCGCATGAAAGAAACATTCATAGTGTGATGGATAATAGCAATTTGTATAGTTTACTGACATTTACGCAAAAAGCACATCTTGGTTATTTTTCGATAACTAACAACAGCGATTTTGATTATGAATTGGTTTTATAAAATTCTAAGCTGTTGCACTACAAAAATATAGATTTTAAGAAAATTGCTAAAAGACATCTGCCAAAATTTATTTTCTAGAAGATTTGAAAAGTTTGAAACATGATGGCTAAATGTAAATATAAAATTATGTATGTTAAAATATTTGTAATTAGGCACATAGGTCAGATTAAGTTTTTATTAAATAGAGTAACGCATGCAAGGGCTATCTGCCTAAAGAGAGAGATGCCATCGTGGAGGAATTTTGAAGAAAAACTAACCTTTGAGTGAGTATTAAAAATAATACTTATAATTTTCATTCAAATTATATTCATATATATTTTTTATGTAAAACTTTCGGGTGTATGCTAAATTAGTGTAAATTACTTTACACGAAAAATATAGTGAATGCACAAAAATTAAAAGATTTGCACATGCCGGAAATGAAAAATAGGAAATATGTATGGGTATTTATGCATGTGCTTGCAAAAAAGCATGTATCTGCCTTTGACAAAATACTTAAATATTCATTAAATTATTTATAAATGTATTTGAAATGAAGAATTTATTCACTTATAAACAACTGTGATAGTACTGTGAAGAAATCTAATGATTAAATGTATCTAATTTATAATGATTATAAATGTTATCTAAATATATAATAACCTTAATATTGAATTGTAAACATAAATTGAAATCCTGTTGACAAATACGTTATAAAACTATTTAAGCAAGAATTGTTCGTATTGGAAAGCAATCTGTTAAAAGGTATTGTAAAGCAAATGCTATGAGATGCGCACTTAAGAACGTAATAAAGAGTTTTGGAATATGTATTGTTGAAATGAAGGGTAAAAAAAAAAATCTGATAAGTATAATTAAAAGAATTATTCCCTTTGCATTTTATAATAACTCAGTTACAAGTTTTAAATAATACTTAAAAAAAAAAAAAAAAAAAAAAAAACCTTATTTTATTTTTTTTCAGAAATGTTCAGAGAAAGTCAAATACTATTTTCCTAATAATTCTCTAATTTAAAATGAACCGAATAGAGCATTAATTATAAATTGACTTACATTTTTCGATTTAAAACAAGCCAAAAAATCATGTCATATTTAAGAAAGTATTTTAGGAAGAAGCTCTCTCTATAAATAGAAAAGAAATAATGCATAATTTTAATATTAATAATTCAATAAACTTTGATCTTAATTTTTGTACCTTAACCGAATAAAGTCGAATTACCTTAATTTTTTTTTCTAATGTAATTAACGAAAACTTGTGAAAATATTTCATTCAAATTAAACCATTCTGAGAAAACTGTCCTGTGAAAAGTATAGCATTTAATTCCGTTCAGAATGAAATGTTGTTTAAAAATATGTTGTTTTCACATACTTAGGACTCTGAAGTGTTGTAGAAAAAGAAAATATATACATTTATATGTATATTTGCGACGTAATTACAAAATATTTACACCCGAACGCGTCAAATCCCATAGAACTCAATGGTAAATGATGCAATGTTTTGGTCACCACGTAGGGATCGCCGGTGCTTCAGAGCAGGGTACGGAGAAACTTGTTTAGGGCGACTCCTTCTTACTTCCTACCTCCATGCTAAAGGCGCAGTGTTCCCGCTAATGGAACATCAGGGTTTATTCAATGATTCTGCGTATGGTTTTTGTCTGAAATATTAAAAAAATATAGAACACATAATTAGGAGTACAGCCAGCAAAATTATGCCTATTTTTTTTCCAAATAATATTTTTTATATCATTAAAAAAATAGAGAAAATTTCTTGAAAAAAAGTGGATTTTAATAACACATAATAAATGAAAATTCTGTGTCTCCTTGTGATATGCTGCTGTCTACTGTTTAACCCCTTAACTGCCGCGGGCGTATATATACGCCTTGCTCAGCCGATGCGTTAACTGCCCCGGGCGTATATATACGCCCTTACAAAATACTATCAGTTGCTTTGCCCTGCTACCCGTTAAACTATTCGCAAACTTTTGGAATGCAACACCAGAATGACCTTGACGAAGTATGTGAAGGAGGATATTATTTCAGAGAAGTGTGGGGAGAAATTGGAGAGAGGGACGTGTCTAAAGTGCTGAAAGTAATGACTGCGTGGTATTGGCTAGTGTTGTTTGAGTAAAACGTATTTTTTTTTTATTATTATTATTCTGTGTCCTCCGTTTTCGTTTACTTTTTGTAGTAGGTTCCAGGAATAAAGAAAGATATAACGGATGTTTCAAACCCATTTATCTTTCTTGAATTATTTTTTGACGAACTGCTCGTGCTTTATATTACTACTGAAACTAATCGTTTTGTAGACGAGTATATGAACCAACAACACCTTGCAAACGAAAAATCAAGAACAATATCGTGGCATTCAACCAATTCAGAACAAATATATGTTTTTATAGGCATACTGATTTCACAAGGTATATAACACTGAAACATGATATTACACTTTACTGGTCTAAAAATGAATTGATCGAAACCCCATTGGGGGACCTTTTTTATTATAAAAACATCATTTTTATTATACTTACATCTTTTTATTATATTTTTACTCAAATATTAAATTTTGTGCATGCATTTTTTTTACTGTTTATTTTTTGAAACTAAACAATTTTTAGAAAGTAAAACTTGCTCTTATTTTCCCCCTAATAAATCGCATAACTACGCGCGGATATGTGAAAAACCGTGGCACTGGGGAATGAATCTTGTACGTTTTCCGCGGCAGTTAAGGGGTTAAAAAAAAGTTCAAAGTATATTATAAAGGCATTTTTATCTATTTACGGTTAAATTTAAGGTTTCAGAAGCGATTCAATTTGGGTGTTCCATGTAGTGGAACACTGAGGCGCAAAGGGTTAATCTATTTGTCAACCTCGATTTTGGCACTAGGAAGTCTGCAGAACGCTTCGTAGTTTTTAAGCACAGAGAGGCACTGCAATTCTTATTCCTTGATCTGAAGTTTTCTGCAAGTGTTTTTTTTTTATTAAAATTGCTGTATTGGCCTACATACAATTTTTTGTATAGTGACTTCGGATCTGGATAATTTTTTCGAACAATCTCACTTGTTTTACTGGCGTCGCTGAGTTCTTCGATGAATGAGCCACATTTATTGCTGAGTATCACCTTCCAGATTTTTCATACTGTTAATGTATATATCAGCAGTGAATTATTCTTCTCTTTTTTCGAATACACTACGCCGATAAACAATAACCATTCACTAAAGATTTTGCATAGATTTCCACTCATAATAATTTAAATTGCCAAAATCTCACAATTAGCACCTAAACACAGTATTTAGCACCACAATTCTTTCGAAAGCTCGCCGTAGTAGTCAAAAGTGGGGTACGCAATCTTCTATTTGCCAGGTGAAACTAGTTCCGTGACGTCAAAAATTCGAAAAGTGGGGTAGGGTTTGGAAATACGCCTCCTAAGGCGGCCTTCCGGGTCTAGTCTGGACACCGGTCGAAATCGATATCAGAAAACCAGTCGGGATTCTCTTTCCACTCGACAACAGAAGGGAGAGCGAGTCTGGCCACTTCAAATTCCGTCGGTGGAAAGTGAAGTGGAATTCCGTGCGGAAGTGACGTTTATTGCATAGCAACCAGTCTATCTCACCTCTGCATTGCTCCAGGCTCAGGGAAAGGGGGTAGTTTGTTGTCAAAGGAGCTGTTTCGCACGTGCTTATTACTGAGGATGGCGGTAGAAAAAAAAATCGAGTTCGAGTAAATGGTGAAATTTTTCGCAAAAATACGCTGCTGTCTAGTAAAGAGTATGGAAAAAAGAAATGGGGAACGTTAATGGATATTTTATACGCAGAAAGAAATGGCCTTTTCAAAACTTCAGGTATGTGAAGAAACGTAAACATAATTTTACGTATGATCTAGGATGTGCATAGTTTGAATTATATACTGCATATTCTTTAATGCATGTCTAATGTATTACATTTTTATACACTACAAATTCAAGTAAAAATAGAGGGAAATACATTATAATTTAAAACATAAAATTTCAAAATTTATAAATTACTCATCAAAACATGAAATTAAGTACATTGATATATACATTAGTTTAAAAATTACAATTTTAAATTAAAAGTATGCACCCCTTCTTTATATGTGAAATAGGAAAACATCAAATATATTATTTTCACTAAAATTTAATTAAGGCATTGGTAATGTAGAATAAATAAATAATGTAGAATCGTCAGCATCAAATGCGTTATTTCTATAGCGAAATACTCGAGTTTTTCACAAATCTTAAGAAATTAAAATATCTATTACGTACACTTTCAAAAACAATCCGTGACCTCCGCCGTCCTCAGTTTAGCTCTAAAACGACAGTCAGAAACTTAAACGGCAGCTGTCCAGCTGACGGAAAAATTTCCGACGCGTCGATCTCTGTAATGATCGAGAGGATGACACCAGACTCGCTCTCTGTCGAGTAGATCGCAAAAAGCGACCCGTTCTTCTATCTCGACGGTGTCCAGAATTCCTTCCTGGACGGTTATTCTACGCTACGAGAGTCGACAGCAAGTTGTGGGCCGCCAGATGTCGCTGCTAGTAAAAAACAGGTCTGCTCGACATCCTATATTCTCTGAGTACGGAAGTTGTCGGAAGCGCGTGAAAAAGTGTTGCCGCGTCGTTAATCAGGGTTGTGCAGTTGACGTACTAAGTAGACAATGGCTTTGTATGTGTTTTCGCTGCTGATTTTTTCATATTTAAACGAAGAATACGGTCATAGATCTCTGAATCGGTGGCGAATTTATAGAAAATATATTGATGCTTTTACTCTGCCAAAAGATGCGTTCATTGTGTATTTCAGATTGCCAAAATTTATAGTTATCTTAATTTGCGATGAACTGAGAGAGTATTTGGAGCCACATTCAGAAAACAAGAACGCAATTTCTACTGAAAGAAAGGTTATACTATTCCTGAAATTATAGATATAAATTGTAATTGTATGCTTTAAAAATGTAGAAGATAATAAGTTTATCAAGCACATAAACTTTCTTCATTTAATACAAATATAGACATCCGATAAGCTTCTACTCGAATTATGTACAGCAAGAATTACGTTTACTTTAAAATCTAACAGTTGAATACCTTACGAATAATACTGTGAACACAAAAAATGTTCATTATTACGCGAAATTCACACTACTGTAAAATAAAAATTAAAAAAAAATTATAAAACTATAAAATAGCTTTATAATATCTTTTTCAGTAGCTGTACTACTACTAGTGTGATACTTTTAAAAATAAGTTTTAGTCCAGGGGCTATTAATTTCGTTTTGCCACTTTGTGGCGTTTCACTTTTCAAATCGTTGCCACCAAGTATTATCGCACTCTATTATATTAAAGAAATTAAATACTGAGAAATCTGCAGAATGTATGAATGTTTCTCGCACTGTGATAAACAACGGTACCTAGAGGCATGAAATTCTGAATAACGTAATCCTCCATCCTAATATAGGCATCTGGAGGCCCAAATTTGGAACTGAGAATTTGTTTTATTATCTATTTCATATTTTGTAAAGCATTTATGAGTTTTTGACTAAGAAACCCAACGATTTCAAAGCGAGCAATGACAACATTGTACGGAAGAAAACATTTTCATCTCTAGATAGGGAGACTATGTATCGGAAATTCTAAAGATATGCTTTTTTTAAATTATATGATATTGCTGTTGAATTGAATTTTATGGTTTAAGTGCGAAAAACATGATATTTAATAAATAAAGATAACACGCAAAACGTTAAAAAAATGGCCCTTTGGAAGTAATATAAAATCTGAAGGCTTTCAGATTTATTTATTTATTTATTTAGTTATTGTTATTATTATTATTATTATTATTATTATGTGTGTGTGTGTAATTTTATTACGTTTTAAAACTGGTTTCTAAGTGAGGACTTTCTAAGGGAAACTGGCTCGTATAGTTACACATGTAGAAAGCCACGAAAACGCCGGACAGCTCGTTCCCGGGATTCGAACCTCGGACCAAACTACCTGCGTTCAGTGACTCTACCGCTCTGCGGCTGGTGGGCTTGTTAGCAGAATTATACTGCATTATTATTGTATTATGCGATAAAGTAAAAATGCTATAAGACTGAGGGTTTGTTCATGGAATAGTACTTTTGTAACCTATTATAGTATTAAAAAATCATTGTTTCTTTGAATAAAAAGAAAATACTGTTCATAGCATTCTTATTTTTATATTGTAAAAGAGATATTGATTATTATTAGTTTTCTATATAAAATGTGTCGAAACGCTGGTTTGACAAGGACTTCAACTGCAGGAGACCTACACTGATTTTTTTTTTACTTTAGTACTTGCACTGTGAAAATATTACTATCTTTTAATTATTTTCACAGAATAAAATCTTTTGAGAAGGAAGAATATTTAAACTGAGCAGTTCTTATATATATAAAAAATTCAAATAACAGCAATGTAATATAAAAAAAAAGGTATTAGTAATTGTGTGACAAAAATTGCAAAACGAATTAATCACACATACAGGATAGATTAGTTTAATTTTGGTTATATATTTTATATTGAAAAAATATTTTCTCTTATGTTAATTATAGAATAAATTATTTAAAATAAAGCATTTTGATGCGTGTGTGATAGTTGAATGCAGCAGCAATCGGCCATACCGGAATAGTGAATGAATTTTATTTCTTTTCCTGAAAGAAATAATTTCATAGGAAAAAAAAATAAAAAAGGGAAGAAATATTAAGAAAGAAATATTGTCTTTCTAATTTCTTATTTAAAGAAATATTTTTCCAATAGTAACTGTAAAATAAATTGCGGGAAAACCTTTTAATGTAAGCATGGGGGGGGAACTTTAGTTTGCTATTAGATGCAAATTAATCATATTATAAATTTAAATGATTAAAATTGTTTATTTCCAAAAGGATCTGAAGTAAGCTTAATTCATTTACTTTTATCTATTTACCATTGTTTTCGTGGTATCCCATATCACTCTTTATTTCTTAGCTGTAAATTCCTGCGTTAAGTTTCCCCTTAAAAAACGGAATTTTCCTTCACATAACACAGCAGCGTATTCTGCTGCGTGTTGGTCATAATACTGTTTTGTGCAATTTTTTTCGAACTACAAATGCAGCGTGTGAGTTGGTGAAATAATAGGAGAATATTCCTAGAACTTCAGCCAGCGCGCGTTATAAATTTCGTCACTCGTCTGTACTGCGATTGGTCTAAAGCTCCTTGAAGCCTTGTACCCTTTCAGTAAAGTTAAATGGACCCACCCGCCCACCAACTGAGGACCACAGAATGGCTTTCTCCGATAAGTTGTTGATGGCTGTTCATACCGGTTTTTTTTGAGTTAATATTGTTCGCTCAAGTTGTAGACAGATCCAGTGATCATAGAATAGGCGTCCTGGACTTTAAAATAGCTAAAAATTAACCAAAATATTGAATTTGTTTTTTTTTACTGTCATAATATTCCATATGCGTAACTACATCGTATGCAAAAAACTGAGTTCAAATATTCTAATATTTAAAGAAGTTTCAAGCATTTAAAATGTGTAAACAAAGTAAACTTCGCCCCTTAAATTTTAAAGAAAATGTAAAAAGAAATGCATTTTAACAGTTACTTACTGATGTAATAATTATATATTTGCCCAAAAGAAGTGTTTCTTTCTAAAAAAAAAAAAAAAAAAAAAAAAAAAAAGGAGGGGGGGGGACTAGAAATATCAGCTTTTTTTTGCGGTTGATATTGCAGTACTCGGGTTTGCACTTGATGTCTTCTCGGGTCCTCTTTTCCTCCTGGTCCTTTAACCTTGTCTGCGGGTCTTTCTACGGACCTTGGTCTGCGGGAGCGAAGTGGATCATGGCCAACTAGTATAGTGCCTTATCCAACACCACCGAATCTCGGTGGGCTCTTAATTCTCGGAGGCCTAACGCTGACGCGTAGATTTCGAAAACATGCCTTTGCGCAACTAGTCGCACGTTTAGCATTCCCGTTGTGGTTTGGACGGTTAGTCCATCGTCGGATGGGTAGACACTTCGCAGCCAAATAGTGCCTTTTAAAAAGAAACACTAGCGCCACCATTGCGTAATTTTTTTTATTTTCTATAGTAATCTAAATAAGAACATGTCCTACCAGTAGAAGGAAGGAGGAAAAAAAAAAAAAAATTATAGAGGAAAGGGCGTTTAGCGGAGAATGTTAGTATCTGAAGTTTGTTTGTACACATTGGCTCGTGGTTGTGTACGTTTCTGCAAGCTGGTGACTCGAAATACTCAACAGACGTAATATGTTTTTCGTGTGAAAACTAAACATCTGCTTTTGTTACTACAATCGTATTTAAGCCATCTTAACTAATTTTGGAGACATAATAATATGGGGGTAATTAGAAAATCATCCAATATCTCTAATCCGTATCCTGATTCCATTGAGGATGTTTTGGATGAGTGAGTTTAATACATATTATTTTCATTTTATTGTTTCTAATAAATTTTATTAATTAGTTTGAGTTTTGCGTTTTTAACCGTTTCATCTGCTACTCTTCTCATGAATCAGTTCAAGCCTAAAAATTTCTAAAAGTATACTTGTGGAGTAAAATTTAGGTGATTTTAAATTCGAAATAATAGAGTTATCAGGGAGGAGGAAAAAAAGAAATAAACCACCATGAAAAGCTATAAAAAACTGCTTGTTTACTTTTAGTTGATGAGGAAGATAAAATATGTAGACATTGTATGTATTCTTGCATTGAAACTGCATGTTGATAGTTTCTAGGATGATATCTGAGATTTTTATATTTAATACTTTGGCCAAGTTCTTGTTTTCATTTTTTATTAAAGCTTTTTGAAGGAAAAATCAAAGTCACGATTGTAACTCTTATAAATCATAGTCACTATTATAACTTTTATTTTGATATTTATGTTTGTTAACTCTTTGAAAAACATTGCATAACACTGTTGTTTGAAAGGTAAGTATAAATATGACATTGAAAAGTAATAAAAAAACTGGAAGTCGAAGTGCATTTCATCCTGAAAGAATCCTGCACAGAATTGAGAATGAAAATCATGCACATTCCTTTTCTCACAATAAAATAATTTATTCTTCATATTTTTGTTTTATCAAGAGATATAACAGTCTGGTACTTTTCTGCTTTTGGAACCAGATTCTGAAATGTATTTTTGTGTGCAGACATACATATGAATATACATATTTCTGAATCTGGTCCCGATAACAAAAAAGTACCAGCAGTCTTTTAAAGTAACATAAGTAGTTTAATGATATTGTATGGTATCTGTGTGAAGGAAATTAATTTATATAAATTAGAGAAAATTTGGGTCAAAAGAGAATTCAGAATTTAATATTTATTAAAATTTCAAAATTCAATCAAATATCATTAAAGTGTTTAATAGAGTTACTGAGAGCAGTTGATAAATTGCAGTATATTTTCTTAATTTAGTATGCAAATAGTATCAAAAGAGTTTTGTAAATGGTTTAATCATACTATGTAATTAATGTTTGCACTTTTAAGGGAATTTTTTTTTAAATGCTCCTTTTTAAAATTTACATATTAATAGTAGGAATTAGATAACAGTTACTGTTTATTTTTGTGGAAATATTTTGAAGTAACAAGTATAGTGCTTGACAAATGTTATGATAATGACTTAAATTTAAAATAGACTTCTATAATTAAAGGAATTAATCTGTTCAATTAATCTTCAATCCATGAAAAGCACAGCATATGGCCTAATCTTCAAATAATAATAAAGGGCTAAGTGGCATGCCATGGTTTTCACCAGAGGGGAATAGCTAGAAAGAAAAATTGTAATCTCTAAGATAACCATCCACAGTTCCACACCAATTTGGTCTTCTGTGAAGGTTTCATGCCTTAGGAAGGTGATCACTATGTCAGGATATACTGTGTTTTGAATATGAAGACTATAATGAGAACAATAATATATAATAAAGTCTGAAATCCAGAGGTCCAATGTCTGGGAAAATCTAATATCTGGACATCAAAATCCGATAAGTAAATAAATATGAAATTAAAATACAAGAAAAATTCTCTTGCCTGCTTGCAAAGTCTAGGAAAGAGGAATATCTCAACAAAAGAAAACATGTGTGCCATGATTTTTATTCCCACATGTCATTTTCAAACTAATGACAGTGAACCAGTGACAATGAATTGATTGACATATTGATGTAGATTAGGATCACACTTTTGGGCCTTGGGTGGTTAAGTAGGCAAACACTGTCAACTTATGCAAAGAAAAAAACCTATAAAATAGAAATTTTAATTATTAAATAAGAATTATATGATCAATTAAAAAATAGAACACATTTTTCATGATATCCTTCTGTAATGTATTAGCACTGTTCTTCTTATATATGCAAGAATCTGTTTTCACTTGAAAAAGCATCAAGGAATTGCACAAACTTGGTGCTGCATACTAAAATATCGTATTTCTGCTGAATTTTAAGCACAGTTTCTTCCATTGCTGGCTAATTCAGCAAGCAATATTTTAAAATATTGTTTAAGACAAAAAATATCACGATTTGCCTATAAAAACTTTGGAATTTGGAATACAACTAAAAGAATGTATATCAAAATGGTGGCATTGCTTGACTGAAGGATTGTTATGGTTATTGCCTGATGAATAGTCATGTGAATTATGTGCTCGAGTTTGACACATTCTGAAAATTTTGCGACTTCTGCCAAGATGGTTGGGATTGTTTCGTATATTTTATAATTTTACCAACCTAAGTTTAATCTTTTTTTAAAAATTTTATTGTATATGTGGTTTAAATGTTATTTGGCACCCATTTTGCTTTTGTATTAAAATTTGCTATTAAAACCACTATTCAAGTATTTTACAATGCATGCATTACTAATGAATTATCCAGGAAATAAAGATAACCTGTTTCATTTTGTATTTGAACTTGTATTTGAAGGTAGTGTCCGTAAATATATAATAACTTTATATAGAAAGATGAAACATTTACTTTGGCTCTTCCCTGGGAAGATGCAAAATATATCACTTTGGCAATTGTGTAAATTGTAGCCTAAATGATGTTCATGATGACATTCTTCATAAATTACAACTCGAGTGATGAATATTTTTTTGGTTTTAAAACGCATCTGGCACCTGTGTCCGACTTTGGATTTAGTTACACGTTTGGAACAGAGGAGTTTGGTGACAATCTGATAAGCAGGCAGACATTCATAGTTACTATGTCATCTCATTAAGAAATTTGTAACCTTTATTTGATAATATATAATCTGAAATCTGAACATTCAATATGCTGAATGATTTAATATCAGCACCTCTGGTCCACCAGGAGGGGGGGAATCAATAAGTAAAGAAAATAATATAACAGAAAATCTATGAATGTAGAATATTGATTAAAACACATGCTTCCTCAAGAAAAAAAGGTGGTAAATGCAATTTTTCTCTGCACTAACTGACATTCCTTCATGTAACATTCAGGCACCTGGTAGCTTGGGAAGTGGCACCGTGCCCAATGACTATATATTGATTTATATTGTATCGATGTTCTCCAGGAGCACATTTTCTGCTACTGAGAGTGGTTATGCGGGTTAGCATTTTTCTGTTTGATCTAAACAATAAAGGAAACCCCAGGGTTGTTATGTCTACATATCATCTTACTGGATTTAAAGTGATGATCTAAAATCCGGAATCACCTAAATCTGGACTGTTTTGAATCTTGCTCTTTGTACTATGGTTAATTTAAAATTTTAATTTGGTAAAAATATATTTATGGGAAATTAGCAATTTTTGGCAGTACATGGACCCCGAGTTTGTGCAGGTCTTTGACTTGTTATTTTGGCTTTGTGTAGTGGCGATTTTTGCACCAAAAATTGGTGCTACACAAAGACAAAATAATAAGTCAAAGAATTGCACAAACTCAGTATCCATGTACACATCAATCTATTTTCGCTTAAAAAATTCATCAGCGAATTGCCCAAACTTGGCATTGTGCACTCCCTTGATTTTATCCATGTAAACATTTACCTATTCTCACTTTAAAAAAAATCAGAGAATTGCGCAAACTTGTCATTGCACACTCCCTTGACTTTGTTCATGTATACGTCGATCTATTTTCCCTTAAAAAATCAAAGCAGCACCCAGTTCTACAGTAGAGCTATACATAATCTCAATAAACTACATTTTAAATCAAACACTAAAATAATATTAAAAAAAGGAAATTCATCTTATGCATCTAAGCACTACACAAAGCAAATATCCACTTACCTTAGACATTTCTGCATCTTCAGACTGTGGCACACAAAATTCCTTAATAGCATCCAAAAACTTCCTAAATCTGTGTATCGGCATCGCCACATAAATTCACAAAAATAAAAAAGAGTTAAGAATATCCTCTGTAGTGTTGGTGTCATCTGATATTCAACCGTATGAATTTCCTTCCTACAAACAGAACACCTATAAACCTTCATTTACACATCTTTCAATTAATGCTCTTTTCCCCTTTCGTTCCAAATCGTATAGAAACTTCAAATTAATCTTACCACATTCAGCCATTCTAACATTTAAACCACAAAACAAGCAATGTACTTCCTAACCAATACACACCACAAGCTCTTACAAATCTTTTCCCATCATTCAAAATTTACCGCAATCATGCAACCGACTATGTCATAGTAGGGTTTCTGTAACATTCAACTACTCAGGTTACCATAAATGAAACAACAACTTTGCGATAATACAAGGGGCACCATTCAATCTACTCTAACCACACAAACTCAGTATCCGTGTACACATCGACCTATTTTCATTAAAAAAAATCAATGAATTGCATAAACTTGGCATTGCGCACTCCCTTGACTTTGTCCATGTACACATCAATATATTTTCACTTAAAAAGTCAAAGCAGCATCCAATTCTACACTAGAGCCAAACAAAAATATATAATCTCAATAAGCCAAACAAAAATATATAATCTCAATAAACTATGTTTGAAATCAAATAATGAAATAACATAAAAAAAGGAAATTCTTCTTAACACTACACAAAGGAAATATCCACTTACCTTATGTATAAATTTCTGTGTCTTCCCAACTTCCCAACATCCAACACACAAACAAGCCTTTACAAATCTTTTCCCATCATTCAAAATTCACTGCAGTCACCCAACCAGTTATGTCATAATAGAATTTCCATACCATTTGACTAATCAGGTTATCATAAATGAAAAAACAATTTAGCAATAATCCAAAGGGCATCCTCAAATATACTCTAATCTTTAATTTTTCTGAAATTTAAAATCATATGTGTTTTAAATAATTTGTACGATTTTCGATATTACTTCTTTAATAATGGTTGATAAAAAATATAACCAACAGACTTTGCATCCTGCAATTTATACAAATGGCATTACAAAACATGAACTGGTAAGTTCTAGGAATATATATTCAATTATCTGCAAAATCTTTTATCTTGGATCAATGTGAGGTCTGGTTGTTGCCGGTTAAGAGAGATTCTGGTGTAAAAGTAAATTTTAATTTGAAGCATTAGTAAGTGTAATTGATATGGGGCACCAAAAGACTGACCATCTTGAATGCCAATAATGTTGGCTTTCATGTAGCAGTTTAAATGTTTTGGTATCATATAATGGTCAAATAATTACATTTAATTTTTTGATATTAACAGATTACTTTTAGTAGCTATTCTTATATACTTTTAACTAAAAAATGTTGGTATCCCAAATTAAATATTTTCATCTTGTATAGAAATTTTAATTGGTTAATAACATTACATTAAATTATAATTATGCTTAAATTTTTACACGGAAGTAATGCTTAAAACTCAGCTGTGTGCTGTCAGTAAACTAGAGAAACTACGTTGATACCGCAATGCTTTCAAGTATATTCTAACATTCTATAGGTCTTTGAGGTCTAACATCAGAGTCGTAGCTAGGGTTTTCAGCACCCAGGGGCAACTGAAGATTTCGCGCCCCCTACTGCTTGCCAAGGATGGAAAACATTTAATTCTAAAATGTCGTAACATCAGTTTGGCACCACTTGGATTCTGCACCAGGGTATAGATGTCCCCCTTGCCCCCCTCTAGCTACACCCCTGTCTAACATTCAAAGGTATCGAAAGGGACATCATTTTACTCCTTTTGAAACCATTAGAGTAGAGTCAGTTTTTTTTCTTGGATGGACAGAGCTTGGGTTGCATTGGCTTTATGTGAGCAATGACTGGCTGCCCTTCACCTGTCCCTATAGCTATCTTACAAATGCTGCTAACTAGTAGTATTAGTTTGTAAGAAAGTTTAATTTTCTTGTGGTTCTTAACAAGTGAAATTAATTTAGTGCTATATTTTATTTCTTCTTCATGAAGGTATTCTTGATAAAATTCAAAGTAAAATATATTAATGCAGTAATTCGAGTTTTAAACAACGTGGAGAGGGATGCAATATGAAAAGCTAGTTGCCATCCAAGATAACATTATGCAGCTTCCAGAAGCAACTTCTGAAACCATTTTATAACAATGCACTGATTAGTTGTCAGTATCATGGCTGTATTGTATTAGTAATTTCTCTACTATGTTTCCTGAATTCTAATATAATTTTAAAGAACTGTACTATAAAAAGCGATTGTGAATATTACATATGTTCTCATCTGTATGAAGATGAAATATATCAGTCTTCATTCCAAATGGAATATTACATAATGTTGAAATGGTTTGTGAACTAAGAAGTACAGTCAAAAGTTGTTAATCCGGACTCGTTGGGACTTCGGTGATTCCGGATTATCGATTTTTCTGGATTATAGATCATCAGTTTAAATCTGGTAAGATGGCATGCAGAAATTATAAAATTAAAAATATCGGAAATTCTATTTGGCATAATCAAAAGTTCAAGCTTACTTTTATAAAATTGCTCTAACAGTCTGCAAAAAAAAAAAAAAAAAAAAAAAAAAAAAAAATAAAAAGCTGGATAAAATTCAAAGATTAAGGAACAATGCAATCTGCAACATTAACTGAATTAGATAATTTTAGCTTAGCTTATACCATCCGTTATACATTAAACACGCATGCGTAAACGTATTATGCGCATGTGCACACGCATATTCGCAGTAGTAAAGGTCTTATGCACATGCGCCAATGCGAAGCATGAGCAGAAAGTTTGTAGCTTTGAGGTCCGGATTATGGGTGTCCGAATTAATGACTTTTGACTGTACTTCCTTTTGCTGGCCTTTTTTTCTTTTTGAGATAAAAAATACTTATTTACTTCTTCCTTGTTAGCATGGTCACCAGAATCAGAAGATTAGTCACCAGAATTGGCAAACTAAATGGATGGATTTTTAACATGCAGTGTGTTTAATTTTCAGACTGTTTTGATTATCAAGTTGTCCACATGATGTCGTCAATTCAGTAATTATATTTCTCTAAAATATTAATAATCAGTTAGAAGAGAAACAGTATTTTCTTTTTCTTTATTTTATTTTATTTTTATAATTTGCAACATAATGAATATAAAAATTATTATTTATGCTCACTTTAGACTGCATCATATCATTCCCTCATTACTTTTCCCCCTTCTAAAATAGTGACCATTTTAAACTTTCTGTTAACTGGAAAATAAAAATGATTTCTTTGCAATATTATTTATTTTTTTTCTTATTACCCTTTCTAAAATGTTAATTGTATTTAACTTGTCATCAATTGAAAAAGAAACAGTGTTTTTTTCCTTCAAGAAACGAATTTTTGGATGTGAAAATGCAAAACCAGCAATCAATTTTACCGAGAGGTAAAGTATTTGTAAAAATGCAAAGAGAAAAAATCTTCATATCATTAATTTGTTTCATGATTCCAGAATTACTTTTCTTACTGTTTTGTGGTTCATATACTTTTAAGCTGAAGAACTAACTTCCTTCAGATAATGCAACAGATAGTGAAATAAGGGTGAAAATCAGAAAGTACCAATATTTGATTCTATAATAACAGCAGTTACTGAATTATGGCCTCCACAAAGATAAATAAGTTTTATTTTCTATTGTACATTATGCGTTTTCATTTTTTGAAAATTGTGTTATTGATTTCACCAATTCATTTAAATTGTCACCAAATCGATTGCAGTGGCTGCTTTAACAAAAAAAAAAAAAAAAATAAATAAAAAAAATAAAAAATAAAAAAAAAAAAAAATAAATAAAAAAAATAAAAAACTTTTGCCATGAAATTTAAAATATTGCTATTTACTATTATCCTGGAGACCATAAAAATTGGCTTTCATCGAACCATGAAAATTTGCAGAAATCCTGCCAAAATTGTAGTAATTCTTATAGAATTCTGAGCTGCACTTCTATCTGCATTTCTTACAATGAAATATTCATCAGTCTCTGTGCACAATCCACCAACTGGACACTGCTGTGGAAGTGTTCGACTTGCTTCATTTCTGCACTTTATTGATTTTTTCCTATTTTGTTAGGCTCTCTGATTATACCAGAAGCTCTGTTTAGAATATTATGAAATTCCCACTGGTGACAGTTCTGATCTGTTGCTGTTTTGTCGGCCATAACCAACTGTTCTTGTTCTCTAAATGATGTTACTACTCTATACCAGCTGTAAATTAATCAAATTGTAGTCACAAATCTGATTCTGTAGTCTTCAAACCCATATATATTTTTTTCAAAATGCAAGAAAAGTGCTGCAATAAGAATTAATTTATATTTTTGTTTAAAAAAACAAAAGGTGGTTTGTGAGAATTAATTGGGGATACTTCAAATGATAACACAGATGTTATGAGTGTGTTGTGATGTCACGTTTATCCATTATTAGAGCTAAATTGTGCGGCTTGGAAAGAGTTTTGTGGTCGATAGAATAATATGTAAGTACTAATTTATTTATTTATTATGCTATGATCATTTTGATTGCTCATCTTTATTCAATTTCCATAAATGTTTTGGAGCTTATTATGTATAATTTTACTTTTTATGTTATATTATTAGTCAAAATACAATAAAATTATTTTCTTGTTAAAGTGGAGACCATGTTTAACACGTCCACTACCTCGAAATACTCTTAGTTGACAAAGAGTTTATTTATCAGCTATGAGATAACTCATTTTTGATTGCTGTACCTAAATCACTGAATATGAGTATTGCCATAGCAAGTGCATTCAGTGTTTAGCTTACAGGAAGGGGAAAATCATTTCTTCTTTTATTAGTTTATTTACTTGGAAAATATTATAAATGGACTGCCTATTTTCTTGTTAAGTGACTCGTATAAGAGTAATGGAAAATAATGTGTCCATATGCAGGAGTTTCACGTGAATGAACAAAACGTGAACATTGTTTATTTAGTTCTGAGTTACCTCATAGTTGGCACAGGGAGCAAAATTATTCTTTCATGTGACAACTAGGAGTATACTTGTGGGAATTTGTTTAACATTAAAAGTAATATGTTGTATTTAGATGTAAATAATAAAGCAACAGAAAATAATTTAAATGCAAAAAAAGTGCAGATAGGATCTTGGCATGTGTAACAGATATACTATATCAGCTTAGGCAGTTAGCTTGTTAATTGCCAAAGCTGGGAAATATAACGAGTCAATTTGTAACATGTAGATTTCACATGTTGCCAAAATTTTATGCAGTGGCTGCTTAATAAGGGAAGTATTGCAATAAACTGTGTTGTGAGAACTATCTCCCTAAAATAATCACTTCTAAAAGTTACCAGTATTTCTGAGATATAAATAAAACGCTATTACTGAATTTCACGTCTCTAAAAGTGACTACCTACTGTAAACGACCATCATAAAGAGGATTATTATTTTTATTCTTTTCTACTCCCTTTCAGTGAAAATCATGGCATGCCACTGTTAAAGCTTATGATATAATTTAAAAGCGTGTACTTTGCCTGTACAAAAAGTAAATAAAGTTTCAAAGGTCAAGTTTCAAAGTTTCAAAGGTTCAAATAAAGTCATAACTGTGAAATTACCCCTCTTAGATAATTTTCCCAATAAATTATCTAAGAGGGGTAATTTGACATTTCCATAATAAATTCACAGATTCTATTCATTTTAAATATTTTTAGGTATTTTTTTTTTTTTAAATTTTCCTGTATAAAGAAGTTCTAGTGTTTAAGCTTACCTTCTTTTTTTTTTCTGGTATTATCCTCTCTAATCTGCATATTTGCAGTGGTTATTTCTGTGAATGTAATGTGTACTAAATTATTATTCAAAAATGTTTTACATTCATCTCAAAATTACAGTGACTGAAAAAGAATGAAAATTTCTATTTGTCAGAATTGAAAATGCAGAACAAAATAACAATCAAGAACTTGAAGTCAGACGTCCTCGAAAAATTAAGCATCGTTCTGCCAGACCACATGTTGTAGGCAGCATCAGTAGTACTAGCGGAAAGAGTGGAAAAAAGAAAAAACGAGTGGAAAATTGTGAGTATTGTTTTGATGTGTTCGCAATATTTTTTCTAAATCTGGTAAAATTCCTTTTATTTTATGATAATTAACAGTATAACTTGTTCATTGATGTATGCTACAGAATTACAAATTGTATAATTCAGGGTTTCTCAACCAGGAAAGAATTTCATAGTTTCAGGGGGGAGGTTATGTGGTCAGCTTTTTATTTAGCTGCTAAGTATTTAGTTTTAATTTATGAATATAAAAAACTGTTCTCTATGAGTTTTTTTTTTTTTTTTTTTTTTTTGTGTGTGTGTGTGTGTATGTATGTGTAAAAAGTTCTTAGTTACAAGAATAGTTTACAAATGGCAGCTACATGACAGGTATTTTTCTGTTATGCATGCATACACACACTGTACTTTTCTGGTATGCACACATGTGTCAAAATATGTGGCAGGTGCGCAACAAAAAAAAGTGCAGAAAAAAATGCTGTCAAGATGGGCTAGTGGTTAGTGATTCTTATACATAGATGATATTATAACTTTCAATAATAATTCTGCTTTTGAGCAATACAAAATTTACCCAAATAGTTTAACACTTAATAAAACTAATACGAATCAAGATACTATTGAATACCAATTCCTGCTCATTATTAAACACAGCAAAATTAAATTATATGATAAAAGGAGGAATTTCCAATTTAATACTATTAAACTAATTAATTGGAACTCTAATATCTCTAGAAAAGTAATATTAAACACTTTTTATAGCCAAATAATCAGAATAAAAAACATATGTACTAAAATAGAAGATTTAAAGGAAGAAATAATAAAACTAATTAATGTTCAAGTTAATAACAAAGTCCCTACACAATTTATTAATTTATATATTTAAAAAGGCAGGCATTAACTTTTCTTTATAATTTTTTTACTCTTTATGGTATGATAACATTACCTTAAACCTTAACTGGAGGGTAATGGAGGATTTTGAAGAGTTAAGGGATTGTCTTGTAAATATTTATTGTAAAAATTTGTAAATATGTATATTTAATCAATACTAGATTCTTTCCTTTTACTAATGAAGGGCCAACTCTTCTCAATTATAGCCCGAATTGAGTGAAGATTTTTATCTTTTTCTAATTTTCCTTACTTTTGGCCAGTATTTAATGAAGTTTTGATTAAACCAGTTGAAATACAGTTTTAATAAATTTAGAATTTTATAATAAATTTCTTTCGTTAAATATAACATTTTTAAACAGTTTTCAAAATCTAAATTAAAATTAAATTTTACTTCAAAATACTTTTATTCGTACTTTTCTCAAAAACATTTTCAATTTTTACATCCTTAATTTAACATTCCTTAATAATTTGCAACATTTTTTCACATAACGTTACAGTTTGTAACGTAAAAATTTACACTGATTCTTAATGTCGGACTTTGTTTTTGATTGAAAGTTATGGATGTGTGTAAATGTACACCATCTGTGTGGCATGGGGCACTCTAAATATGCGACGACGAGCCGAAAGTCCTTTTCAGAGGTTGGTGGTAAGGAAAGAGTGGTGAAAGACCCTTGGATGCGTAGGTAAAAATTGATTGGTATCATATTAAAAATTTGAAGGCTCAATTAAACTAATTTAATTTGATGACAATTTTTATTTAATTTGATGAAAATTTAATTTGATTGATGCAAAAACGATTTAATAATGACTGGTGTGATTCAACATTGGTGATTGTTGAAACTAGGCAAATAAATACTGCTTGTAGTGAATTGCAAACATAGCAAACGACTCTCATAATGAGGCTTGTAAGAATCATAGTGACTTGTAAACTCTGGATTAAAACTTATTAGCATCATATTAACTGCTATTAGCTTTACTCTATCTGAATCAATTCTGATTGATTCATCAATGATAACCTCACCACCCTTTACTTCGACTTAAACTCTTTTAAATTAAGTTTCAACTTCCAAAATGAATTAGTCGATGCACTCTATGCAAGATTTTTTAGTTTCTCTCTTTAACTGTGCAACAAATTACCACTGATTTAGTATATTCATCTGTCAATTCTGCCTCTCTTGGCAGTGGAGGCTGTTGGTTAGTAGATTTTCCACTGAGCAGGCATTATTCGGTTTGACTTTTACATTAAGTCGGATGCCTCCTCAGTAGCATTATGGGGTGCTGTCCTTCAAAATTGGGGGTAGAACTGAGCAAAGTTGTTATATCACCTGTATGGTGCTCAAGGCTCTTGTCAACAGCAAGTGTAATCTTGCAGTCCTTCTACAATGAATATCGTGGGCTTTTTCTAAAGTTACAGCTGCCAGACAAGCAAGATAAGTCACAACAACAACAACAACAACAATGTTAACCCTTTCGCCGTCTTCTCCTGTCCATGAAAATTTCCCTCCAGTGGCCGTCTGTTTTTCGTAGCGTGTAATGTTGTTTTCTCTGTACATCATAACTTCCCATACATAACTTTCGTAGTGGATGAATGTCAATGAATATTAAGTAAAATTATAAGGAAATAAAGCATAATGGAAAAATAATAACATTTCTGCTTATTTCTAACAGCAGGATAATTTGATTACATCTGATCCATGCGGTCCACTCCTCCCATTTTGTTGTTGTAATCTTTTACAATTATTGTTTTTTTTACAGTTTTTTTTCCATGTTCCAACATCAATCATTGAGTTATTATGGACTGTACTCATCAAACGCATATCCTTCTCGTCTTTCCAATTCACAACCTCATTTTTTCTCTTTTTCTGCTGAGTAGTCGTTGAAGCCATCTCTCACTGTCTTATAGCGTATGTAAAATGGTGCGAATATTCATAAAACCCGGGGCAAATTCAATTAGAAAAAGAATGCCTGATTAGTGCTACTCTCTAGGAGGTATAATGTAGAACGTTTGAGGCGCTTTATGGCCTCCCTGCAGAAGTTTCACTTGAACGCGCTAGACGCCTTATGGACGACGAAGAGGTTAATGCATTCTCTTTCTCTGATATTTAAAATCTTTTGGATTTTCTTTTCTTTCTTATATAAATAAATTTGTTGATAATTAGGTCTTGAAAATGCAAGCCTAAAATTAGAAACAACCAATAAAGAGCTTATAAATAATTTCCTGAGAAGAATTAGTAAATCATTAATGATATCATCACCATTAGGCTCACTAGGTATCTTAGAATTTGAAAAAATGTAAAAATTATTTTACTTAAAGACATAGCAAGCATTTTATTATGAAGAAGGAAAAAACAAGCTTCGAATTTCTATTACTAATATCATTACAAGTTGGAAAAATTATCTCAGTGAAAAAGCAGGAATACTGAAAGAGAAATAAATGTTATACCTAGCAAAATGTATGTATACATTTCTAAAATGAAAAAAATCTCAAGATGGGAGCTTCAAAGTGTCTGTTTAAGAAGTACATTTGATAAGAAATTCATAATTTCACCATTTTCATTTTAATATATTGTTGCGTGTGTATGGGTACCTAATAGATTTAATGCCCACTGGTCCAATGCTGATAAAATTTATTTTACAAAAGGGAACACTTCAGATTTCTGGAACTTTCCATGTAAAATACGCATGTAGGTATTTGCAGTATTACAGAATGCAGTCAGTTACACTTCAAACTACTAAAAACGTTAAATGCAATGCAATACAAGCACATCTAAAATTCATGGATGTTTCAATACTCCGAAGTCACTTGGAACTGATAACTCTCAACAATTAAACTGATGTTGTGTCTAATCTTATATAGTTTTTCACCCGGCTGTCGAGATATTTCTAATACTTTCTGCTTCTCAAAATTACTGAAAGGCATATGGGGGCTTAATACAGCTACAGTTGCATATGAAATCAATTATAGTGTTTGATTACAGTACTTATTATGGTGATACGGGGACAGACCAAAATGTCGTCATGTCTGGCAATGACAAAAATTAGTTGCCAAAACCATTGCCAGCTTGCAATATCTCCCCAATTTAGCAAGATAGCCATTTACTCAATGTTAAATAGACTTGCCCCTGTATTCTTATTTTTTCATCAAAGCATTGTCTCTCTAGATTTTTGTATTACATTATACAGAAAAATATAACAATAACAATTTCACATATAATTTCACTAAAATTGTTCATCTTTGTACAAAATTCATAACAATATCATGTCCAAAATATTATAATTCCATTCGTTTGTTTAGTTGCTGGTTTTTAAATATGTTCTACAATAATTTGCTTTGATCTGGGATAAAAATGTGAGGTATTTTATGACAGTTTTAGACTTTTTTGAGGTTGATAATATAAACAGCTCTCCAAGTATGTTAGCATCAAGACACATCATGGACTGAAAAAAATGCAAATGACATTTATATTCCTCAACTTAATGCAGAGTTTCCTGTGTTTTCAGTCTATTTCCTGCAATATTCAATTTTATTATTCGTAATCATCTTTGACTTTTAATTTAAGAGAATAATTCAGAGTTATGCTAACTTTAAATTTGGGAAAATTTAACTCCAGATTGGTATTAATTTTGGAGCAATTTGTTTGTATTTTAAGAAAATATTTTAACACTTAAAGAGAATACCCATACCAAAATCATAACATTAATTGCCAATCTAAGGATAAATTTTCCTTAAACTTGTATTAGGTGTGTATCCAGAATATATTAGGGTGTATTATCCAGAATTTTAACCATTCACTTTAAATAATTGTATATGTTATATTAATGGCTGAATTCTCTGTTTAACTTTGCATCCCTCGCTGAAAGCTTGAAGAATTTTTCTGAAATGTGTTATTGGGTGTTTTATATTCAACACACATATTTCCTAGAAAATCATTCTTTTAAAAGGAATCAAAATTTTATTGATGTATTTAGGGGGAGGAAATGCTTTTATGTTTAAAATATTTAGAGAATTAATATTTAAAATGCTGACATTAAAAATACTTAAATGCTTGCGCTTGAAACAGAATATGATGAAAAAGCATTTATTATAACAAAGGGATGGCTATCATAAATCTGTCTTTCTATTTTATATGCTGTTGTGTAAATTTTGTTGCTATACGTTTATAAAAGGGATTATTTTGTTATTTTTGATACTGTATAATATTTTATAAAATTTGAACAGCTAACTACTTGTTGTCTTTGGCGGACCCTGATGAAGCCCAGGAACTTTCTATCCAAGATTTCATTCCACAAACAGTGTCTGTATTTACCCAGTTCTTCATCCATAGAGACAATATAGAGGTATTTTTACTGATATTTAAACATAAATATACTGTTTAACATCTGCTATTAAAAAAAGTAATGCTCATAGCTATTTTGATTACTTTACTGCTAGAACTACATGGCTGGAAAAAATTTCTTTTAACATTTGAATTAGTGTTTAAAACAATTAAAAAATTAATTCTTTTTTCTTCTTCCTTTGGAAATATGTAATTACCTTCAGCAATAAATTCAGCTAGTTGTTTTATCTATAAATTTAAGAGCGTTAAATTTCTTTTCCAGAATATATTCTGTATATATTTATGTAAGAAAAGATATTCTTTGCCCCTGCTTTTGTATTTTATTTTATGTAATCCTTTACAGTTAAATCTGATTAAAGCAAAAGCATAAATGTTGATATTTTACTTCCCACTTCCTTCTAGTTTTGATAACATAATAATTTCCATGGTTTTTGTCATATATGTGTAGTGCTGAGCACACGAGAAAAATATTTTGATAGCATTTTAAAATGATTCATAATAACTGCCCATTACAGGTATGGGTAGAGTGAGGGGGACACCATCAATTCATTATTGGTCATACAGGTATAGATCTACCCTAATTTTGAGGGAGGACATCCTGGGGAACAGTCCGAGGTCTCCGACTTGTTTTCCTCTACCACAAACCTCTTGAGAGGACTTTCAGCTCTCTGTGTATTTTGAGTGCCCTTTTGCTGCACAGACAGCATACACAACATTCATACCTTTTCTGATCCTAGAACTCGGGCTCATTGGTGTGTCATTCAATGTCACTAGCCATTATATTGGCTGGGCAAGTTCATATGTGTTTTAAGTTAAAAAGACAGCAGATTTTGAATGAACTCAAAATTCAGTACATAAGTAAATCAATACCATATGTCTCAAGTTAATGTGTATGTTTTATGATAAAAAAGTAACAAATTTAGCACATAGATAAATCAATATCTTAATTGTTTAACAAAATCTTAAAATACATGATTAGTAGTTAAATTAGTACAGTAATAATCACCATGCATAATAAAATATTAAAAATGCAGGCAATACCAAACTCTGTTGTAAGATTTAAATATACAATTTCAGATTTGGAGTGAATTTATAAACTGTACAAAAGATAACGAAGATTGGTTTCAGAAAAATGTTATTGTAGAAGACACTGAAGTTGCTGATGCTCATGATGACAGTCATGATGGTCGTAATGGTGAATATTTTTTATGTGAATCATCTTTTGCAGTGTTTTTTCTGTACTAAAAATCTAAAAGTAATCAAGCATGTGATTATAATTATTAAAGAAGGAAACAATTCTTTTGCAGCTGTAATAGATGTTACACTAATTGCATATGTTTGATATTGTAATAATGATTTTAGAATATTGAAATATATTTATTTGATATTTAAACAGTTGACCACACTTTTTAAATAAAAAATTCTAAAACTATTGCTAAGATATCGCAATTAGATATTAGATCGCAATAAGATATTTTTATTATTTAATAAAAAAAAATTTAATTTTGTGACTTAATACAGGATGGTCATAAAAAAACTTCCCCAAATATATGCACCCTTAGCTGCCTATCTGCTCAACCATTCAAAATGAAATTTCAAATATTGTTATTTGAAGATATGTGCACAAGATTGTGATGATCTAAAATAATAGAATTCTTGTTACAGTTCCAGTGAAAATTTTTGAAATTTTCAAATAACAGCACCCATTTTTTTCCTGCACCAATTGCTCAGCCCATGAGAAACCATAAATGGCATTGGAATGATACAGGTATGATGAAAATTGATGGCGTTAAACATTTGCAAAGAAGAACGTTGTAAAGAGCCAATGATAGCTTTCATTTTTATTACAAGAACAACAACAAAAATTGGAGGGGGGGGATTTACAAGTTTTCATTGTGTCTATCTTTGCAGGTGATAATGCATTGCAGGCAAGAGATTATTGACAACAATGACAAACATAACATCGCTAAAGGAATTTTTATAACTTCATGTTTTATGGCATACTTTAATTCTTACAATCTCATTGATGTAATATGTATGAAAGAAGGGCATTTTTAGTCATATAAACTATTTTAATATACAAAACTTGGGTTATCACTGTTCATTTTACACATAAAATTCTAAAGTAAATTAAGAAAAGTAAATAATGAAAATTTGAGGATTTCATTTTACTTCATGTTAATGTAAATTAACAAGAAAGCAAATATGAGATCCCTCTATGTAAAATCTTTTGATATAATAATTACCAAGTGTAAATAAAAATATGTATTTAAAAATGCTTAAGTTAAAAGCTCTGATATCTTCTGTATCAGTTCACTGCTGCAGAAAAAATCTGTTTGTCAAGATTCATTATTGGATTCATTAATGGTGTATTTGTTTTAGAGTATTCATGTTTTATGTTCGCAAACAGAGAATATGGTAGCTTCTCCTTTTTGTAATTATTGTTAATGCAAATATATATGTATGCCCTAAAATTCTTTTTATATATGTGATATCTAGTTCCTTTAGAATTCATTTATTAACACTAGAATTACGGGAACGGTCATTTTGACTGTATCTCCATTTTAATTGGACATAACTTTTTTAATTCTTTATTTATAACTTTGATATTTTTTGACTTTTTCTAAAAACTTACCAATATAGCATGATATTTTTTTTATTCATTATTATTTAGTAAATATTTTTGGCAGTATTATTGTCTATACCTAGAATTACAGCTATCGGTCATTTTGACCATATCCAGAAAATTATAGATTTCTCAATATCTTTATGACTTTTTAAATTAATTTCTGGTTTGCTGATAGATAAACAAATGTATTTTTGGTAAGGAAGATTGCATATTTCACAGAAGTGAGTGGAAAGGGGGGATTAAAAATACCTGTTTGGAATTTTTGCGCACCACGTGTCTGCACGTTTTGCTTCTGTTAGAATATTTATTTTTTAAGTAGACACAAATGTACTTTACTTCATTTGGATAGTTTTGTTGTTCTGACTTGTTTATCGTGTCGCATAGAAGCGTTGGTAGAAAATATCTATCGACGAAAGATATGCTAAGAGATTTTGAAAGTCTTTCTGATGATAATTCTGCTTCAGAAATTGAACCTGATGAAGAATTTCATACCGAAACTACATCCAATTTATTCGATAAGGACTGGATTTTTCCTTCTGAAACAAGTGAATCCAACTCATCTGATGGAGAGCCTGTTCACGAAACAGTAAAGGAAACTAAAAATTTAGATCAAGATCCCAAAGACTGCAAACTGATTCATTTGCCCTTTTTTCGGATATTTGGAATGCTTTTATAGAAAACTGCTTGAAATGTTATAAACCAGGCAAAAATGTAACAGTGGGTAAACAGTTATTTTCCACGAAGACCCAATGCCGTTTTATGCAGTATATTTATTAGGTGAAAATATCAAAAACTGCAAATTTTGAAATGAAATATCTTGATAAATTTTTGTTGTATGGAAGTCAAACTTCTTGCATTTTTATTTTTTCATAATGAGTATAAAACTTTTCCATATGTAAGTATAAGAACCAGGAGAATGCATTAAAAGTCAAATTTCGCTATTTGTCGAAAATAGTAATTTCTTAAAAAAATTTTAAATTGCCAAAAGATGAATATTTTCATCATTTAAAATACTTCTGTGATTGAAAGTATATGTCTACAACAAACAATTATGAAAATATAGGTCAAGTAAGGACTTTTAAATCAGGTAAGGAGATAGTTGTGGGTAAATATATTTAGTTATGTTGATTGCAATAAAAAAGGGAGGTGCTCAACTAGATCCTATATCATTCCCATATCCAAATTTTGAAAACTTCTTATGTTTTAATATTTTCCTAATGAGTATAAAACTTTAATAAACGTAAGTATGCAAACCAGAAGCATTGCATTAAAAGTTAGATACCGTTATTTGTCCAGTTTTTTTTTTTTTTTTTTTTTTGTGTGTGCTTAAATTTGAAATTGCCAAAACATGAACATTTTTGTCATTTAAAACACAACTGTAACTAGAAATATATGTCAATGACCAATGCTTTTGAAAATAGATCCAATAAAAAGGGTGGAATATATGTAATGGGATGATTGGGAGAATAGTTGTTGTACATGGTTCTTTGCATTGTAATAACTTGGAAGAGGCTTTACTGTGTCATGAGAAGATGACACATGAAGACAGATTTTGCCATGATTTGAACACATAATTTTTTCCTTGGTAACTTAATTCTTAAGACAAATTACATTTTCTATTACACATCATGATTATAGGTGCAATATGCACCCACAATCTTTCAATGTAGCAGTTTGCATTTTAATGAACAAAGCAGAGGACATTTGCTAACAAAGTGGGATGAAAAAAGAAATGCTCAGTTAGTCACAATGCTATTTATAATAAGATTTAATCTGATTGTAGATATTTCATTACACTGCAGGCAAGAGTATATAACAGGGTTAATTTTGAAAGATGTACTTTAGAAAAGTTATTATTATTTTAAGAGTAGAAATGCCCAAATTGAAAAGAGGAATTAAGGGGGTACTGCTAATTTAAAGTATAATTTATAGTTACATATTTTTTATCTTATATATTCCCTCTCCCCTTCAGCCGAGAAAAAGGCTTGGCAATTGAAAAGACTTTTTAGAGAAAAAGCATTAAAGCAGTAGCAATTGAAGATAAATGTAATTTGGAAAATATAAATTTATAAAAAATTTAACAAAAATAATTATTTAAATAATTGCAAAATATAAATTTTCATAATATTTTAGAATATGTTTATCTGCAATTTCTTAAGTGCTTCAAAGATGCTGTTATTCAGCTCTCCTTTAAAATTTAATTGGAGTCTTTTGAATATTCTTGAACATGTTTAAATGCTTTAGAATTAAAGTCAGTAATTTTTGTTTACAAGAAGTGTTGATATTGAGACTTAGCATTTTCATATTGTATATATTTTACAAAATTTCTAGTCCTTTGCTAGCACACTGAGGCTTTTTTCTAAAAATGCTTTTTCCTGTCACCAGGTCTTTTTCTCTTTGGGGGGGGGAGAATATGTAAGATATAAATTATGAAAGAAATTAGTAATAAATTACTAACTTAACTGGGAACAGCCCTTTTAATTCCCCCTTTTTTTTTTTTTTTTTTTTTTTTTTTTTTTTTTTTTTTTTAAATTTGGTTATATCCATTGTCTTGGAATCTGTACTGTGTCACATTCATCATTAATTTCATCTGCAATGTGAAAGCTCTTGTCCAATCATTATATTCCATTATATATATATATATATATTAATATCTGCTCCCTTAGATGTAAATAAATTACATTATTATCTTTATATATATAAGTGGCTAAAGTGTGTGCACAGTTTTTAATTAATATCTCAGCCGATTAAAATCGTATGAAGATGAGAATGGTATCGATGGAATTTTTTGGATGTATTCGGAGAATTTTTTGGAATTCGAGGATACGCGTCTCGAATTTCAACTCGGCGCCATTCCATAGATATTCGAGAAAAAGAATTTGGCATGCAGCCAAATCCCTGTAATAGGGAAAATCGAAGAAAGAAAGTGGAAAATTAGTTTTTAATTAACATCTCAGCTAATTAAAGTCCCAAGAAGACGCGAATGGTCAAAATGGCGAACCATGGACCTGCGGAATCCAACGGTGTGCTTCGCTAAGCCCGGGAGCCAGCCATTTCAAAGGAGATGATGTTACCTCATCCCATATATATATATGCGGCTTAAGTGTCTGTCACCGATAGTCTATTGGTTGCTTGTGTAACTGTACTAGCCAATGGGGTGAAGTTGCCACGGCACAGGGTTGCCGTTTCAATTGTGACATAGACAATTTCCTATAAAACTTGCCTGGGCTATGACCATCAATAAGTCTCAGTGCCAAATGCTTAAGTATGTTGGCATTTTTTTACCTGAGCCTTCATTTGGGCACGGTCAACTTTATGTTGCTTGTTCAAGAGTTCATGAAAGAACAGATGTAAAATTAAAAATAATTGATGGTCCTCTGCAAGGCGAGCTTAAAAATGATGGAAAGATCTACACAAGAAATGTGTACAAAGAGATCTTTGACATGTGAATTAACATTTCATTATTTAAATCACCTTTATTTATTGAGCTAGCACTTGCTCTTAAGAAATGTACTGCCAGTGGTTTCCTTCATTGCACTCTACTTTAAGCAATTAAGCAACTAGAAGGAAGAAACCCTGTGGGGCAGTAAGCAAAGAGGCATCCTCGCCGCCTGCCCTGGGTAATTCAGTTTAAATTAGCAGACAAATTATTTTAATTACAATTTATAATATCTAGAACAGCGATCATTTCGTATGACTGCCGGCCTTTCTAGTTGAATTATTGAAATAAGACGACTGCATTATTGAAATAAGACGACTTGGTGAGATTTGCAATGGACTGGCATTGAAGAGGACTGCATCTTGAAGACTTTTCTGCATAGTTAGAAAGGTGACATCAAAGAACACATATAACAGTAAATTCCACACATAATTTTATTCTTGGATAATTCACATTATCATTGTGGGTCCGCTGTGCACCCTCCCAATTCTTGAACAGCTTACATCTTAAACAATTGCAAATTTAGAAAAATAAACTCTATGTGGCTAGCAGCAATGCAAAGCAGTGCCATGAAGCAAGAGAAAAGATGGAAGAGAGGGAATTGTGAAGCAATTGACCTTTTTATACCAAATTCCATTTCAAATCACATGACAGTGTAGTGTACAGGATTTTGGGTTCAGATTACATCGGTAAGTGCGTATCACAGATTAAATGACGGATTTTCTTCTTTTAGAAAATTTATTGCTCTGTTATTTTTAGAATGAAGACAGGAGTTAAAGTGCTATTAATTTATTATTTAAAATTTAAAAGCTAGATTTTATACTTTACATATTCCCCACCTTCAAGAAGAAAGTGGTTAGGCTAGAGAAAAGCCTTTTTTAGAGAAAAAGCGTTAAAGCATTGACAAATGACGGGAAGTAATTTGAAAAATACAAATCCTGAAATTTTGACCAAAATAATTACTTACATAATTGAAAAATATAAACTTTGATAATATTTTAGAGTTCTATTAAATTTTTTAGTCCAAAAGTCTTTGTGTTTTAAGAGTTCACATAATTAAAAGTTCTTCAGGGAAGGCTTTGCGAAGCTTTGTGCACAATGTCATAGTTGTAAAAATTTTGAACACAAATTATGTATTTTGAATAATTGCAACAAATTTCAAAATGCTCAAAACATAATTAATTTTCATTATTATAACTTATATTTTAACATCATAAATTTTATAATAGTATTACTAAAATACTAATGAAGGTATGCAATACCCTGATTATCTTTGACTGCTGGCTTTGGAGGCTATTCACAAAATCCCCGGTGATGCATCACGCATTTATACTGATGATGGTGCTATCTTGGGTAGTGGAATATTTATCAAGCAGAGATATGGAATTAGGATTTGTATAAGAAACCCTGACTACTACTCCATTTTTGAGGCAGAACTCAATGCTGTAGAGAAGGCCTTAAGTTAATTGTGTCATTGAGAGAGTAAATACTGACTTCTGGATTCTGAGTTCGATATAGCACTTGGTTGAGTGGTGGAAACATGAAGACAGAACTACCATGAATATTGTCCAGCATTTGGGTTGCATGTGTGACCATAATAAGATATTTTTTCCAATGGGCACTTCTATATTTGGATGTTTGTGGCAATGAGATAGCAGATGGACTGGCCAGGGAGGACAGCCTTAAGGATTCTCCTGATGGTGGCCATCTTAATTTCTCAGAACTTTCCTCATGGGGTTTCAAGTTAGAAATCGTCTCCTCTTGAAGAAAGGCCCCCACATGAGTGATATGTGGGTAACTGCCCTGGCACTGCCAATAACTGAGGCAAGTAATAGATTTGAACAAATGGCTCTAGACAGCCTGCATACTGGTCATCTGTATGCTCTATATTTAGCTTCGAGAATTAAATTCCATCACTTGTGCCCGAAATGAAACTTGACCCAATCCACTCCTGCCCATATCTTGTCTTGCATTGTTTGCCATAGGAGACAACCACTCTTTTGTCACGGGGTTGTTCTTTGGGGGTTTTAAAGTCCGAGGGTTCATGGACTTGATTTGATGTTACAGTTGATCAGTTGGGCTAAGCGACAAACACAGGCCATTCATAAACTGAAACAATTTGCCCCATAGGTTTTAATGTAAAATGGGTTAATTTGTTTTGGGGCCACAGATGATTGCTTATATGAATTTTACAACAGTACTACTAGGTGCACACATTCACAGCCCAAAACCAATGAAATTCATGAAATACAAAATAAAAAAGATGAACACAATGTAAAATGCACGAAAAAGTAATTTAATTTTACTGTATCCATATGAAGGAAAGTGGACCATGTAAGTGGGAAAGGATGAGGGACATATTATGTGTTTAGACATAAAACTTTCTTCCATATAAAAGCATCAAGTAAGATCTTTTATATATATATATTCTTTGTATCTTACACTCCGTTTTATTTGAATCTCATTGGGCATATGTTTCACTTAAAATTTGTCTAATGTGATTTGTATTTATATACCCCGTCTGTACCATAATAATAGTAACAGTTGATGACTTTAATTTGTCCCATAAAAACAGTAGCAAAAGCAAATAAATATAGGATGCAGCATTTGTTATCAAAGAAGGCCAAGAACTAGATTAAATTAATCAATAAATTAAAAATATTACTCCTAAATTTTATTTTGAGTGTTCAGGTAATTTCCTGATTATTTTATTAAAGCTTTTGAACTTGATATTGGTAAGGTAGGGTCCCTTGGCTTTAAAGCTTTGCTTTCCGTTTATGCATGAGCTTAAAATTATTGCATCCATTGTTCTCCATTGCTTTCAGAATAGCTTGTTGAAGTGATAGAAACATATTATCTAGTGTTTCAGGAGAAATATTAAAAGCTATATTTACTGCTTCTATAGTTCCTCTTCTGCTAAGAGAAATATGTCTAAGTTTTTCTCTATAATGTTTCCATTTACATCGACAGTTTTGTTTTTTCAAAGAATTAACACTAACATAAGATTCCCCTTGGCAGTTATTTTCGGAAGCATCTTTCCGCATTCTTGATATGGTCATTCTGTTGCCCTTAAATTGTTTTGCAGCTAATGTAATTGCACCTTTCTGCAAATTTTCCTTTTCCTTTTGATGAATCAAGAACTGGATAACTGCAACTTGATCCTTGCTTGAAAACTCTCTCCTTTTCATCTTACTTTTACAATGGGTTGATGTTCAACTGAAATAAAACAACTGATTTTGATTGCGGATGAAGAAAAATAGTTATAATAACCTAAAAATTGAACGACGGCAAAACAAGTGATAGATGTCATGAAACGTTGATTTTGATTAAAGGCTTTGTAATTTTTAACTACAACAGAATTTACAGCTGCATTTGCTAATAATTTCTATTTAAATATTTACTTATTACTATTATTTTGGGACAGAGGGAGTAAGTACATTTTAAAAGATTAAGGTGAGATATGACATTGTTCCTAAAAACGCTTATACTATAGACTGCTACTGCCTTATTGGGGTAATATGTTACTTAGCATTGTACACTATTTTGCTCAAATTTTGTGAATCAAAGAACTAAAATAATTTTTTTCTTCTGTCAAAGACATTCCTTCTACAACTGCCTTTTTTTCCTGTTCATATTCTTTTTATTGAGCTCATTTTTATGAGCTGTAGTGTTTTTTCCACATTTTGATTAACTTCTTAACACGTGGTTTTTCTTACAGGCACAGTATCATAATTCTAAGTTTAAAAGCCCTCATTTAATTTGGTCATAATTTCCTCCAGGCTGAATTAATGGCCCTGTAAATCTGCAAAGATTTCTTAATGACAGTTAAGAAAAGAGATATAATCACATGATGTTTCCAGAAGTTCCTGAATAATAATTATGTGGTATAGCTTACCTCAAAACACCTTTGAAAATCATATGATACTGACATGAACATTCGTAATTCAAGACACTTTATCATCCGAGTAACTTCTTGTTCACATAATTTGTTTATGAAGTTAGACCTTCATCTGAGGCTCTGCTGTATTTCAGAACAACTTTTAGATATTTTTTGCAGTTTACATCTATTAAATTACACCGAGATTAGTATTTAAAAAAATAGTGATCACTTAAAAATATTCCTGTTTTTTCACAGTTTTTTTCTGTATTAAAACAAAAATATAATTTTATCTGGTATGTTGATAGTACAGGCTTTATTGTTTGTTTATAAATATAAAATTCTGTATGTAGCTCTTGGCATGTTTCTTAGCCTAATATTAAGGATCTGAGAAAAATAGAAACATGCAAATTCAAAACTTAAAAATTTAGCCAAACTAGAAGTATTTTATAGAAATCTGAAGAGTTTTGTTTAAAATCTATGCTAAAGTAAGGTTGCTATTTTGTCTAACTTTTAACACTAAGGAGTTTAAAAAAATGTAAAGTACTTGCATATTATGCCATTGACGGGCCAAGTAGTATTATTTAGTGTGCCAGTTATGGATGACAATGCCCTCTAGAATTCTGCAATAATAATTGGAGACTGTTGCCGAAATTTCCACCATCAGTCGATGGGATAATATGTAAGTATATAATGTAATTTTACTTCAAATTTTGATAAACATGAAAGGTATTTTATCTTTAATAACAGTTCTCAAAAGGATTTAATGTACATTTTTCTGAAGCTTTTCCTTTCTGATGTTTTGAATTTTTAATAACAAGAATGGCTTTTATAAGTAAGAGTAGTTGCATAATTTTCATTGAATTTAATGCTTTATCTATCATTGTACAGAACATCCTGCATATACTGCAGCAGAATGCTTCCGAAAGATAGATGGTGATCTTCGATATATGTTTAAAAAGAGGCATATCCCTATGGTAAGTATGATACTGAATGTATATCATAGCATTTCCTTTTACTTCGTTTAAGATTCTCACCAGTAAAGCGGGAAATTTCAAAACTCTAATAGTTCATATTCTGCTCAGAAGGAAGCATAGAGGTTTGGGATTATTGTTTGATATTTAATGCCATTTGTTAAATATGGAGCAGTTCTCAGTATACAGATTGCTTTCTGCATAAAATAATTTTATAAGAATTGTGAATGTATAACTTTAGTTGATACTGGAATGATGGAAGCTCAGACGAGTTGCATGAAAAGCCATTATGCAGTCTGAAAGTTATGTGCACTTTCATTACGTGGCATTATTTGGCCATAATTTTTTTAAGATGATAGAGGAAACACCACAACTCTAAATACAGTTAATACTGTTTATATTTATAAACAGATTGTTAGATATACATGGTTAAAACATTTTTGATGCAATAGCTCAAATTTTTTTTTTTTTTCCCAGCAGAAGAGGCACAAGTCACACTGTTGATGAGTCCATGGCTGATTCAAGAGAAATCTTCCCGGATGGACTCATATCTAAACATAACAATATCTCATAGCCTGCAAGATCTCCAAATTTGTCTGCATGCGATTTTTCTCTTTGGGGATTTCTGAAAAGCAGGGTGTACATTGATAGACAGCAAACCATACCAGAATTAGAAATGAATATCAGATAAGAAATTGCATGGATTCAGTCTGACCTGCTTTGTCAAGTGATAAGGAAGATATTTGATCAAGATTAGAAAAATATTTACACAGAAATGACTCTCACTTGAGCAGCGTTATTTTTAAATAATAAAATGGCATACATTACTCAACTCGAATCATATTTCAAATAGTCCTCATCAAGTCTAAATCTGGCTCTGCTTGCATATTTATCAGTAATTATTTTAACTAATCATACTCTTGACCAAATTTAAATTTATATTACTCTTTATCAAATAAATATATTTGCATGTAATTTTTATACAACCGTTAATAGCATCATAAAATTTATGCCTATGTTTTGGCTGTATATCAATGGATGTTTTAGCTGTTTGCAGGGATCTTTTTTTAACCTTAATTTTATTTTGGAGACTTTTTGTAATTTTAACTTTGTCTTTGTCTGGGTCTACATGTCTTTTAAGCTTAACTTCAGGGAATGATTATAAATAGGATTATTAGATCAAAATTGCAGTCAGTTTTATGACATCAAATTACTAATATTGTTATCATCATTTATCCATTTTGTGGCAGACTTATGGGTATGGGAGGATATGGATGCTTTATGGAACATGTAGCTCCTGCCTGCATAAAACTACTTTTGCACTTTGAACTTCTTTAACTGTATGAGATGTAACCATATTTTGGTAGTACAAACTATTAACTTTGTAAAAAATTATTTAATTAAGGCTTGTAATGGTATTTCAAGTTGTGTCATGACATTAAATACCCAATTTGCACTTGTTTGAAAACTGTTGCATCTTTCTATGTCCGCATGTTTACCTACATGCTGCATTTGAATTTACTGGTAATAGGAGATACCTGAGATTGTGTTTTCTAAGGCAAGATCCAGTTTATCTACCACTGCATAATATTTCATATGCGTCATATCCACAAATATACTTACCCAGCCTTTATATCCACAGCTGTTGGTCATCGACATATATGTCTTATTACAGAAGTGTTTCAGATGTTGCAAATATTCATACTTTGCTATTTTTTAATATTAAAAGTATTAATTTTGTAAAAATTATTAAATTTAAACTTTTATGTGTTCCCTTAGTCTTCTTTAAAACTCATTATAATAAGTAAAAAAAAATTGCATATGACAAAAATTGTCCAAGGTATTTTATTTTAAAGCTGGACATTATATTTAGGGACCATAAAGAAATTAACAAGTGAAAGATTTGCATCTGTACACAAATAAATATAACATGTCAGCTTGGAAAAAGGTTTTTTTTTTTTTTTTTTTTTTTTTTAATAAATTAAGTAACAAGCATTTCTTAACAAACTGACATAAAAAGTATTGATATATTTGCAAGTATAAATATTTGCAAATATAGAATCTTAGAATTTATGTTTTAGAAAAGTGGCAGCTTCAGTATTGGCACATAGCCAACTCATAGCATTATTTGAATGAATAAAAAATTAGTTGAATGAATTTTTGTAGGATTATTAGATTATGATTCTAAATAATAAAGCTTCATGACACTATTATTAACATATTTGTAGTATTTGAAAACTCATAAATTACTTGCACAAAAATTCTGTTGGTATATCAGTTGTAACAAAATTTTAAATTAAGGAATTACACACCGGTGAATCATAAAGCAATATTGCTGAATAGCATTTAAGGAAGAAAATCAACTTGAAATTATTCCAATTTATTTTCTGATCGCAACTCCTCAGGGCAAGTCAGAAATGACATTAAATATCCAAATTATCATATGAGAATCAAGCTTTTTGTTATTATTCTTATAACAAGTATAATTTTTTTCTAAACATAAGTATATATAAAAGTTAGATTATAAACATATTAAAAGTTAACATATAAAACGAATATATGAAAAGAACTTATACAAAGTTAGATTTTCTAATTTTTATAAACTGATTACTTTAAAAATGCCAAAACATGAATATTTGCATCACTTAAAACATCTTTGTAATTGGAAGTACATGCTTTTGACCAACAGTTGCAAAAATAAGGACTGGGTAAAGAATTTGTGGACATGGTGTATAAGAATATTTCTTGTGCTTTGCAGTAACTTAGCTATCATTGAATGTGCTTGTTAAATTTTTTCAATCGCAATATTTTTATAAATGATTGTATATTTGATTGTGATGAATATTAAATCACTACAGTTTAACACTAAGTAAAGTTTTCTACTGTGAGAGTATGTTGCAGACTTCTAACGCTGCATTGCATTATATGCTTTTGTTCATGTTTTGTGAGTTCTAGATGGTATTTTAATCTCGACATAATTTTGACAAGCGAGCATTGAAAAAGACTTTTCTCTCCTCCAGTTTTTCAAAGCTGTATAGCATGGAAATCTTTGTTTGGAAAGTTGCAACATTTGTTGTTTTGAGTTTAGCACCATTTTCCTCTGTAAAATTATAAAATGGTGCATTTGGAAACTAAGATTTTTATGATAAAAATGCAAAGGAACTGGCCAACCCATAGATTGCAAGCTATCCATCTGCTTCATTATATTTTCTCCGCATATCAGTAGATTGCAACATCAACCACAGGAAAAAAGTAACTATGCCCAGAAATAGAGTGGGAAATCTGATTTATAGCATGCCTCAGCACTTCTCATTATTGAGGAAGTACTGCCTCTTAACTATGGTTCTGTGTATTATTAATCAACTTTTAACATAACATGAGTACTAAATACAAGGCTAATTTTGAAAACTTATATGCATAATGTCCAAGAAATCTTAAGTACATAATATTCAACTTTTAGACTTAAGTTTATATTAAATAAGTGCATCATGCATCAATTTTATATACAAGAAAACTTGCTAAGACAGGTAATTCATTTATTAACCAATATCTATTAAATTAACACAGTAAACAACAGATGTAATCACAATTTGTCTGTTGATTAACATAAATCTGGAGGAAAAGAGACAATGCAAGCATATTAAAGTTAGAAAAATCGTATTATTTTAATTTTTATTCTATTTGCAGACACTGACAAAAAATGCAAGTAAAGATGTTTAAAACGGTGCTTTATTTCTTCATCGTGTCATGTAGTTTATATTATGTGGCAAGCTTTGGTAGACTTCAAAATGTTGTTTCATATCAGGATATAAAATTCCCTTAATATGCTTAAATGTGATTGAAAACTAATTTAAGTTCTTTTGCAATTAGCCTTAGTCTGAAAATGAGAAAGGGCATTGCATTTCTTAATAATTTGACTCTCTTACTAATATTCAATTAGTAATGCAAATGCCGCAGAAAAGGGAATTCTACCGTTTACTAAATTCCAATGCAATATTTAAATAAATGTTTGGGATAAAATATATTTATATTTAAAGCTAAATTTACATTCAAAATGAACTATGCTTAACATTTTATTGAAAAATCCTGATTGCCAAAATCTGTTATTTAATATAGTTTCAGTTAAAAAATTTTTCAGATAGTGCAATTTATTAATTGCAACCTGTTTTTTACCATGGCAGGTTTCACTTAGCATTATCCAAACATTTTTATAGATGCTACAATTAAACGCACAATGTATAGTTTTGGTTTGTATGCTTGGCGTCAAAGATTTGATCACATATCTTTATCAGGAGAGTTAAAAACAGAAACTTTTCAAGGTATTTTAAATAATTTTTTGTCCATAAAAATTCGATTTTATTTGTATGATAAAAAATTCTAATTTCTTTCCCTTTGTTTCATTATATTTCCTTTTAATTTTTTATAAGTGGTTAGAAAGAAGTATAAAAGGAAATAGTTAGACATAATGAGTTTATTTGAAGTTTAGATTAACATGTTTAATTTAATGCAACATTTTATATGGATTAATTAACCATGTTAAATGACAGATTCCTGAATGTATCAAGAATATTGATGTCTCTACATTGAAAGAGCTGTCTTTTTTGTAGATTTTAAAGAAATGCTTTACTGGAGACTGATGAAAAAAAATTTTATGTAATAAAAAAAAGGAAAACTTTTAAATTATGAATTATTTACTTAAAGTGGAATATAGTATTTCACTGAAATATCTGCTTAACTGATTATCATGCAAATAACTGCATGATAATTTTTTCATGCAGTTATTTGCATGAATAATCAGTTAATAACATAATGTTCAATTTACATGATAATCAGATTAATAACTGATTATCATGCAAATTGAACTTGTTCTAAGCAGTGTGTTAAAAAATGTATTTAGAAATAAGTAGTTTTATTATGTTTTTTTATCATAGGTTTAATGCAAAGGAGAAAAAAATACAGTAACTGACTGCATCATCCGTAATTTGGAAGAACAATGCACCTGGGTATTATTCTTACAAAAAACAAGATCAAATAATCCAAAAAATACAAGCATCTATTGATGTGGTCTTGTAATAAGATACAACTTCACCTACATTATTCTCAACTGTTAATACAGAATTAACAAAGATGATTCTTTCATTAATGTGCTTTCTGATTTGAATGGAATAAATAGCAACACATCGTGCATGATAAAATTAGTAAAAATTGCTTAAAATTTTGACGAAGGAATTATAGAACAATTAGCTGTCAACATGGCATCCATATGTAATTTTTTTAAAAAATCTATAAATTTGCAACTTTTGAAATGAATGATTTAAAATACAAATTGCTAAGCATTTGTTTTTGATGTTTATATGAAAATTCTATTTTATGATGCATTCAAATGTTAATTTGTCTATAAGATGCATTTATGTCATCGTTCTTTACATGTTAAAGATGTATGTTACTTTTAAAATATTTTCAGTGATGAACAGAATTTTCATGTATATGAAAATTTACTTAGTTCACACTTATTTTCTGAAAACTAAAATTAACATTAAAAAAAACGTAAAATTAGGGGGAAAAAAGAATTAAGTCTTTAATTGCGGTTAAAAAATGTTTTTTTATCTATTCAGGGCACTTTGATACATTTGGAAAATGAACTGGTAACATTTTTTGTCAACCGTCCAGAGTCAATATATCACTGCCAGATTCCAAGCAGTTTCGAGAGGCTTATGGTTCATGCTCTCAGCCAGTACCTGGATTTATCTTCACTAAGTAAGATAATTTTGCTCAGTTATTGCCTAGAGTATAAAATATATCGCATCCATATCTTATATGTTACACAGCATTGAACATTTCAATTAAATTCCAGTTTGATGAAACTACACATATACAAACTTGAGTTGTGTTAATAAAAGATATGCTGCTGGCCATTAAAATTGCAACACCGGGAAGGAATGATTTGATGAATGTCAAAATCACTTGAAAGGAAGAAGAGGTTGGGATATGCACATTATTAGTATTTTAGTGCATTTAGATGATGCAGGAGGGAGAAATAACATCTTCAGCACTGCATAAAAGAAAAGTTGTGTGGTGGATTTCTAATTCGGAAAGCGCTTTGTAAGGTCTGAGTTTGCTCAGAATATCCTGTTATGCCTCGAATAAGAAGAAGAATTGCTTACCAGCAAGTGTCGGAATTCGATAGAGGTAGGATTGTTGCTTATTGAGAGTGTGTATTACGGTTCGTGATATCACTCATCGCACTGCTCGATATCCAACCACTGTCACGCAAATATGCAATCAATGGGTTGCTGAGCATCATACAGAATGGCATACAAGGTCTCAGAGCCTTCCCATGATTAAAGCCCGAGATAATAGATTATTGTGAAGTCAGCCCCGCAAAACTCTACTACCATATCATGGACCATTAGTCAGGAAATGGGCATGTTTGTAGCATGCCCAGTATCCACTGTAGGGTGCATTCGGCGTCCCTTGACAATCTAGCATACAGAAAGACGGAGACTCTGGTATGCCGAACAAACAAAGCTGGATACAGGAGTGGCACATTGTTGTCTTTTCAGAAGAGTCCTGGTTCTGTGTGCAGTATTCTGATGGCCGTATAGGCGTCTGGAAGCTCCAAGGAGACTCATGTTGCCTGCTTACATTCGATATCGACATAGGGCCTTTACACGTGGTGTGATGGTTTGGGCAGCCATTGGGTACACGATATGCAAATCTGTAGTTCAGATCGATGTTAATTTGAACACAGATTGGTACATTTCTAACATCTTATGTCCAGTGGTTGTGCCCTGTCTTTGAGGCCTGCCAAACACCATCTCCCAATAAGATAATGCAAGACCACCTGTTGCACTTTGTATTCTGATCCTCGGTTCACAGAGTATTCGACTGCTGCTCTGGCCTGCGTGGTCTCCAGATTTATCACTGAAAACATATGGTCATGGGTTGCTGAGAGACTGATCCACCACCCCTCTGCAGCTAATACTGTTGATGAAGTGTGGTATTGACTTGAAGCAACATGGAATGAGTTGTCCATTTCTGTCATCCAAGCCCTGTTCGACTCCATGCCTAACCAGGTAAGAGCCATTTTAGTTGCCAGGGGTGGAAGTTGTTTTTACTAATTTCACACCCCTGTAAACCCCCAAACTGCTTACAAGTTTAATCATTTTGTCTTTGTGCCATACTGTTTACGTACAATAAATATCTTTTTTGTATTTGCTTTCCTTTATGTGTTGCAATTTTAATGGCCAGCAGTGTATATAAACACTTTTAATGAGGAAAAATACACAATTTGATGAAAATTTCGCTTTGAGTGAAAATTGTGTAAAATATTGTTGTTTAACTGTAAACAGGTAAACTGTTTAAATTTTAAATGTGCTATTAAGCATATATTAAAATATACAGTGGTGGCCAAAATTGTGGACACTTTTGGAAATTTTTATGTTTTTGAACTTTGTATGCTTATAGAAAATGTTACATTTCGTAAAATGCAAACTTGTATATGTCATTTTAAAGAGAATTTATTACTGAATTCAATACAAAACACAAAATTCAATTATTTGCAATACAAAAAAAGTTATATGTACTTTAATATAAATAAAAAACACAGTTATGAAGTGGTTTGTAATGTCTAGCTTTCCAGGCCAATCACTGTTCTTGTTCTGAGAACTAATCAAATGTTAGTAACGGCCAGTAGAAGCTGACATCATGTTTACACTTGAAACAATTCATTATTTTGTTTTGTTCTGTAGAAGGAGGACCTGTTTCTTATACACTGCAATTACAAGTAGGAATTTTTGCAAAAATTTTTAGTATTTAGTCAAGAAGCAATGACATCAAATAAAAGAGTAGATTGGACACCTAGAAAGAGATGTAATATTATTGTGTTACGAGAAAGTGGTCTTTCCTATGCTAAAATTGCAAGACGGGTGGTTCAGTGACTACATCTGGAGTCCGAAAGTTTTGTTTACGATATCAGGAGACAAATTCAATAAAAAACAAAGAAGGAAAAGACCAAAAAAGGTACACCACATCTATTGATGACAGAAGAATAAAAAGGCTATGTCTCCCAGATAGAAAAATGTCATCAGCGGCCATCAGAAGTGATCTGAATGATGCTGGTGTTTCTGTCAGTTCAAGAACAATCAGGAGAAGTTTAACAGATGTTGGACTGAGAGGTAGAATTCCACGAAAAAAGCCTTATCTTAATTTTCAGCAACGAAAAAAAAAAAAAAAAAAGACTACAGTGGGCAAAGGACCACATTAATTGGACAGATGATCAGTGGTCACAAGTTATATGGAGTGATGAAACTAAGATATCACTATTCGGTAGCGATGGGCGAAAATATGTAAGACGCAGAATAGGAGAAGAGCTACATCCTGACTGCATTCAAGCAACTGTGAAGAACCCAGTTAGTGTTATGATTTGATCATGCATGTCAGCAGATGATATTGGCCACCTTCATGTCTTCGATGGGACACTGATTGCCAGAAAATACATTGACACTATTCTAGAACTAAAACTTCTACCTTCCATCAGAGATCTCTTTCTCAACAATGCTTTGTTTATTTTTCAGCAGGATTCTGCTCCTTGCCACAGGGCCAAAATATCGAAAGAGTGGTTTCGTACAAAGAGCATTAAATTGTTGTCATGGCCAGGAAACAGTCCTGACCTCAATCCTATCGAAAGTTTGTGGCACCGTTTGAAAACTCTTGTCTGAATGAAGCGCCCATCAAATAAAAGGGAACTAATTGAGGCTATAATTGTTTCCTGGCATCATGTAATAACGAAAGAAGAGCTTAAAACTCTTGTCAGCTCAATGAAACATCAATGTGAAGCTGTAATCAAAAATAAAGGGTACCCTACTAAGTACTGATAACTCACTGCAATCATCACTATCTAATGTATATCGATAACTATTATCGTTTAACTTTTTTTGTATTTCAAATAATTGAATTTTGTGTTTTGTATTGAATTCAGTAATAAATTTTCTTTAAAATGATATATACAATTTTGCATTTTGTGAAATGTAATGTTTTTCTATAAGCATACAAAGTTCAAAAACATAGAAATTTCCAAAAGTGTCCACAATTTTGGCCACCACTGTATATATAAATTATATACACATAAATTACACATAAATACATAAATTATATCTTTCCTCTTACTTTTGTAACCTTTGATCATACATATATTTCAAATTATAAAAAATGTTTTAAACCATGCATATGTTTTGGCATTTGTAAAATAAAATTTATTTTTGGAAAAATTACAAAAAAAAAATTTGTACTTGATTTAAAAAATAAAATAATAAGAGTGTGACTCCCATATGACAAAAATAAAGCTATTTCATTTTAAATTTAGAGATCATGATCAGGCACCATACACAGATTGAAGACTAAACTGTTTGCATTTGTACATAATAATAATAATAAAAATATCGATTTAAATTAAATTTAGAGAAAGGCAAGTGTAAATTAAGTGACAAGCATTTCTATGCAGATTGTCATGTAATGTATTGATGAATATAAAGTTTTTCAAAAAGATTTTATTCACAGAATGTTACAGAATTCATTTTCTAAAAACGCTAGCAGGTTTCAGTAGCAGCATATAATCAACTCTTAACATTATATGCATAAATTAATAATATTTCTAGTTTAATAAATTTTTATATGATTATTAGATTATGAATTTAAAGTAACAGAATTTCATAAGACTACTGATAGCATATTTTGCACATTTGAAAACTTAACAAAGGCATGAAAATTCTTTTCTCATACCACTTATAACAAAATTATGAATTGAATAATGTTAACACACTAGTAAACTATCAAAACAATTATCACTGAATGTCATTTAAGGAGAAAAATGATTTCAAAGTATTTTAGTTTATCTCTTTCTTAACTAACCCCTCAAGGCAAGTGCAAAATGACACCAAATATTCATAATTTTTAAATTAAATATCCTGGTAATCTTTGTCAGAAAGAAAAACCTTTTTTTTTTTTAAATTTTCCTAAAAATAAGTATTAGGATCAGTATAAAAGACTAAATGCTGTAATTTTTGTAAAATTTAAAAATGTTAAAACATATTTGTAATTGGAAGATTAGCGATTATGAAAATTAAGGCTGGGTAATTACTTTGGTGGACAGTGCAATTTATTACCTTATATGTTTTTTATTGTTTTCTTTTTATGTGTTGCTTGTATAAAAATGTTAAAAAGCTATTTTATAAATTTATTCTTCTCTTTGTTGTTTTAATCTAACAAATTCATAAAGTAATGACCTAAAATCATTTTTATTATGTGCAAATTTCTTATATTCATCTCTATAAGTAAGTTTCAGATACGTTATCTAAGTAGCAGTCTATGTTGTCAAGGCAAAAAATTAATTTTTATTTTATGTCATAAAAAAGTAAAATCTTTGAAAGTTCTTTCCTTCTTCCCCAAAGGTTATAACAGGAATGGTTCCAGATGGACAAGAGTGAGAAACAAAAAGTCTTATTTTTACCTTCCACCTATTCTCCTGTCGTCATATTTGGAAAGACGATCAAATCACACTATTCATTAGTTGAATTTTATATTTGTGTTTTTGATTTTAGTGATATGACGTTTGCTCCTAGATTCTGCACAAAGACATTATTGTACATATATTTATACGAAAGTTCTTTTCCATATTGTAAAATATTATATAATTTTTAAAGTTAGTATTTTAAAATTTGTTATTGCTAGCATGCTTGCTTTTAAAGATTTTCATGTACCACATGTAGAAGGCAATTCAAGAAAATTATACTTTTGTATAAACTTACCTTTCTTAAATTGATATAAAATATTAGTCATTATTGTTCAGAAATAGGAGTGTTTAATACAAGTTGTATTCTGTGAAATGCATTCTCCATAGTACTCACAGAATTAGACAAAGTTATGGCTTATAGCAATGTTTTTATATATGTCTGAATTTTGTAAACAGCATTAAATATTAATGCTGTTAATTTAAAACCAGAAATTTTAATTCATTTCGTAAATCATATTTGCACATGTATGAGTTTTGAATGCCTGTAAAATTATAATTTTTATCGGTAACAAATATCTGCAGAATTCTAAATTATTCCAAATTTCTGAATATCTAACCAGTACATTGTATTTTGCAATCTTGATTAATTGATTAGATTGAAATATTGTTTATGTATTAAAATGTATAATTCCATTATGGATTTTTCTTTCATTGAAAAAAATTCTGCCTAATTCAGCATTTACTAGTCCACTTTTAAATAATTATTCAAGAAATAAAACAGTATTTCCCCACACTGTTTTAAAAGTTTCAAACTTCATAGATTTTCCTTCATCATCATATTTGCTAAAATTTTAATTAAAATTCATTATTATTTCACATTAGTATATATTTTTACTTTCATTATTTGAAGATTTATATGCATAAATAATGAATTGATTTAGTATGTAATTTTTTTTTAAATAAAACATTACATCAGACTAACTGTGGGCTAAAATTGTAACAAATAATTTTTGGTGCAGAATATTTTATTTAAATTCTCTCATTTTAGTTATTTTAAAATGTCAAATAATATAAATTTTTGCACCTTCTTATTTCATTATCAGAAGAATTTAGTGAATATTTGTGAAAAACTATACAATTAAACTGCTCCACTTAAAAAGAATGTGTGCACTAGTTATAGTGATACTGATATATAACAAGTGCATAGTAACTTAGTTCATAAATTAAGCATATATTAAGTCATACATGTATACTTTTAGTTGTAAGTAATAGATAACTTAAGAGCACCATGGCAGAAAATAAAATTAATGATTCTAATTTTGTGTACTTAAATATGGCAATGTTCACAATGTCTATTTGCTTAATGGGAGAAATGCATCAGTGGAAGATTTTCTGTGGCTAGGTTAGGTTATTTGAATATAGCAAAGCACACATGGGCTGAGGGGAAGGCTATATAAGGGAAACTGGCTCATATTCATGTTAAATCATTGATTTCATCATTCGAGGGGTGGACGCCATAGGAGAAGGTTCGTCATTGATATTGTGCCTGCCTCCGATCCTGTATCACGTGTACGCCCTGTCCGATCTACGTGTGTTGCGGAGTGCGACCACGTGCAAACTCTTATCCGCATGCATCAACATTTTTAAATGCTAATCTTCGGTTTGTATTTATTTTTAAAAGCCTGGATGCTTTTATAATTTTATTATTTTGTATTATTTTAGGAATTTTCATGTTAGTTTGCCTTTTCTTGCGAATTATGCCTAATTGCTGGTACGAGTGATACCGCGCTATTGTTACTGATTTTTCTGCGCTTATTTTTGCGTATTAATTTTGCAATTTAAATTATTTATCAGATTTTAAATTAATTGCGTGCACGTAATTAAATTTTTCGGATTTTGGTCGTTGTGTTTGCTTAGTTACCCCCAAGCTCACGCTGTCAGGTGTGAGATAGGGGCCTAGTAGACTTTCGCCCGCTCATCCGTCTGCCGGAACACCTTCGAGTGGGTCCGGTTCCGGGGCGCGGGACTCTGGACTGCTGATTGGGCGTAGGATTTCTTAATTCTGTATTTCGATCATGGATACGATTTTGGATGCCGTGAGGGTTCAGATTAGTGAACTTGATACCATCCGCCAGCAGAATGGTACACTCACTGATACTGAAAATAAGATGTACAATTTCTTACAAAGTATGATTGAAATGCTAGTTGCTGTTAACAACAGGATAAAACTCAGGATAAATCCTCACAAGGTAAAAATCCTGATAATGATAGGGACAGAAGTCCTATTAAATTACACAACAACTTTGATACTCTGAATGAAATACCATTGGATCAGCCCACGAGCTCAGATGATGATTTACCAAAGACTAAAGGTGATCAAACAGTCAGAATTAGATCTCAAAGACAAAATTTTAAGAAAATTAAGCTTAGTAGTTCCCCTAAAAGTACTACACAAAAACAACAAAGTCAGGACAGTATCCCAAATACAACAGCAGTAATCACATCAGGTAGCAGTTAATCAAACAGCAGGTAGCAGTTAATCAAAATACTCATACACAAATTAATGAGACAATGGATACCACCTCACCAGATAACGAAAACCTCACCGACATGAACACAAATAAGCAAAAACAAAATAATAGGAATTCAAAAATTCCGCCAATTACTCTTAAAGAAAATAAACTGAAATGGAGTGAAATTCGATCTATCTTCCTACAGCGAAAAATCAAATTTCACGGGGAGCATATTCCTTCGGGAAGTATCAAAGTCATTACTGAAACACCTGACGATTATCGGACTGTAGTCCAAATACTTAAGGAAAAACAAGTAGAACACCATTCGTACATTCCCCCGGAAGACCGATATTTAAAAGTTGTCCTTCGTGGACTTACTGAACATACTCTGATCGATGACATCAAATCTGAACTTGAACAACTTGATTATCAAATCAAAGATGTTAGACAGATGACAAGACGGCGTAACGGAGAGGTTACCAAACTTCCTCTGTTTTTAATTTCGCTACCAAAAAGTGACAAGTCCAAGGAAATATACAATGAGAGATTTCTGTGTCACATGAAAATTAAGATCAAAGAGTATTTAGGTCGACAAGGACCCCTGCAATGTTTTTGTTGCCAGGGGTTTAATCATACACAAGCGGGCTGCAATTATGCACCCAAATGTGTCAGATGTGGCAAAGGACATTTTGTTAATGAATGCCCTGATAAAAATAACAATGACAAGCCTCCAGTCTGTGCCAATTGCGGGAGTTCCCACACTTCCAGTTTTAGGGGGTGTGAGAAATTCCCCAAAAGAAAATCTGAGAAACCAATCAATTTCTCCAGTAGGGTGATTGAAAATAAATCCTATTCACAGGCGCTCTCCACAGGCCTATACTCTGATATATTGAGTGAAGCTAAACAAGTTTTCACGGACCTCGCGGAACTTGTTTCCGTAATAAAAAATGCGGGATTTCAGATCTCGCAACAAGTCAAAGAAATAAAATAAAATAACCAAGAGAAAAATACTTCTACTACTATAGATAATGGGTCAAACTAGACCAACAAAAGTTCCCATCTCTATCATGACTTGGAATGCCCGTAGCATTCATTATAAGCTCACTGAACTGTCAAACTTCATCACGTGTCATAATATTGACGTGGCGCTCATTACTGAAACCTTCGCTACGCCAAGCACCCCGATGAAGATTCCTAATTATTTTTGTTATAGATGCGACCGTCTAAGTCACCGAGGTGGGGGGGTCGCGATTTTTGTACGCAACTCTCTCCAATCTTGTCTGATCTGCGAAGAGCGACATAATGGGCATGAAATTGTGACTGTGTCTGTATTTCTGCCGCATTATGGTTACGTATACTTCACTTCTATGTACAATCCTCCACAGAATATGCTTGATATAAATTATCTCGCAAAAATACTTGACATCAATAAACAAGTCATCCTTGCAGGGGATTTAAATGCCAAAAGTCAGGAATGGAATTGTAGGAGAACAAATAAAAATGGAATCAAGCTTTCCGAATTCATTAATAATCACCCTATTTATTTTCATGTACCAAGCGAGTACATGTATTTGCCGAATAACCCCAATACAGGAGACATTTTGGATATTTTCATTTCGACCATCTCCCTCTCTTTCAATCTAGAGGTGATTCAAGATTTAGATTCAGACCACTGCCCGGTCATTGCGACCCTAGGCACAAATAAAGATATTATGGATGAACAAATTAATTCTACTAACTGGAAAATTTTCAATGAAATTCTCTCAGAATGTAAAACTAACAGTATTTTACGTACTCTGGAGGATATTGAGATTGCGACCAAGCATCTTACAGATGACATACAAAATGCCTACCATGCGGCCACGAGAAAAATTCCTAGAAGACAGGTTTCTAATAAGTTACCACAAAGGATTAAAAGTCTCATCAGAGATCGAAATAAGCTCAGGAAAAGGTATCATCTCACTTGCAATCCTGATACCAAAAAAGAGATGAATAGACTTGGTAAGGAAATTAAAAAACAGATAAACTCCCATCGTAAAGAGCTCTGGGATGAGAAAATTGAGAGTTTTAACGAGCCTAGTAGCTCATTCTGGTCGTTTGTAAAACGTCTTAAAAATAAACCCACAGTTAATAGGCCGATTTACCATGAGCATGGCATTGCGCTCACAAATATTGAAAAATGCAATACGCTCGCTGAGCACTTTGAAAAACAATTCATTACAAACACTTATCCATGCAATCAGGATTTTACAACTCATGTGAACTTCACTGTGTCAGAATGGCTTTGCAAAAATAACCTGCAAAATCACTTAGAACTTACCTCACCACAAGAAATCATGAATATAATTAAAAAGCTCAGGAATAGAAAGGCCCCCGGGCAGGATAATGTTAATAATGTAGCACTGAAATGGCTGCCAATAAATATGATTAATCGACTTACAGGCATTCTGAATGCTTGCCTGTACAATAGTTATTTTCCGAATATATGGAAGTCTGCTAAAATGATAGTGATCCCAAAGCCGGGAAAGAATCTGACGAAAACGGATGGGTACAGGCCCATTAGCCTACTGCCCAGTATGGGAAAAATACTTGAAAGAATTGTCCTCAGCAGAATACAACCACACCTGGATAAATTACCACTTGAACAGTTTGGATTCAGGAAAGCCCTATCCACGACAAAGCAACTGGTTAGACTTAATGAGTTCATAGGTAGTGCACTGCACAACAAAAGATATGTTGCCTTACTCATGCTAGATGTGGCGAAGGCGTTCGACCGCCTCTGGCATGAGGGGTTAATTTATAAATTAATCAGTTTGCAGTTCAGCACTGAGTTAATCAAAATTATTCACTCGTTTCTTTCAAACAAAACATTCAGTATTTACATTGATGATAGCACCTCAGATAAGAAGCAAGTACAGGCCGGGGTCCCTCAAGGATCTATTTTAGGGCCCGTGCTCTATTTATTCTACGTGGCAGATCTACCTGCAGAACATCTAGATCCCAATTTTTTCATGGGCTGCTACGCAGACGACACAGCTTTTGCCGTCAAGTCTGGGTCACCAAATTTTGCGATTAAGAAACTTCAAAAATTTATGCCGAAACTTGAAACCTGGTGTGCCAATTGGAAAATTGCAATTAATGCAGATAAATCTAAGCTCATGATTTTTAAAAAGAACAAAATGAATCACCCATTAACTGCACAACTGTTGTTATTTGATACTGTTGTACCAGTTGTAAAAACTGCTACTTACTTAGGTTTAAAGTATAGTGCTAATTTCCTTTGGAAAGAGCATATAAAATGTGTCAGAGGTAAGACTATTGGAGTAATTCAAAGTCTCAAGCCGCTCCTGTCTGCGACCTCCAAATTAGACATCAAGAGGAAGAGACATATTTATAACTCCATTATACGTCCTATTTTTGCGTACGCTTCTCCGGCCTGGGCAACGGTTCAGAGAAAGGAGTTGAACATGCTGCAAATTATTCAAAATAAAGTACTTAGAATGATAACAAATGCTCACTACTATGTCTCGAATCAAACCCTGCACAATGATCTGAAAATGGAATCTGTAGAAACATATCTACACAAAGCAAATAATAAATTCTTCAATAAAGCACAAGAATGCAACCATATGACTGATTTAAATGTATTAGATTATGTTATTCTCGACGAAGATGCTGCACTTAGACCGCTCGCGGCCCACCTCGCCAGGGATTATGTCTGTGACTTCTTTTATGATACAACGCAAACATATCATACAGACCCTCACGGCTCCTGCTTTGCAAATTTCTTGAAACGCGCGCCACTCTTTGACCTTACAACTCGTGGTCGCCCCCCGTAGCCACCTTTGACCTCCTTGAAACTTGTCATGAAAAATTCAAAGTCTTGCGCCCTTCGGGCTTATTTTTCAAGAGCCGGATAAGTTGCGCAGCTGTGCGACACTTCGGCAATAACCGTGCAGACTGGACTAGACTTCATGTTAAACATGGGGGAAAAACTGTGAAACTAACCATGCAGTCAGTCCATTCATCTGAAACTGAAATTCCATCACTCAGTGGCCTTTAACCAGTCCTCCACTGTGGGATCATTTTGAAACAGAAAAAATTCTCTTGAGTTATGAAGGATGAAGTAATACTTTGAATCCTTCAGCAATCACAAGTTTCTTCCCTACTTTAGAAGAGTAAAATACTCTTGCAAAGTCTTTTGTTTAACTGAAATGGCATAAAGAATTGGATTAATAAGATAAAGTACATTAGGGCTATCTGTTTAAGGAAAGGATGCTTTTGTGGGAAGACTTTCTAGGGGAAACTGGTTTATATTCATATAGGAAAAATGATGAAAATTCTCTTGCAGTCATCTCTTTTGTTAAGATTTGAACCTTGGTTGAACATCCACAGTTTACTAGTCTTATATGCTTGGCCATTGGTGGGCTATTCGAAATGGTATAGGGTAGAAAACAATTACTATTAATTTATATGGCCTTCTCCTATCAGATTATAGTAAACATGTCATAAAAGGAAGATTGACAGTTAAAAGGATAATGATATGATAAATACATGAAATAAGCAAATAATGACATATGTATCATATAACTAAATTTTCTAAAATAAAAAGAGAACTAGTACACTAGAACTCATGAAATTAGCGATCAATAAAGATCGTGCACTGAGTTGTTGGAAATTAGGTTCTTTGAATGTGGCAAAGCACAAGAGGATTATCTGCCCAAGGAGAGTGGTACCTTCACAGAGCACTTTCTAAGAGAAACTGGCTTGTATTCATGTTGCATGTGGGGAAAACCAAACATGCAGTCTGCCAATTTTGACTGGGAACCCTGATTGAACTCTGTATTCAGCAGTTTTAATTACGTGACCACTTGGACTTTCTTTGGCAAAGTGGCTCATATTTACATTATCCACGGAGAAAATCGTCCATGCAGCTAGTCTGTATGAACTCCTGTTAATTTACTGGTGTTCAGCAGTCTTACCTACATGCTACTGGAAGGGACAAATTAAAATGTAAGAGTTTAGGGTATACACTGCAGATTAAATTTAAAATTATGATTTACGTATTTATCTTACTTATATATTGGCATTTTAAAATTATTTTTCCATATTGAAATGACTGATTACATCGGTCATTCAGTTCTTTCATCACCGATAACACTTACTATAGTGCACTGCAAGATGTAAACCCATATTGCACTTGCAAGAAGATAGCTACAAATGTTTACACCTTTTTAGGGATTTGAAGTCGGACCTAAATGTCAGCTAGTATTGCTAATGATTATACTGAACATGGTAGCACACATTCTTGCTAAGTGGAGCAATTTTAATACATTCAGTAGTTTATTGCAACACCAACTAGGGGCAATATCTTAGTTTCATGGAGAATGCAGTCGGCCTTTTATTTATCTGTTAAGTATTTAGCTTTAGTTTATGAACATAAAAAACTACTTTTATTTAAGTTTTGGTATTTACAACATTTTCTGTAATTTTTGTTGCTTAATTTGTGAAATATGTTTAAAAAATCTAAATATGTATTTTTGAAGTTTTTGAAAGGGGGAATGATCATCTAGCAATAGTGAAAGAGGTGCATGGGGCAAAAAAAGGTTGAGAACAACTGATATAGAGGTTAGGTTATTTGAATATGGCAAAGCAGACAATGACTATCTCTCTAAGGGGAGAGATGCTTTTGTGGAGGACTTCCTGAGGAATACATTACATATATGAAAACCATGAAAATCAAACCATTCAGCCAACCTGTTCTCCTTGGATCATACCCCCAGTATTTAGGAGTCTTGGCCACTGGTGAGGCATGAGATTTTATAATCTAGTATACAAGATGGCTTTTCCATTAAACTTTTGATGCTTCCTCCTTTTACAATCAAACTTTCATTTTAAAAATGGTACAAAGTTGACTTGTCTCTATGGCAAAAATAAATATATAGAATGGAATAAAAAAAATGGTTAACTAGAAAAACTATAACATGACATTTGCTTCAGCAAAATTAAAAATGCTTATTTATCACTAAATGTCCCTTAGTCGTGGTTTTATGTTAGGAAGCTTTCAACAGTTATTATACTCGTAACTGTAAGAATCTGTCTTAAGAGATGGCTTCATGGAGGACATGTTAAGGAAAACTGGCTCATATTGCCTTACTCATGAAGAAAAGTGGGTTAGGTTATTACTGAAATATGGCGAAGCTCACAATGCCTTCTGATTCTTGTGAGGGAGGCCTTCGTTAAGGATTATCTGAGGGAAACTGTCTTTTATTCACATTACATATGGGGAAAGCCATCTATGCAACTGGCCTGCTTACTTGGGATCAAACCTGGAATAAATTCCTAGCATTCAGCCCTCTTGACTACTCAAGGAAAAGAATAAATCCTCATGAAGCCAATCCATTTACTTAGAAAGTGTGGAATTCAATAATTTCAGATAATACAGGTAAAAAATTATATATGTATGTACAGAAAGCTTAAAATGCAAATAAATGCCTTAATTACACTGCATTTTTCACAAGCAATAATATTATACCTGATCAGGGATGCAATTTATAACATCATAAATGCAATTTTACTGCTTCGTTCACATACCAATTTAAACATAATTATAACACAAACATAATGATTTAATGTTACCAGATTTTTTCCAGTTAATGATGTGTCCTACAAAAAACCAGCTTTGTGAAAAATAATAACATGCATTTGACTTATCACTAGTCATATTAAAATATGTTAATATTCTTTCTGCTTAAAATGTGTGAAGTGCAGATACCTTGCTGTTGCTAAATGCTGAATTTAATTCTTATGTAATCTATTCACCCATGTATAAATATGAACTTATTTAATGTAATATACTTGAATTTATAACTAGCAATTACTGTATCAATGAAACTGCATGTTATTAAATAAGTCACATTCCATCCTAACAAACTGCCATTGCTTTTTTGTATTTCATAAAGTGAAAAGAAATTACCATGCCCTGAATTAAAAGAATTTTTATTAAAAACCATTTACAGATGTAGCTTTGTTGCTGCATTTAATTGTTATGTTGCTGTTATATAATGTTTATATGTTTGACTTGTTTGTGCCTGTATACTTTTCGCTTTGAAATGAATAATTTGAAAGATGAATAAAATATATGTTTACTGCATAAACTAGGAATGTTGCTAGAATTATTCTGAAATCTTGTATGTTCATTTAATTTTAGTATTATTTTAAAAATAAGAGTTCAGCAAAACCTTAATTTAAGTTTCAGATTTAGAGACTTGATATGATTTAATGATTGATTATAAGTAAAGTATGTCAGAATAATTTGCTGATTTTAACTGAAGTACATTAGAAGTTTTAAGACTTGATCATTATAATATAAAAAAGGAAACTAATTTTAATATTGCAAAAATAGTATCCACCCATTAATTAATTGATATGTATGTAATCATGATACTAAACAAATAGTGTTATTTACATTTCAAGAGTAAAAACACCCCTTTTTCATCTGAGAGTTTAAATTATATTGCATCTACAGCATTATCTTTCAGTATACTATACTCAGTACTGAAGAGAATATAATTAATTCAGGTGGTCACATTCTTCCATCATAATGGGCGAGATGTAACTTTTTAATTGATCATATGCAAAATTAAAAAAAATTATGATTAAAAAAATTTTTTTGGACCTACTTGGGAATACAGTCAAAAGTCGTTAATTCGGACACCCATAATCCGGACCTCAAAGCTTCAAACTTTCTGCGCATGCGTCGCGGCTAAGAATATGCTTGTGCGCAAAATACGTTTACGAGTGCGCGTTTAATGTATAACGTACGGTATAAGCTAAGCTAAAATTATTTAATTATCTATTTAAGTTAATGTTGGAGATTGTGTTGTTCCTTAATCTTCGAATTGGATCCGACTTATTATTTTTTGCAGACTGTTAGAGCAATTTTATAAAAGTTTGAACTTTTGATTATGTCAAATAGAATTTCTGATATATATTTATTAATATGTAAATGATTTACAAAGCGAAAGTATATTTCGAAGTTCATTAAACAAAAAGTGGAATTGCTACAAAAAATGGATAAAGGCATATCCTTTGTTTATCTAATCTTAAATGCCGCGGCGCTGCGCAATGAATTGGAAGTTGATCTGTCAGCACTATCCTTGTCGTCAGGGCAGATGTTTTTATTTTATTTGGCTTATAATTCCTTATTAAATGTAGTATTTCATCTCGATGTACTCCACCTTTGATATGATTTAAATCAAATTCCTCGTCATTATAATTCGCTTCCGATAGCGAAGAAAGTGACAGAGGTTATTGAAAACGAAAAAATTTCAATTGACAAATTAGTCGGTATTCTCAACACAACAATTATAGGACTTTAACAGCGAAACTTTGTAACTGAACAAGAAATTATGTCTGTTTATAGAATTAAAGAGAATGTATTATCACATAAAAAACGAAGCAACTTAAACAACTTACATTGAAAGAAATGTTTAATAAAGTAAGCAAATAAATATTAAGCTTTTTTTTTTGTAAATTTTGATACTCTTTAGATCATAATTGTTCTTTATTTCATAAATTATGGTTTCATATTTTTAATTTTATAATTTCTGCATGCCATCTTACCAGATTTAAACTGATGATCTATAATCCAGAATCGTCAAAGTCCCAACTAGTCCGGATTAACGACTTTTGACTGTATAGCAAATTTTTCAATGAAATTTAAAGTATATTAAAATAGTGTTTAAAATTGTTATTTACTAAAATTATAAACTCTGCTGAATTTCTGATTGTGGTACTTAATAGTGGTTATGAAGTAATTTTAGTGTCAACAGCAATTTATTTATTTATTACAAATACTCAGAAGATTGGCTGTGGTGCCATTAGATATCTAGCCTTCCAATATTTCTGAACTTTACAGTTTAAAAACATAATTGCAGAGCACGAGTCAAGATGAGTAGCATAAAAAATTTGATGTTGTTGCACAGAGGATATAAGGGTGAGTCACAAAACCCAAGCCAATACAAGTATGCAGGCAAAATCATAGCGGGTAGTAAGGCAAAAAAGTGCCACTGCTGTACTTACAGGGAAATCTGGGATCAAAAGTTTGCTCAAGCAGTGAGGCCCATGGCTTACGAGCAGACTCACACAGTGCTCTCTGCTTTATTCTGGAGGCATATCTTCTTTTTATCAGAAGTCTGATTGAATGAAATGAGAGGCTTTTCAAAAATCTCTGGAGGACCCTTGTATCCTTTTTGGCCAAAAAGTTGGCAGCCTCGTTTCCAGGAATCCACGTTAAAGAAACAGAGATTGACATTGAGAGCTCTCTGCACTCCAGTATATGGGTATTATATATTTGCAAGAGATTGAAGAGCAGACAGGGAGTCTGACAAAATAGCCGCTCTGCAGAATGATGAGGGGTAAATACTCAGTTGTTTCGATGTGATATAAATAGTCTCGATTTCACACTGTAATGGGTGGAATGACAAAGGGCAAACAGGCCGACAGAGAAGTTGAGGATTGAGGTGAACATTTATGTCAGTAGCTGCAGAATAAGTGTATTCTATAAACCCTTTTTGAGTTTAAGATTTCTCTCCGCGTTGGTGTCATAATTCCCCCTAAAAAGTATTGTTGGGCTGGCGAATCAGCTTTTCATAAAGAAGGATTGCATCCCTTTGAATTATGTTTCTTATTGAAAGGTTTTGAGTTAAACACTGCATTGCTAGAATAGGAGTGGTTTTTACAGTGCCCGTAATAATACGGAGAGCTTAATTTTGAACAGTTTCGAGTTTTTGAATAATACTAGTAGCAGCAGAGATCAGAACTTCATTACAATAACTGAAGATTGGTTGAATGAAAAGCTTAAAGGTGGTATTCAAAGTATCTCGGCTGTAACCATCCAACCTTTGAAGAACAGGAAGTCTTATAACAATTTTTCAATGTACATAACTATACATGTCTATTCCAACTCAACTTAGAATCAAGAATGCATCCTAAATACTCTGTGCTTTCTACTCTATGAATTGTCATATCCTGCAATTTAAGGTTAGGTATAAAAGGATGAAAAACTGGCAGGTGTTTTTTGATTTGTTGACAGACATGGCATTGTCAGAACATCAAAAACCAGAGTTGCTCAAGGGCTTTATTAAGTGTATGGTAATTTCCTTTTATGTTTTTACCACCAATCCTCGAATTCCATATCACAGATTATGTTCTTACTGCATTAATATAATATTAACAAGACATAGTGCACAATAAAAATTAAGCTTTATTTAGGAACTTTGCGCACACTGCCCGACAGCCTGCCTGTTTCGCTCTGCTCGCTACTCGTAAGAAACTTCTCCTCTAGGGTTGCCACACTTATCGGAGGGCGCAAGGCGCGCTCCTTATCGCCATCACCACAGAATTTTCCCCCCAGTTCCTTTAATGGCTATTCAAAGGAACGACATAAGTTATGAAATTATCTCAGAGTATCCGTGCTGTCGGGTATTTTTTACATGATTACAAAATTAGAATATAAAATTAGAAAAGATCAAAATGCAATTCAATATATAACAAGGTATTGACACATATAATAAACATGAAATAACAAGAAATATGTTAAGATATGAATTTTAAAAGAAATGTTTTAAATTGTTATGTAAGAAGCAAGTTTCTTAGGGAAGTGAACATGTCTTCCCGATCTGGTGACAGTTTGTGTCTTAGAGAGTTCGTTTGCAGATTTATTCTGCTGAACTGTCTTTAAGTCTTTATTTGTTTTCAGTTCAGGCAAATTAGAGTCCGAAAGCAAATAGGCTGGTTTCACACGGTCTATAGACACAGTAGATTTCAGACCGTTAACATCAATTGTGAAAGTTTTGTTCGTTCTAGAAAGAACTTTATGCGGACCTGTATATGGTTGGCACAGAGGTGGCTTTACTCGATCGACACATAAGTATACATGCGTACACGACTTTAAGGTAGCACTTACGTAACATTTTTCTTGGCAATGTGCAGATGCTGCTATTGGATTCAATTGTTGCATTCTATGCCTAAGATTCGTGATAAATTGTGTGTCATACGGAGATATCTTAGATGACGTTATCATATCACTAGGCAGCTTGAGAGTTGTGCCGTACACCAGTCCAGCACAAGATGACTGTAGATCTTCCTTTACGGCTGTCCGAATACCAAGCATAACAACTGGTAGTGTTTCAGTCCAGTTATTGGTCTCGTGAGCCTTGAGAGAAGATTTTAAATGTCGATGAAATCGTTCAACAATGCCGTTGGACATTGGATGATAGGCTGTTGTTGTGATTCTGTTCGTACCTAAAATGCGCGTAAATTCTGCAAAAAGTGCGGATCTCATTTGAGAACCTTGGTCTGTTGTTATGATCGATGGGCAGCCAAAACGAGATATCCAACAGTTGAAGATGGCTCTGCAAATGGTTTCCGTTTTCATATCCGGGATGGGAATGGCTTCAGGCCATCTGGAGAATCTATCTATTAGAGTCAAAGGTACACGTTGCCTTCTGATGGAGGTAACGGTCCAACGATATCCATATGGATTTCTGTAAAACGTGCATCAGGAAGAGAGAATGTGCCCAGTGGTGCTTTAGTATGCCTAGTAATTTTCGATTTTTGGCAAGATTCACAGGATTTCACCCAATTTTTGATATGACGTTTCATATCGGGCCATACATAACGAGAACAAATAAGCTTCGTAGTAGCTGCAATTCCTGGATGTGACAGATTATGCAGATGATTAAAGATGAGTCTGCGAAAGGAATTCGGAACAAATGGACGAGGAATGTCTGTTGATATGTCACAAAGAATATTACCATCAGAATATTGGCACGGTTTAAATTCCAGTTTCAAAGATGATGTGTTGTTTTTGAGAAGGTCTTGTACCTCCGGATCATGCCGTTGAGCTTCCGAAAATTTTTTAAAATCCAAAAATGGAGATTTTGTTATGGAATCAATTTCGATTCTTGAAAGAGCGTCAGCAACGACGTTTTTTGAACCTTGCACATGCCTAATATCAGTAGAGTACTGAGAAATAAAATCTAAATGGCGCAATTGTCGAGGTGAACATTTATGAGGGTTCTGTTTAAAAGCGTATATTAACGGTTTTTGATCCGTATAAATTATAAAATTTCTGCCCTCTAACATGTGTAGGAATTTCTTAATTGCAGAATAAATAGAAAATAATTCCCTATCGTACGCGGACCATTTCTGTTGACTTTTATTGAGTTTCATAGAGAAAAATGCTATAGGTTCCCATGTTTGTTGAGACAACTGCATAAGTGTGCCGCCTATTGCGACGTCTGAGGCATCTACCCAGATGCTTAGCTGGGCTCCGGGAATAGGGTGTCTCAAAAGGGTAGCCTGAGCAATGGCATTTTTGGCAGCAATAAAGGCTTGTTCAGCATTCTCGTTCCAATTTAATTGTGGGGATGAATCCTGAACACGAGAACGAGATTTCTTTTTATTAATATAGCCTTCTAACAATTTTATTAAAGGAGAAAGAATATGTGCTGCTTTAGGTATGAAACATCTATAAAAGTTAAACATGCCTATAAATCGGCGAAGCTGAGTGAGAGTGGTAGGTTGAGGAAAATCTAAAATACATTTGACTTTGTCAGGAAGAGGTTCAATTCCGTTCCTAAGGTGAAAGCCTAAGAAATCAATAGATGTTTGACCAAAGGTGCATTTTGAAACATTTATGCAAAGTCCATATTCCTGAAGTTTGGAAAAAAAAGCTTTCAAATGCCTGCAATGTTCCTCAGAATCTTTAGAGGCTATGAGCAAGTCATCGACAAAAGCGTAAACGCCTTCTAAATCCCGCGTGACTTCAACTATAAAACGTTGAAAAGTCGCAGATGCATTGCATAAGCCGAATTGCATACGGATACTTTCGAATAAACCGAATGGTGTGCATATGGCGGTTTTGTGGATGTCGGCTGGGTTAATTGGTATTTGATGGTATGCCTTAATCAGGTCGACATGACTAAAAATTTTAGTAACCTGCAATGCAGAAGTAAAGTCGGCTAAACATGGAATAGGGTATTTGTCTTTTATTGTTTGAGCGTTCAATGCTCGATAATCTCCTACAGGTCTCCATTCCAGACTTCCCTTTTTTGGAACCATGTGAAGTGGGGATGCATAATTGCTGCTCGAAGGTCTCAAATGCCCCAATTGCATCATAGTTTGAAATTCTTGTTTTGCTATTTTTAAGCGATCTGGAGCTAACCGACGAGGTTTTGCAACCACAGGTGGACCTTTAGTTATGATATAATGAACGGTGTTATGTTTAACAGGTTGGTTAGGATCTGGTAATCTAGTAACTGAAGGAAATTCTTTTAAAATTTTGTGATATGGTGTATCACTAAATACAGTTTTTACTGAATAAATGCTTGCATTTTTCACGCAACCGACGGTTTTAAAATGCGTTTTTAAATCTTTGAGACATTTGTTTCTGAGATCGGGCACCAATTCAAAGAAATGGAGAAAATCTGCTCCAAGAATGGGTGTACTAACATTTGCTATAAGAAAAGTCCATGTAAACTGTCGTCTTAATTTGAAATCCAAAGAAAGTGTTTTTTGACCATAAACATGAATAGTAGAAGAATTAGCAGCGAAAAGTGTTTGTTGGGACGAATTCCGTTTTTGAGAATTATTTGCTGGAAGTAAGGACACGTCAGAGCCGGTATCGACCAAGAATGAAAGGTTTGTTCTACGGTCACGAACGAACAGGCGACGTGAAACTTGAGGCAAAGAATAAGTCGCCTCTATTCTTTGCTGGTTTCGTTTCCCTGCCATGAACAAGGTTTTGTACATTTGTCATCTCTACACTTTTTCCCAAAACGTCTATGATACCAGCAAACAGAATAATCTCTCCTTTTGAAATTGCTTCTTTCCTTATTGCGATCTCCGCGATTTGGCGAGCGACCACGAGAAAGAGAAATGCGATCAATACGTTTGTTTAATTTTTCTATTTGTTTAAATAATTTATCCTCAAGAGACTGATCGACTGTGCGAGAAACGGCACAAGTCCCTGGGGTTGGATTTACTTCTAAAATTCTGTCGGCAATTTCTGCAGCTTTATCTACAGTTAAATTGGAAACCGCTGCCAAAATAGACTGAACAGTCGAAGGCAAACGTTGAAGGAATAATTCTAACATTAAGTTATCAGGAACATTTAAAGATTCTGCTCGACGTTTCATATTTCTAAGCAAATCGGAAGGTTTTCGAGAACCTAATTCTTCTCCAGATAATAATTGGCGAATTTCTTGCTGAGAAGATTCTCCTGAACGATTTATTAACTCAGTTTTAAGCTTTGCATATGGATCAATAGGGTCTGGTTTCATAAGTAAATCCCGTACTAGTGATGCGATATCTGGAGGAAGATGAGAAACTACATAATTATATTTAGTAATGGATTCTGTGATAGGTTTGGGGGTGGCAAGAGCAAAAGTACTTTCACACATAATAAACCATAAAGATGGGTCTGATCGGTTATAAACCGGAATTTGGACGGCATAAACATCAGACATTGTGCAAGGTTTTTAAGCCAAAATAAAAGGAAAAATTTAACTAAAGAAAATGAAATTAAATGATAAGTAGAAAACAGAATTATAAAATGATCTATAATTACTACTCATCTGTGATCCAGAGGACAAAAACCGATGTAATCCATTACTTCTGGTTTGGAGATCTTGAGTGATGGCTTGTAGTCAAAACCGAAAGTGCTTGAGAACTGTTCATACGATTTAACACAGTCCGGGTTACCATTATGGTAATTTCCGGTTATGGTTTTACCACCAATCCTCGAATTCCATATCACAGATTATGTTCTTACTGCATTAATATAATATTAACAAGACATAGTGCACAATAAAAATTAAGCTTTATTTAGGAACTTCGCGCACACTGCCCGACAGCCTGCCTGTTTCGCTCTGCTCGCTACTCGTAAGAAACTTCTCCTCTAGGGTTGCCACACTTATCGGAGGGCGCAAGGCGCGCTCCTTATCGCCATCACCACACGTGTAGCATTAAGCCTATCCTGGGTGTTCTTTGGCTCACTAGCCCACATTGCCAGGTCACAAGCAAACAGAGCAGTTTTTAGCCCGGGAATGCTTTCCAATGAATTGGTCAGATCGTTAATATAAGTATTAAAAGGTATAGGGCTTAAAAGAACACCTTGAAGAAGTCCAGATTCCAATTGTTTGAATATCAGAGTTGCCAACACTCCCAACTTAGGCGGGAGACTCCCGATTTTCGACCACTCTCCTGCCAACCCGATATTTCTCTCGACTTTTTCTTATTCTTAAAATTTCTCATGATTTTTATGGAACTTGGCTTAATACTTTGTTATATGAACAAAAAAAGTGATTTTGGGCATCTGAAAGCAATTGAATTATCTCTAAAAGCAAGCTGTTATTTGGATGGTCTTTAGTTATTTCGGTCATTTTGTCCCAAGTTGTGTGAGTACACGTGCCTTCGGAAAATAGTTTTAGAAATTATCATCTTTTGTTATGTCTGCGAGAAAGGTGAAATACTCGTGTAGGTTTCAAAAATCGTACACAGTTGACTTTCCTTCCATTATTTCCTCCAGGAAATGTAATAAATTCGCGATGTGTACCGCCTGTCACTGCGATTTTTCGATTCCGCATGGTGGAAGGGCGGATGTTCTCAAACATGTACGTACACAAAAACACAAGGACAACATGAGTTGTTTTGAAAAAAAAAAAAAAAAAAAAAAAAAAATTTTTTTTTTTTTTTTTTTCTTCGGAAACAAAGGACCAAAAAGTTATTAATGCAGAATATCTGTTCTCTGCCTTTTTACTAGAGCACAACCTGCAACTGAATGCATCGGATCACATTGCAGCTTTATTTAGAAAAATGTTCCCCGATAGTGAAATCGCTAAGAAATACTCAAGTGCAAGGACCAAAACAGGTGCAATTGTTAAAGAAATGGATTTGAAAAATAAATCTTCAGTTATTGATTGCATTAAAACAGCTCCGTTCTGCCTCTCTACGGATGGAAGCAATAATACTGATTCAAAACTGTATCCAATTGTTTCTTTTTTAATCCAGAGTCTTCAGGAAATGAGTGCAGTTTACTTTCTGTCCCCACTTTAGAAGGGCATTTGACAGGCTTTACTGTAGCACAGCGCTAATTATTAAAACTTTAAAAGAAAATGCAGTCCTTCTGGATAATTGCTTAGCACTTGGTGCCGATAATGCACCAGTATTGGTAGGCTTGAAGACTGGCATCTTAAGAAAGGAAAATTCAGATTTACAGATTATGAGGTGCACCTGTCACCTCTTAAATTTAGCAGCTGAAAAAGGGGCAGCTTCTTTACCAACAAATGTGGATGAACACATTGTTGATATTTACTATTATCTTTAAAGGAGTTCTAAAAGGAAGGAAAAATTGAAACATTTCCAATAGCTGCATAACAGCAGTTTACAATTAGAAAACTTGGATGAAGTTATAAAATCAGCTAGGATTGACACCCAGTGGAGTTTAATTGGAAAACTGAAAGATGCTGATGGAATTTTAAAGTATAGTGAACTGTCTAGAATTATGTTGGCCATCTTGACAGTTCCCCATAGTAATGAAGAGTGTGAGAGGATTTTCAGTGTTGTTGCGAAAACGAGGACTAAATTTAGATCTAAAATTAGTGATGACACATTAGGAAAACTTTTATTAGCAAGAGCAGGCCTACGTGGCAATTGCTATGAACAAAATTATAAAGTTTCTTTCTTAAAGAAAGCAAAATCTGCCACTGTTTATAACATTTGTACGAAAACTGATTAAAGTTTTTTTTTTTTTTTTTTTTTTTTCTGTTTTCTTAAACGATGCAAGTAATAAAAATGTTTTTTATGTGTAAGGTATTTTTGTGTTGCTTGCATTTAAGAATTAGTTAAAGTTAATTCATTATTAAAAACTATATTTTCATCATTTAAAAAGTCTTTTTAACATTGTGAAAAATCTCCTGATTTTTTAGTGTCATGGGTTGGCAAGTATGGAATATGGATAGAGTTTCAAATTTCACTGAACTGCTGGCCAAGGTAATCACGTAGCCAGTGCAACACATTGCTACTAATTCCTTTAGAAATCATATTACAAATTAACTGAGGGCGCCAGACCTTATCATACGCTGACGAGAAGTCAACAAAGGCCATCATAGCAGATCTGCAGCTGTCATCCTTAATATTTTGGTTAAGGTAGGCCACCTGCTGAGCAGTGGAATGAAAATGTCTAAAGCCTGCCTGGAGAGTTACAGATAAGACCGTGGGCTCGAGAAACCAGGTCAGTCTTCCAGTGATCATCCACTCTAATTTTTGCCAAAATACTCATAAGGGCTATCGGCCCATATCCATCGAATTTGTCAGAAGGTTTGCCCTGCTTATCGTATTGGGACAATAATAGCTTTCTTCCAAATTACTGGTATGTTAGAGTTCCAGCTTCTGGTATGATCAACATTAAAAGCACTGAACAACCATTAGGCCCTAGAGTTTCTTAATAAATTCTGGGTGAAGACAGTCTGAGCATAGGCTCTTTCCATTTTTAAGGTATTTAATAGAGTCTTCGAGTTCAAATTTGGTAAAGTCAGCACTAAACACCAACTGATGTGGGCCAACATCAGTTACAGCTTTATGAATATTATTTTCCAAAATTTTTTGAGTTCTTCTGGAATCTTGACTCAGTCTTTGTGATTTAGAATAAAATGAGATAAAAGTATTTGCGGTATCTTTGTGACTAGTTAAAATGCATGACGATCTCCCCCCTTATCAATAGAATAAATTATTAGAGTCCCCTTCAAGGAGGCCCTAATAATTTGGGAAGGGCCAGCTTTTAGGTTGTCAACATACTTAAAAACTGTCTTAGAATCAGATTTATAATTTGTTGTGCTAATAAAAGAATTAAAACTTTTCTGCCTTGTCACATAAATTTCCTTTCGAAGTGAAGCAACACATTTCCTCCAGTTTTGTACTTCCTTGGCTCTCCTTCACTGCTCAGCAGAAATACGAGCCTTGTTTCACTGGTATTTCAGGGTCTGGAGATATGGAGACCAGAATAGTTTGTAATTGCGAGGTTTTTCTATGGGAATCCACTTTTTAGCAACTTTGTGGATTATCTCACAGAACCTCTTAAACGAAGTATCAGTGCTCCCAATATGGAATATATCATCTTCAAAACCCTGTTAACAGCAATAAAATTCTGCAGGAGTAATTACATAAGTACCAAAATATGCAAATTAAAGAAAAAAAAAGATGATAGCATACATCTAAAGGATACAAGATTTTCCTTTCTTGAAAAGTGTCAATGAAATAGTATGCCAATGTCTCAATACATTATTTTTCTGGGATAGCGATGCTGATTGGTAATGCAATACAAAAAATCTGATGTGTACACAACTTCCTTGTACAGAATATTAAATTACACACAGTTTTTCTTGCATTTCCTTTAAATTATTGTTATTGGATTGAATTAAATCTACTTCGTCGATAGCGCATAAACCACAATAGAATAAACGTACTCTTTAAAATTCACTATATTTGTTTACCATAGTGGCACCGCTTAATTGCTTGGAAAAAATAAAAACAATATTCACTGCTTTTATCAAAAACAAAAATAATGTTTTGTTATATCAATAAAAGGAAACACTATTAATCTGCAATAGGAAAATAAACATATGCTATAAAATTTCATGTCATGAAACCTAATATTTTTATCATGAATAAAAAATATGTGAAATAATGAATATGATACATATTACTTAAATTTAAAATACAAAATTATATTTTATTAGTGTGAACTATTTACAAATTCATTAAGACTAAACATTCTAGATTTGAACAAGTTTAGTATAAAAATCATCGCCTATATTTTATAGCAAAGCTTACAGGCGTTACTTTCCCATTTTTCAGTGCTGCATTTTCAGCAGCATCATGTCTCAATACAAATATAATTTTACGCACAGTCTTCTTGTAACTTTTTGAGATTAGCCTGTTGGATTGATTAAATATTTCTCTTTCTAAAATATCAGCTATTTTTTCATTCTTCTGAAATATAAAAAACACAGACTATATGAGAAAATTTCACAAATAAGACATGTTTCTCAGACAATTATGTTAAATTCTAGTACATTCAGCTAAATTCAATCAGTTCATATAATGACATGCAAAAGTAAAATAATGCTAATCTCTGAATGTGGCACAGTATAAGCATTTGAACTCTTTATTGCATCAGATAATTTTTACATTGCACAACTCCAACTGTTACAAGACTGTTCTTCAAATGTCACAAATACTTAGTTATAAAATAAGATTTACCAAAATATCAAACTTAGATAATTCAATATCAGAAAATATTTTACTGCAACGTGTAGAAACTTGATAATCTTTTGGAATTTTATAACAATGTTATTCATGCACAAGCAATTTGAAAGAGTAATAAAATTATTCATATTCTGGAATTATAGTGGGTTCAGTTCTTTGTGGTTCAGCATTGTTTTAACTATCTAAAAAATCATTTTAATATTTAACCATAACATTTTAAATTGTATACACACATCATAAAATGGGTATCAAACGAGAAATTATGTGGAATAAAAAAAAATTAAAAACATCATAGAAACTTGAAGAGAAGTGTTATAACCACCATTATGGGAAAAAATAGCTGCATGTTCTAGAATGAAAGCCAACAGAAATAATCTCCCCTCCCGGGAAAAAAAAAGAATGAGAAATAAGTAATGTCTTACTCTACCAACAATAGATGAAAAACTATATTGTTCCAGCCTTGAAATATGAAACCTGAAAGATTCTCATACCCAAAATTAGTAATTTGGGGAAAGTTTTTGTACCAAGCAGCAGCACCATTTCAAAAAGAACTCCAGATTGGCTTACAGCACATGATTCAGATTACTTAAATGTTTATAATATGATTACCATGTAAAATAGATTAATATTTAATTACCCTAAATTTAATGGTCTTTGACTTACTTCATTCTGCAATGTTGTTACACTTTTATGCTGAGAAAATCTTCAGTACATAATGAATGCTCTTACTGATCAAAGCACTTTCATGAAAATTAAATTAGCAATCAAACTTACCTATTATCCCATCAATCATGAAATTGTCACCAAGTAGCACGATTTAGTACCAGTTATGGATAAATGTCCTAATGAACATTTATAACATCTGCACTTTTGCTTGATGTAACTCCAATTGGTTTGAAAGAAAAAAAAAAAAAAAAATATTATGTGACTGCATTTTGATTTCATTTACAGCTGGTCAAGAGAATTACCATGTGTTAACTGTAACAAAGTCAGCTAGATATGACCAACAAAAATGTAATAAAATGAAACAATCAACTGTGGGAAGCCTAAATTATAACAGAATTCTAAATAGAGGTTCCAGTAAAATCAAGAGAGTCTAACAAAATAGAAAATCGACAAATGCTTTTTTATGGTGTAAAAATGAAGTGGGTCGAAAAGTGATTTTTTACTAAATATAAAGAGGCATCAATTTCTTCAGAACGATTGCCACAACTTTGGGATCTCTGCCAACTGTAAAGACTCAAAATTAAAAACTAAGACACATGGTGATTTAATAGGAGATCAACACACAAGATTTAAAAAAAAAAAAAAAAAAAAAAAAAAACGGTAGTTGCCCTGTAATTAGCCTACAGAAATTCCAACAAACTTCCACTTTCCACAAGCTTGAGTAATAACTATTAATCAGTTAATAAATTTTTATACAGTCAAAAGTCGTTAATCCGGACTCGTCGGGACTTCGGCGATTCCGGATTATAGATCATCAGTTTAAATCTGGTAAAATGGCATGCAGAAATTATAAAAGTAAAAATATGAAACCGTAATTTAACAAAGAACTTTATTAATTAAAGAAGATTGTTCTTTATTAATTAAAGAAGATTAATAAAGAACAATTATGATCTAAAGGGTATCAAAATTGACAAAAGAAAAGCTTAATATTTATTGGTTTACTTTATTAAACATTTCTTTCAATGTAAGTTGTTTCAGTTGCTTTGTTTTTTATGTGATAATACATTCTCTTTAATTCTATAAACAGACATAATTTCTTGTTCAGTTACAAAGTTCCGCTGTTCAAGTCCTATAATTGCTGTATCAAGAATATCGACTAATTTCTCAATCGAAATTTTTTCGTTTTCAATAACCTATGTCACTTTCTTCGCTATCGGAAGCGAATTATAATGACAAGGCATTTGATTTAAATCATATCAAAGACGGAGTACATTGAGTAAGCAATTATAAGCCAAATAAAATAAAAACATCTGCCCTTAAGATAAGGATAAAACTGATAAATCAACTTCCAATTCATTGCACGCCGCCCTGGCGTTAAAGATAAACAAAGTTTAGATAAACAAACGTTTAAGTTTAGATAAACAAAGAATATGCCTTTATCCATTTTTTGTTTAATAGACTCTGAAAGATACTTTCGCTTTGTATATCCTTTACATATTAGTAAATATATATCGGAAATTCTATTTGACATAATCGAAAGTTCAAGCTTACTTTTATAAAATTGCTCTAACAGTCTGCAAAAAATAATAATCCGGATCCAATTCGAAGATTAAGGAACAACGCAATCTGCAACATTAACTGAAATAGATAATAATGCGCAGAAAGTTTGTAGCTTTGAGGTCCGGATTATGGGTGTCCGAATTAACGACTTTTGACTGTATTAGAAACATTTTTAGTACTATTCAAAAATTTGGAGAATCACTTTGCTACACTACTTTCTCCACTGCTCTGGCAGTATTTGCCATTTCCAAGAGCATTACATATTGGTGAAAATCCCCAGAACTGCACTGACAAGTGGCCTTGATAATTACAAAGAGACATGAGTTTTAACAGTAATGGATATCTGTTGTTTTCAATTAATTTTATGCAGCACCTTTTAGTTTAATTCTAGGAATTTATCCAAAATTTGCTCCACTCTTCCACATCAACTCCACCAGTAACCATAGGTCACTGTTGAGACCAACTGCTTTAATAAACACTACAGTCCTAATTAATTTTATTTAAAAAAATTATGTAAATTTACTCCATTGCTACACCTAGTGACATATGGGTTGACTTCCAGTGACAATTAATTTGTAGGTCACTGCAACTAACAGCCTCGATGGGCACTGGCAAACACGCTTCATTTTGATTTTAAAATATAAATTTACTGCACTGTCAGAGATCCATGGTTACTTATATGGAATGATAACGACCAATTAGCAGAGCACCAATGACTAGTAACCATGATGAATGTTGGTGCACTTTTATTTAATTTTAACATATATTAGAATTTACTGAATTGCCCAATGCTAATGACCTATGGGCTGACCTGCTAATGTCATTAGCATTTACAAGCATTGATATTCTACAATATAATTTAAAAACATATATAAATTTATTGCACTGCTCTACACCAGTGACTCGTTGGTTGATCCTAATAGTTTTCAAGCTGTAGATAAGAGGTCTTCAACAGAGTCAGTATTGAATACCTGATGAAATTTTAAAGGGGTGAATAGTCGAATATGCACCAATAATTGATCAGCATAATCAAGATTCCATTGGTTATAAAAATATTAACAAAATTAATAATTAATTGATTATTGATATAAAGCTATACCATGTAGTACAGAAGAAATCATATAAGGTAAATAAAGGGAAAATACACAACAATTATATATTTTAAAAATGAATATTTTTATAAATATACAATATTATATATATATATATATATATATATAAAACTTTTTCAGATGATATGTTATATTATAAGTCAAGCCACTTTAAAAAAAAATTAATGCTTACTTCTAAGAAAATGAAAATTTAAATGTGCCAGTATGGCTGACAGAACTGTTACAGTAAACAAGAAATAGATTGAATGTTTCAGAATAATGTTATTGAAAAATTACATTAAGTATATACAGTAAAAAGTCGTTAATCCGGACTCTTCGGGACTTCGGCGATTCCGGATTATAGATCATCAGTTTAAATCTGGTAAAGATGGCATGCAGAAATTACAAAATTAAAAATATAAAACCGTAATTTATGAAATAAAGAACAATTATGATCTAAAGGGTATCAAAATTTACAAAAAGAAAAAGAATATTTATATATAAATATTATTTAAATATTATTTGAATATTTATTTGTTTACTTTATTAAACATTTCTTTCAATGTAAGTTGTTTAAGTTGCTTCATTTCATGTGATAATACTTTCTCTTTAGTTCTATTAAACAGACATAATTTCTCTTTTAGTTACAAAGTTCCGCTGTTCAAGTCCTATAATTGCTGTGTCAAGAATACCGACTAATTTGTCAATCAAAATTTTTTCGTTTTCAATAACCTCTGTTACTTTCTTCACTATCAGAAGTGAATTATAATGACGAGGAACTTGTCTTAAATCATATCAAAGACGGAGTACATGAAATACCACATTTAGTAATTATAAGCCAAATAAAATAAAAACATCTGCCTTGAAGATAAGGATAGTGCTGACAGATCAACTTCCAATTCATTGTGCTCCGTGGCGTTCCCCCGCCGAGCAACGTGAAATTGATAAACAGATTTCGGATTTCGAAACATACTTCCGCTTTAGATCCTTTACATATTAGCAAATATACATCGAAAATTCTATTTGATATAATCAAAAGTTCAAGCTTACTTTTATAAAATTGCTCTAACAGTCTACAAAAAATAATAAGCCGGATCCAATTCGAAGATTAAGGAAAAACGCAATCTGCAACATTAATTGAATTAGATAATTTTAGCTTAGCTTATACCGTCTGTTATACATTAAACGCGCATGCGTAAACGTTTTATGTGCACACACATATTCGCAGCCATAAAGGTCTTACATGCACACGTAAACGCCTATGCATTTTTCTGCGCATGCGCAGAAAGTTTGTAGCTTTGAGGTCCAGATTATGGGTGTCCGAATTAACAACTTTTGACTGTATTAAATACTTTTTAAAAAATGTATGAATACATCAAGTTAAGTAAAATCAAACTCATGTGCAAACAGAAGCTGTTATTTTGTTTCTGAAAACTTGCTTATATTTATTTTAAAAAATACAAATACATAAAACAAAAATCTAATTAACCATTTCCCCCAAAAAACTAGTTTATATTCTTAGTCTGATTGTTATCTTTGAGTTATTTACTTGAAATTATTTGCATTATGATTATGGGTTAAGTTGTATATTCTAGAGGGAAAAAAAGGGAGGTTAATGAAAAAAGATTATTCTTTTAAAAGGGAAATAATAAGTAAAGCAAGAAAAGGGTATGGAATCTCTGCTCTAGTTCATGAATGACTAACAGTCTTATTTGGTGCAGATGTGCTTCAATTTAATTTTAAATTGTTTTAATTTAATTTTAAATTAAAACTGACTTTTTAAAAACAATTTAATTTTAAATTGTTTTTAAAAAGTCAGACAATATTAATATCACTGTCACACATCTGTGACCCACTGCTTGAACAAGAGTGACCATCAACATGTAGGTCACTGGCAACCAAATGCTTTGATAGGAAACAGCAATTCTTCCATTTAATTTTATTAAAATTTACTTAAATTTGAGGATTTTAAAGTGACCATTATAGACCAACAATCTCTACAAGCATCAAAGTCCTTTAATTTTGATATTAGAAATGTTCTTATTGGAGTACACATGCAATTTTTAGACTATTATGTGACATTATGCTCCTATAGACATATTATCTATTGTCTCAGCAAATAATGCCACTGTGCAAAATTTAAGGTATTTAACTTCTCTTCCGCATGCCTCATGTAAACAGTTCTTAGAATGTTGCCACTATGTGAAACAAAAGGCATTTAATTTATTTCATCATGGTTCAAGGCATAACCAGTTCTCTGAAATTTAACATTTAGAAAAAAGTTCTTAAATTCTGCATTCAAATTTAATTGATATGTAATAGCTTAACAATTTGATTTAAAAACAATAAACACATCTCTTGCTAGCTTACACATTTAATTTTGAATGTGTATTATTGATATAAATTATGATATATTATTTTAATTAATAAAAGATCTTCCTAATGCCCTATAAGTACCGATACAGAAATGTTTTATTTTTTAAATGATATTTCCTATTTGAAATCTTGAAAAATAATACAAAAGTGCTTAAAGCTGCATATTTCTTTTACTTTTTTCATTATGGTGCTAAAGCACAGATAGTGTTTTATATGACAACGCTCAACAAAACCATAAGGTTTTGTTGGAAACTTAACATCCAATGCCCTCACTGTTATTGATTTTTTGACGCTCAGCAACCTTCTGGAGCAACAATCTGACATATGTCGGATCTTTCGAAGATAAACAACAACAACATGACAACACTCACTAATTATTTCTATACTGCAGTTTTTATTTTTATATTAAATAAATAGCACCCAATTTATTAAATTAAAATGCAATATTTTCAGAAATTACAGAATGGGAAGGGAAATGTAAAAGTAGTATAATGCGATTCATATAAAAAATTTTATTTTTAAATATTTAAGCATATAAAGAATTTTTTTTTTTTTTAAATTTAAACTAAAATGTTTACTTCATTTTCTCCAAGCTCCTTCAAAAAGAACTTCACAGATGTTCTGCGTATATGACGAGTCAAATTATCATACCTAACTTTAACAGTTGGTTGACGTTTACATTCTCCATCCAGAACCCATAACTTGCTTAAGTTTTTAGCTTCATTTGAAATTTTTTCACTGGTATGGTTTTCCAAAGCTTTCACAACTACACCTGAAATAATATTATTAAACTCTAAATTATACATTCAAAGAAATAAACTTTTGATCCATTCAAGAAAACTTTTATCTTGTATTTTAAAATACTCATAAAAGAAAAACATGTGACAAATTGTTAAATTTTTACACAAATATATGAACCCAGATTAGACACAAATAAAATTAAACATTAACTATATCATACAGTTTGGAACTAGTCTCAGCACATGTTAGTATATAAAAATAATTGTTACTTTTGCATCGTAATGACCACCATAAAAGAGAATCAGCATTTTTGTGACTGCTCACCAAAATTAACTGCTAACTAAAAACACTACTTAATAACTTGCACATGTAATGCATGCAATCAGGATTTTTCTGCAAGAAATGTGTTCCTTCAAGGATAGAAGGGGGGGAAAAAATGGAAGAAATGAACAATGATGCTCCCATAGAAGATAAATTTATTCATAAAAGTTGAAACAGTTGTCAATGTTTTATTATTTTTACAATAAAATGCAGAGGAATAATTTTCTCTAAAAAATCCAATGAAAATTATTGTATAGTGGCCATTCATTTACAATATATTATACTGTGTTAAGGATGATACAGATTAAGTTTTCTCTTTTGTTCTTTTTGAATAATTATATTGATTTCCTACTTTCATTGCTGTTATGAACAGATATTGACATTCAAAATTCATCAAAACTTATATATATAAGAGCAGAATTCTTATCAAATGCAAAAGTACATAAATGTAATAATTAGGAAACTGCTGAAGATAGACGTTAATCAAATTTTAAAAAATAATAGTAAACTAAATTTAGATGCAAAATGTAAAGAGTCAGCAGCATACTTAATTTTGCACCACTGAAAAAAGAACCTGATTAAGTTCACTTAAAAATAATAATTTTGAGTTTTGAGTCAAGGTAGTGATGTTTGGCCCACCAGCAGCCAAGTGGTAAAAGCCGCTGAATACTGATAGTTCAGTCCTGGCAAACTGGCTGGCTGCATGGGCATTTTCGTGGTTTTCCCCAATGTGTAACATGGATATGAGCCAGTTTCCCTTAAAAAGACCTCCACAAGACATTCCTTCCTTTCCACGTAGTGCCTAAGGGCGGAGCACGTAATAAATTTTAAAAAAGCTAGTGATGTTTAAGAAATGTGTTACATGGATAGATCAGATTAGGTTATTTGAATATGGAACAGCACATATGGGTTATGTGCCTACAGGAAAAGGAAAAAACATAGATAAGGGAATGTAAAGGAGGAGATATCTAAATATGTGTGCTATGTCCATGAAATGAAATTATATTAAAAAAATTTTGGTACTATGCCGTTTTGAGGGCCGTAAAAAAATTGCAGTGAAAATGTATGGACAAAAGAGCCGAATCTAGCAAACGCGCTCATTTAACAGCGTGCCAAATCTAGCATACGCGCTGATTTCAGACTGCGTAAGTTTATATAGTTCTATATTTCTTAAGACGCTATTGAAATATTAGTCTTAAGTTTTTAATCCTTTTTTGATATCCTATGGATTTAACAATTTGGGAATCGCCTATGACGAAAAGTCTGCAATAGAATTTTGGGTAAAGTGCAGAATCACCCACAGCTTGACGCGTTTTTAAGAATTGCACATACTCGGTATCCATGTACACATCGACCTAGTTTCACTTAAAAAAAATCCTAGAATTGCACAAACATGGCACTGCGCACACCCTTGACTTTATCTATGTACACATTGACCTATTTTCACTTAAAAAGTAAAAGAAAATTGACAAACATCCAATTGTTTTTACACTTGTAAAAAGCGGCAAACAAATAATTGAGCGATTCTGCACTTTACTGATAATTTTTTCAAAGAAAAGGCATCATTCATTGCAGAAAATTATGTTTGAACAAACAACGAGATGAAATTATGCTTTAGCGATAACTCGGTAGCGAAATAACGATGCAGGCATCCTGCATAACGATGCAATCTGAAATAGTTATATACTCTTATGCTTCCATTCAGTCATGTTTAGCCTTTTTTATATAAATTATAATAATAAAAAAGTATTATATGAAATGAACCTTTCATCTAAATTAAAACATCTATCTTAAATACACTGGTGTGCAAAAATTAAGGACGAAGTCGAAAAATTAGCATATCAGCTGAACGAAGAGGCAGAGCGGACAGAAAGACCAATCAGGAGATTAAGTAAGGTGATGTACGGTAGCACATGCGCAGATATGCAGGTAGACGTAATGGGGGAGTGTCTAAGTAGTATAAAGCATGTTGTCGGTGTAAGATCAGTATTTCTGGCAAAGAGATTGCATGCCGTATAGCAGTTAATATCACACCAAGTTGCTGCCTCAGCGAGAAAGGCGAATAATCAATCCGTTAGACAACATCTGTATGCTTTTACCCGAGGTCGAATGATTGGGAAGTTGGAGGAAGGCCGCAGTGTGACAAGTGTGGCTGCAGAGTTCGGAATTGCTCACAGCATCGTTTCACGACTTTGGATACAATTTCAAACTACAGGAACAGCTATCCGGGGGGTTAGTAGTGGTCGTCCACGAGGAACCACACCCGCAGATGACCGGTATATTGCCTTACAGGCCAGAAGAATCAGGCGGCAGACAGCGGGAGAAATCGCTAGACACACGACACAGGCGACTGGACAATATTATCCCTCTGATTTCTCTTTTAGTAAGTGTTGCTTACATTACTCATGTCCTTACGTATTGGGGATCTTACGGTATTAAATGTGTTGATTTGGAAAGCTTTTGTACAAAGTCATATTGAAAAAAACCGTCTCGTCCTTAATTTTTGCACACCAGTGTAGTTATTTACTATTGTACTTCCTTTCTTCTCCTTCTTTCTTCCATTAGGGTTGCCGCAAATATTTTTGGCAGCACTGCCATCAACAATAGTTTGGCGATTTTTTACGGCCCTCAAAACCGAATAGTACCAAATTTTTAATTTTATCACACTATAACAATTTATTCTCAACATGATACTGTCAAAAGTTTAGCCATACATAAAAGTTCTAAAGTTCACTAAAACGTACCAATTTGTATTAAAGTGATATTTTACATTATTCCTGAGAACATTAAAGTCGTTACAATAAATGCGACTTCTAAAAGTTAATAATTTCATACAGTTCGGTTTAAACAAACATTCACTCATTATTTATTTGAAATTTTTCCAATTTAATTTTATTACTGACCAGCAGTTGCTCTTTTGTGCACATATCAATTGTTCAAGACAATCATCTTGCTTCAATGCGCAGCAGAAGGGACTCATGGTGGGCTCCCTTATTTTTCACACATTAGAATATAGAATCTGCTTTTAATAGGGTGTGATTTTATACACCCTGTTACTTTTACTATCACTTCATTAATGAAGACCTTACTAGTTATACAACTAAACTCATAAAGAAATAAAATACACAGAAAATTAATGGAAGACTCGCTCAGAAACCATGATATTATTACGACGAATTTCACTATATATATATATATATATATGGGACTAAGTTTAAAAACTTCCAGCAGACTCCAAGAATTCTCAAAGGATCAAGAATGAGTGAGTAACATCCCAAATATGCAATTCCAAGTAATGGCCAAGCCTCACCTGCTGAAGAGATATAAAACTGGCAAATTTTCAGCTTCAAAATATTATTTCTAAATTTCTGTTTTTGATTAACTTATTATTTTATTATTCAGTGACACTTGGAGTTTATTTTATTTTCCTGGAATGGCTGAGGAGCCTTTGGGAAGTGCACATGGAGCTCCTAAGGGCTCTGTGGAGCATAGATTGGGAACTGTTGGTTTACAAGAATTTTCAAAAGATCAAGAATAAGCACTTCTCGAATGTGCACTTCTGCAGAATGGCCAAGCATCAGCTGCTGAAGAAGACACAAGAATGAAAAATTTCTATCTTCAAAATATTTCAAAATTTATGTTTATGATTAACTTTTTATTTTATTCTTCAGTTTCATTCAGCATTTGTTTTATTGTCAAGAAGCAACCAAGGAGCTTCTGGGAAGTGTACGGAGCCCTCAGAGCTCTATGAAGCTAGATTAGAAACTGCTAGTGCACATTATCATCTGCTTTCAAAATCAAATCTAGAGATTACAATAAAATTAGATTACAAGCCTCTCTATACATTTCTATTCATACCGCTCTACATTTTTAATTTTGCTCAAATCGTAAACATTCATTTTTTTGCCTATACCATTTTAAGTTCTAAAAAGAGATGTAGAATGGTGCCTTTGGAAACAAACTCTAAGCAGAGTTTTAATTTTATTTAAGACTAAAGATTTAGTTTAATGAATTAGCAGCAATAGCTATTATTTCCATTTCAGAATGAGAAGGAAAATATTTGTATGCAAACACATACGTTTTATTCTTTTATATTTTTAAATTCCATCCCCACTTTTTTTGTAGTGGTGTATTTTAAATTGAAATTTTCAGTGTAAAAATTTTCTAAAATATGTTTATTATGTCTTTTTTTGTAATTATTTGGAGGTAGTTTAGTTCAGACATCAAATAACATACAAAAAATATAAGATAACAACACTTAATATTAAAGAGGATTCAGGAAAAGTAACTATCTTTTAAGACTGTAAATATATGAAAAATTAAATAAATGAAAACTATATACCAATGCCTGTTGAAGACAAAACTTCTTTAGCAGGTTTCTTCATTTTCAGATATGATAAGCTCTTCAAAATAACATCTTCCGTTTCATCTTCACTCTCAAGTACATTTTTATGTCTGAGAAAATCTTCTACAACTACTACACCCTGAAAATATTTATCTAATATCATAAATCACTCTACAATATGCAAACAATTCCAAGATGGTTTGCAAAATATTATTACTATGGGGTGTCCCAATAAAAGCACCAGATTCAATATGCCCAGTATTTTTTTTTTTTTTTTTTTTTTTTCCAAAATGGAAAATATTTTAACATACTTACTAGAGGTAAATGTCCTGATTTGAGAATGAAAAATAATGTCTGGCATATGTTCTTCATGACTTTTTCTACAGCACCATACTTTCTCTATAAAATTCTAAATCACTTTCTCACATATCTGCCAATCAAGGTGACTTAATGACACATTCAGTTTCCTTTTTAAATTCTTTTATTTTTACTTTTTAAATTTATATACTTTTAAATTTGCAATAATATTGTCATACACAGTAGTGATGTTTTCAACAAACCAGCTAGAATGAGAGCATGGTGATTGCTGACAAACATGTGTCCTCAATTTTTTTAAATCAGTGTGCGATTTGTTGTTCCATTAGGTGCATTTTTGCAACAAAAGATTGCATGAAGCTTGTTAGCAATATGTGCTAATGCTTTTCCATTAAATACTGTTGATGATTTGGTTTTCATAGAGGAGAGGAGCCTTCTCCTATGGCTTGAGAATTAGAGTTTAATTCTGCCACAGAATTTTTGACTACATATTAACATATGCTATAGGTAAATATTGCCTACTATGTGCGTGACAAATACCCATCATTGGGAACAATATTTAAAAATACTGCTGATGAAACAATATTTCATTCAGAATGGATTAAATTACTGTCCTTTTAAGGCTTGACTCTACCTTCTCATTCATGGATGAACACAGTTCACAAATTCGAAAAAATATTTTGTGCAGTTCATGATACAACTTACTGTAACAGGAAGCAAGTAACTGGTTCTTTAATTACTAAACTAGAGAAACATTATCCTACAGTATATAGAGATGCAACTCATTTAGTTTGCAGAGTGCAAACTTTTATTAGAATATGTTTCTTAAATAGAAATGCATGTTTTCTCCCAAAAGAAAGCAAATCAAAAGGGAAAAAAAAAAAAAAAAGAAAAGAATTGCTTCGAATACGGCAGGTAATAAATAATATTTAAACAGTTTGTAGTTGCAGTGCGACTGTGTACGTAAGTATTTATATCATTTGCATTTAAATATAATATGTTTTTATTTGAAATATTTCTGGAAGATATTTTAGAAGGTAACGACATAAAGCATATTTTAAATGAGAATTAATTTTGTTAAGCACTTGTTAAAGTTATTCTTATTTTATTCTTTGTAACTAATTATTGATTCGATTTGTGCTAGCTGAGCATTCTAGATAAATTCTAATAGTATAAAACATCAAAATAATTGTCATAAAAAACTTTTTCCTTAGCTTCCAATTTTGAAAAACTGAATAATTCTTTTTAGGTACAGTAAGTACAGCTGTTTTGTCAAAATTAAGACAACAATCTTACATATTGTATTTATTATTCCTAAGAACATTAAAAGTTCAAGTAATATAGATATAAGTTACAAAATCATTAAAAGAAAATATCAGTTGTTATATTGAATCAGAAGCGAAACATGCCAATGCAAGATTTACAACTAGGCAAAAAATCAACCTTAGATTAGAAGAAATTTTGAATAAAGCTATTGGGTTAATCTTTGGATTATGGTAACTTGGCGATTTTTTGGCAAAAATTTGGCGACCAACCCTGCTACAGCAACCTGCTAGTTTTTGTTTGGATGCCATTTTGTTTTCACGAAGTAAAGGCTTTTTTTTTAACTCTACATTTTTTTCCAACAATCTGCTAGCCGAATTACGCTTATGCTAGAACTTTTATGGAACAAAAGTGCTTAATCATGACGAAGATTAGGTGCGAAATTGGGAGAAAGTGCAGAATCGCAAACTGCTTGCCGCATTTTTAAGAATTGCACATACATGGTAACCATCTACACGTCGACCTATTTTCACTTAAAAAAACATCCCAGAATTGCACAAAAATGGCATTGCGCACACTCTTGACTTTATCCATGCACACTGCTAAAGTCCTAGCTAGTAACCTTTATCGCTTTACCCAAATTAGCCAGCTATTGATTTCAAGGGCAATTAAAATGTAAGTTCTTCAGCAGCAGGAAAAACAGAATTGCCATATATGTTTAAAACTATGCCAATCTAAGGTTGGTTTTTTGCCTAACTTGAAATAGCTGTTATTATAGTTATCTTAGAAGCAATAGTTGAATTTTCTCAGTTAGTATGCAGATAAAAGAATGATTATAAATAAACATACATATATAAAAAAAGGCAAGTTTAAAGAAAATGGAAATTTATGTTAAAAGAGTAGCACATTTTATCTATTATTTTAAAACTGAGTATTGTTAACTCTTTAATGTTCAGTGTAAAATGCATAGAGCAGTAACATTTTCTCTTCCAAATTATAGCTCTGGACTAATCTTCGGAATATGGTAACAGGTAGTTTGGCGACATTTTGGTAAGGCAATAAAGGTTACTAGCTAGGACTTTAGCAGTGTACATGGATAAAGTCAAAAGTGTGCGCAATGCCATTTTTGTGCAATTCTGGGATGTTTTTTTAAGTGAAAATAGGTCGACGTGTACATGGATGATACCGTGTATGTGCAATTCTTAAAAACGCGTCAAGCTTTGGGTGATTCTGCACTTTACCCAAAATTCTATTGCAGACTTTTCGTCATAGGCAATTCCCAAATTGTTAAATCCATAATATATCAAAAAAGGATTAAAAACTTAAAACTAGTATTTCAATGGCATCTTAAGAAATATAGAACTATATAAACTTACGCAGTCTGAAATCAGCGCATACGCTAGATTTGGCGTGCTGTTAAATGAGCGCGTTTGCTAGATTCGGCTCTTTTGCGCGTACATTTTCGCTGCAATTTTTTTACGGCCCTCAAAACGGCATAGTACCAAAAAATTTTGAGTAAAAAAAAAAGCCTTTACTTCGTGAAAACAAAATGGCGTAAAAAAAAAAAAAAAAAACTAGCAGGTTGCTGTAGCAGGGTTGGCCACCAAATTTTCGCCAAGTTACCATAATCCGAAGATTAACCTAGCTCTGTTTCACACAAAGTTAATTTTAAACACTGGAATTTACAACGCTTAAGACTAAAAAGCGTGTAGCTAAAGCTAAGTTGAGTAAACTGAAGGAGAAAATTACAGTGACTTACGATTCTGCTGATGTTGATCAGTTAGAACTTTTTAAATCTAGATTAAATAATGTAATGTCCGAACTTAAAACGGCGATAGTGGATAATGACCGTTTATCAGGTGCACAAAAGCTACAAAAGCTTTGCGGATTGTTCAAGCTTTAACTATTTGTGACAGGAATTTTGAAATAGCATGGCATTTATTGTGTCAAAGATTTTCACATAAGAGAGAATTACTTTCATCGTTATTAAAGAAAATCTTGTATTTATCAAATTTACAAGCTGAAATTCCTAGTCAGATATTAGCGTTAGTAGACACTGTAAGAGAATGCATATGTTCGTTTGAAAATCTAGGATTCAAAGTGGAGCGATTCGCGGATACTATTTTAATGTTAACAGTACAGTTTAAATTGGATTCTTCGACGAGAGGATGGTGGGAAAGAACAGTAAAGAGTGAGGAAATACCAACACTTAATGAGTTCTTGAAATCTCATGCCAGAACCTTGCAAGCAGGTAAAATGCAAGATGTTAAAAAACAAGTTATAAAAGACAAATTAACTTCATTGGCTTCAGAGATTCGCGCGCAGTGTACATATTGTAAAGCCGGTCATTCAGTTTTTAAATGTAATAAGTTTTTAAATCTGAATGTTCAGGAACGCATTAATTTTGTCAAGAGAAATAATGTTTGCTTTAATTGTTTGGTTTCGCTTTAATTGTTTGGTTTCAAATCATAAAGCTTTCAAGTGTAGAAGTACACATAAATGTAAAAAATGCTGTAAAAATGATCACACACTACTGCATTTCGAAAGAGTTCAAAATGAACCAAAGGCAAGTAAAGGAGTTACGAACAGTTCGAATAAATTATCAGTGATGGCTAAGCCATTTTTCCCTGAGCCAGAACCTCGCGCTCAATTGGCTGGGTCTGGGGAGAATATCGCAAGTTCTAGTCCAGTAATTAAATCTTGTGTTTCAGACTTTAATTTTCAGCATGAAGTTTTATTGCGGACGGCTGTTATTAAAAACCATAATTCGGAATGATCCATAATCCGGACCTCAAAACTAAAAACTTTCTGCGCATGCGCCGCGTTGGGTGTCCGCCGATAACATCGCGAACAAAAATGTCGCGGAGAAAACAACGCAAGGCGAAAACGTCGTGCTACAAAACATCGTGGGAGAAAACATCGCAAAGAGAAAACATCGCAGTTCTAAAACATCGTGCTACAAAACACCGGCATCGAAAATAAAGCGGTTAAAAAACTTCGCAGTTTAAAAACATCGTCATTGAAAATATCGTGGTAAAAAATAAAGTATCTACAAATCATCGCATGACGATAACTTCGCAGACATGCTTTTTTCAGGTTTTAATTATTGTAAATGGATATTCCCACAATGATTTGTGAGCGCAGTATGTAAAGAAGGATAATTTTTATTTTCACATATTAACTAATAATTGTTTGCTGAAAAAGTAAGAAGGAAACTTAAGCACAAAACATTAATTCTAGGCCTTTGGTACCAGCTTCAAGTGATTGTAGCGACTTGGAGGCGATAACACCAGGACACTTTTTAACCGGAGCGGCTTTAAGCGCTATTCCAGAATCTAACTAAATTCAAGAAACCATAAGCTGCAGTGACCGCTGGAGGTACATGCAAAGGTTATTTCAACATTTCTGGAAAAGATGGAGCAGTGAGTATTTATCTAGGTTAGACCCAAGTGGTGCAAGTTGCAACAAGATCTGAAGGTTGGTGATATGGTTCTTATTAAGAACAAAAATCTACCTCTGCTACGTTGGAAATTAGGTAGAATTACTAAAGTGTATCCTGGTCTTGATGAGAAAGTTCGAGTGGCGAGTTTACGCACTTCCGATGGTGAAATAAAACGACCTATAGCAAAGCTATGTGCTTTGCCATTTAATTCCTGATTTAGAGACTTTAATTTTTATTTTCAGGTTTATTCAGTTGAACAGATTAAATTTACTGTTTGAACCCCCTTGGGACTTCAAGGCTGGGGGTATGTACGATGTTATGCAAATTGTATTTCTTTCTTTGTACCGAGGAGCGGCGCAGACGCAAATTTGTTAGGATTTTAAAGCTCGCGGTTAGAGCTGCTGTGAATTACTGGAGTTTCAACTAAGCGGAGGTTCTTCTGAGTTTGTGTTGGTAAGCCGCCACTGAAGTCGGAGTTTGTGTGGTCTTCGCCGTTCCTCAACTAACTTACTATTTGAAAGTCAATAAAGAAGTTTCGGTCAACGTTAGGAGTCTGAGAGTAGTTTTTGAGTTTTTATTTTTTGAGTTCTATCTGAAGTAATATCAAGTTAATTTACAGTCCACTATTTTTAAACAACGGAACGTACATCATCTTCACGCGATTTTGAATAAGACTAAACTTTTTTTAATAAGACTGCAGACTGTGGGACCAGAGGTTTTATTCCATCAGAATTCCTACAATGTGAGTTATGGATGAAGGGACCGCAGTGGTTAAACGAATCCGTAATTCATGTACAGCAAAATTCTAGTGTAGAATTAGAGGGTGAGGTTATGTTGAAGGAATTGAAAAAGAGTTTCAGTTCAAATATTTCCAAATTTGAAGAGCCTAGTGTGTTTTCAAGATTTTCATCATGGCTAAAGTTATGTCGAGTGTTAGCGTGGTGTTTAAGATTCAGAAATAATTGTAGTAAGTTACCTACAGAGCGTATAAAGGGTTATTTATCTACTGAAGAATTCTGTGAAGTTACTTCTATGATTGTTAGGATTGTGCAAAGAGCCGAATTTCCAGAAGAATTATTCTGTTTAGAATCTGGTAAACCCTTGAAGACATCAAGTAAATTACTGTCTTTAAGTCCTTTCTTGGATTCCGCGGGAGTAATGCGTGTAGGCGGAAGGCTCAGAAACTCTACAGTTTCAAATAATCAGAAACATCCTATGATTTTACCTAAGAATCACAATATTACGCGTTTAATTATTAAGCATTATCATGACACGTATCTTCACGCAGGTACGCAGCTACTCACTTCTGTCATACGACATAGATTTTGGATTGTGAATGCTAGAGATATTATAAGAAAGTGTATAAACCAATGTGTTATCTGCCGTAGAGTTAGAGCGCAAACTGCAACTCAGCTAATGGCAGATTTACCCGCTTCAAGAGTTACTCAAAGTAGAGCTTTTTCTCATGTAGGGATTGATTTAGCAGGACCATTTAACGTAAAATATCATCCGGGTAGAGGAGTCAAAATCTTTAAGTCTATTTATTTGTTTTACTACAAGAGCAATACACTTAGAATTAGTTAGAGATCTTTCAACAAAATCATTCCTCGCGACACTTAAGCGGTTTATAGCTCATAGAGGCAAACCGTGTGAAATTCACAGGGATTGTGCAACGAATTTTATAGGAGCTAATAAAGAATTAAGGAAAGCCTTTTCTATTGTTCAACGTGATGAACAGCTACAGGGTTATATTTCTTCAGAAAATATTAAATGGTTGTTTAATCCTCCCTCTGCCCCTCATTTTGGAGGGCTTTGGGAAGCGGGTATCAAGTCTATGAAACATCACTTAAAAAGATGTTTAGGAACACTTATTTTAACATACGAGTCATTTTTGACATTAATAACCCAAATTGAATCCTGTCTTAATTCTAGGCCTTTAGTACCAGCTTCAAGTGATTGTAGCGACTTGGAGGCGATAACACCAGGACACTTTTTAACCGGAGCGGCTTTAAGCGCTATTCCAGAATCTAACCAAATTCAAGAAACCTTGAGCTGCAGTGACCGTTGGAGGAACGTGCAAAGGTTATTTCAACATTTCTGGAATCGTTGGAGCAGTGAGTATTTATCTAGATTGCAGCAGAGACCCAAGTGGTGCAAGGTACCAACAAGACCTGAAGATTGGTGATATGGTTCTTATTAAGAACGAAAATCTACCTCCGCTACGTTGGAAATTAGGTAGAATTATTAAAGTGTATCCCGGTTTGGATGAGAAAGTTCGAGTGGTGAGTTTACGCACGTCTAATGGTGAATTAAAACGACCTATAGCAAAGCTATGCGCTTTGCCATTTAATTCCTGATTTAGAGACTTTAATTTTTATTTTTCAGGTTTATGCAGTTCAACAGTTTAAATTTATTGTTTGAACCCCCTTGGGATTTCAAGGCTGGGGGTATGTTCGATGTTATGCAAATTGTATTTCTTTCTTTGTACCGAGGAGCGGCGCAGACGCAAATTTGTTAGATTTTTAAAGCTCGCGTTTAGAGCTTTGAGGTTGCTGTGATTTACTGGAGTTCCAACTAAGCAGAGGTTCTTCTGAGTTTGCTCGGTAAGCCGCTACTGAAGTCGGAGGTTTCAACGTGTTCTTCACCGTTCCTTAGCCATTCTAATGTTTGAAAGCCAATCAAGAAGTTTCGGTCAACATTATTACTCTGAGGTTTCTTGGGTTCTGCACTGAGGGAATATCAAGTCAATTACAGTCCACTATTTTTAAACGATGGAACGTACAAGTACATAGACTTTTACACAAAAAAACCTGAAATTTACTTCACAATATTGGAACACAAAAAATTGTATGCTCCTTGTTTAAATTTCAATAATGTGTGGATATTTTATTTATTTTTCTTATGGATTGTAATCAAAAATGTAATATATGAACTAACCCTTTCATTTAAATGAAAATAATAAGGCTTAGATAGTTATTTATTATAATGCTTCCTTCCTTGCATTAGGTTTACCGTAATTATTTTTGGCGTCATTGGCAAATTTTTTTTTCTTTTATATATAGTTTGGTGATTTTTTATAGTCCCAATAACAGATATTTACCAAATTAAAATTAGCAGAAAAAGAATAACATGAAGTATATATAAATAAAAATCAAATTCTAATATTTATAAAATATACTTGAGGAAAGGCTAATTAGCCATGGTTAGCAGGAAAAAATATATATACAGTAGATACTGCTTAAAGTGATCATAGTTTACGTTCTTATTTGGATACTGTTATTGAATTGGCAAAGTCCCACGTGTTTGTATATGAAAACATGGAAAATGAGTTACTCATTGCGATCAATTCCGTTAATAATGTGAAAGTATTATAAAATAATTTTTTTAAATTAAAGCTGTCAAACAAGATCAAACTAGATCATAAAAATTGCCAAGTGTTAGTCGCCAAAACTTGTTTTCAATTTTAGTAAGCCACTTAAAATTACGCAAAAGAGCATACTTAGATTAGCTTAAGTGTATTTTTAATAATTCTATCAATTTTGAGGATAATCAGACACAACTCCTTTTTCAGATGCAAAAAAATTTTTTTTTCATCTGAGGTATTTTAAAAGAATTCCAAATCAGAAAGCATCCATGCCAAATTATGTTTACTTTTTTTTAAAAGATTTTACGTTTGCATGTTCTCTTTCAGTACATAATGGATGCTCTCCGAGTATTAAGATTAGGGTTATAGCACCAATCAAATAATTTCCAGAAATGTTATAAGCAGTTCATAATGTATTAAAACATTAGGAACAGTTAATAAATATTTTTTTGCAGTTTCCTAATAAGAATTATATGAATGTACTTACTTTTATGTTTCTTGTTGCATTCATTTTAAATTAAAAATCCAATTCTGTTTGAAGATGTTTTTCTCATTGTTGAATGTTATCAAAATAGCCAAAGACAATTTTTATTATTTATTTACAATTTAAACATGCAAGTAATGATTAGCTGATTATACATAATTTTTAGTAAATATAAATTATTGTCAGCAGGAAAAAGCACAATTTTAATCATATCTAAGTATGTTTACATTTACCCATTTTCCAGTGGTAGTGCTTTCAAATTTGAAATGTCATTTGACAAATATCAGTGCATTCAGTTATTCTATGACGCATATTTTTCTAAAATACTTCAGATTCTAGTTATTATTAGACTACTATTAAGACATCATTATATAATCAGAATTTTTGAGTACTTTTTTCTCCCATCAAACTAATAAATTAAAGCTATATAGATATACAAAAACAAATATTTCTAAAATTCTGCCTGTAGCTTTATTATCAGATTAAAACTTTATCAGTTTTTGTAATTATTTCAAACCTTTTATCACATCAAAAAGCAAATCTTAGGTTATTTTATAAATTTTCTCATTACCTTGTAACTCAGTTTTGAACATAGTGCATACATTTAAGGATTTATGAAATAAATAATAAAAATAACATTTATTTGTTGCATTAAATTTCATTTAAATTTATTAACTTTAATTTGCTTTTTACGAATAGAGAATGTTTGTTAAATTCAAATTTCCTTCCTTGCAGCAATGGCGCAAGAGAATAATTTAAAATTAAATTAACTTTATTATTTTGAAGCAATAATAAAATAGCAATATTTTCATATGGAAAGAAATTATTACCTTGAGAGATGAAAGAGTGGCTTGTTTCAATTTTGACATCTTCAAGAAATAATTTTAAACCGCTATCCAAAATTCTGTGATCTAGAAAATAATAATAAATTTATAAAGAATAAGGATTAATTCTACCAGGAAAATATTCTTGACAGAAAGATGAATTAAATAACAATCCTACGATTAACAGTTTTCTGATACTTAACGAGTCCATTTAAATTTTAACATTAGATTAAACAATATATAATCTACTGTTAACGTGAATTATTAATGATTATATACGATTAAGAATTAAACAAGCTTCATTGCTAATAGCAGTTAAATAAGCGAATAAAAAATTCCAACTGAATCGATTTTCTTGCATCAAATAAATTAAAATACTTTATGCTAACACATAGTTTTAAGTGATTTTTTATTTCAGTATTTCTTACACTACAGTTAACATTTCTGCACATAAGAAATAACTTCATACTTTAAAACATTTACAAGTTCAGAAAAAAAAGCTCTAAAAGTAAACTTTTGAAAAGAAAGTGACATACTTCACTTGGAAAGAAACTGACGTCTTAAATTAATGGCTTCTTTATACATCTGCATATCAATCCCATCCACATTTCTAACTATCGATGCATTAAGAGTTATTTTACTTCCTTTATCGGCAACTTCTCCAACAACCTGATACAATATTCCTCTAATTAAAGGAGTATCTGAAATATTTTCAAAATTAACAGCTAAAGTTGAATATGTCTTAGCCTCCGGATCAGATAATTCACCAAGAGAAGTCACTGGGTCGAAATTTTTCAGTTTCCCTAAAACTCTGACAAGCTTTGAAGCAGGATTAGACGGATAGCGTTTAGATACAATTTCTTCTACAAAGCAAACTTCATAAAAATCTGCTCTTGACATACTATTCTTAATACATGAACATTTGCTTCTTTTTAAAAAAACACACTAGGTTACAAAATTCTGGAAGTTATCCGATTTTCTTGGCGGAGAACTGGACTACCTATTACGATTTTAATCAGGTATAACTTCAAATTCTTAAACTGATAAAACCCACGCGTTTCCTTTTTAACAAATTGCAGTTACAGTGAACGATGGCGTTTTATCGGTTTATCATTATTCATCTGGTCGGCGCTAAATCCCCGAACGCGCAGGGAGATCACGTGATCGTCGCTTCATGCATAAGCCGATGTCACAACGAAGCTCCGCTCAGCATCAACAACAACTTCGTTCGATGTAAACATGGTTCGCAACTTTGATTCGGAAATCTGAAATAAGTCTTTGTGGATATCTGTGAATATGTATGTTTGAACGATTTCGAGCATTATACAACTGAATGGCTTGGTTATGTTATAAATAGTGATAAATTTTTAGATTGGTCTTATATAGAAAATGTAGTGCACGTAAAAAAATCTTCAGTAAGATATTCTAGTATCAGACATTTTTACATGATACGATTGCTTTGATCATGATACGATTGTTCACTGATTAAATCAAACATAGCCAAATTTAGTTTATAAATTTCTCTTTCAAAGAATATTCGGAATTAAACTGGGATTATGGTAACCTCACAGTAAGAGTAATAATTTAATTCACAATGGAACTGTGTTTGAATAAAAAAAATATAAATAAACAGTGTTATCTGTTATTTTGTAATCCGACTAGGAGATAGTTATTCAGAAGTCAAACAACAAAAATCAGTGTTATAGTTTTAAATTTTCACAGGACTAGTTTCGATGGTTTTACCGAACCACCATCCTCAGCTACAAAAGCGCAAATGAACGACATAGGATATAATAATTAGATACGGTAAGAAAACCTGGACAGAAGATAAGCTAGTGGCGCCATCTGTTAATGAAACCAGAACTAAAACATGATTTCTTTAAAGGCTGAAGGCAAAGATAGATTAGAATTAGGGTCGTTACCAGAACAGGACGAATTTTTTGAATATGAAATGCCTCTAGAAAATCCAGTTCGCCAATGGAAGATGTTTTTTGAATAATTTCGCAGCAGAAAAATTGAAAGTGTTATTTTCGGACTAACAATGTTGGGCAACAGAACACTTCTGTGTTTCCTTTTTTCTAACATATGCCTCATGTTCCTTAAAGAGAAATTTTAAGGCTCTCTTAGTTTGGCCGATGTAAATTAAACCACACTGGCAAGGAATCCTGTAAATCCCCAGAAATCCATATCCGGAATGGGGCCCTTGAGTATGGAACTTGGAATTTTATTAATGGGAGAATAAACGACCAGAAAGTTAAATTTCTGCAAAATACGTCCAGCTTTATAGCTAATTGATGGAAAGAAGGGAATAACAACAGAATTTTTATAAGCTCCTAAAACAAGAGTGTGCCTTTTGGTGTGTTGAGATGAGAATTTTTTAACTGCTTGATTAATATTGTTGGGTGAAAAGCCCTGTCAATAGCTATTGCTTTTAAATAATTTAGTTCTTCATCAAGGGATAGTTTGGAGGAGCAAACTTGAAGAGCACGGGAAACATAGGAATAAAATGAAAGTAACTTTTGTTTAGTCGGATGACATGATTTGAAGTGTGGTCATCGGAAGGCAAACCAATGAAGGTTACGGTAAACCATAGTACTGAAGTTGGATGTGTTACGTGTGACCAGAATGTCGAGAAACGGAAGAGAAATGCAAGTCTCAAGTTCAAAAGTGAACTGAATAGCAGGATCAATGGAATTCATTGTTGAAAGAACTTTATTTAAATCATCTTTATTACCTTCAAACAGGCTAAACGTATCGTCTACGTAGCGGAGCCATACCGGGAAGTTTAAATTTTCAAACAATTTTAATTCATATTAATGCATATAGATATCAACCAGGATGGGATTGAGGGGGCTTCCCATGGCTAATCCCTCAGTTTGCTTTAATATTTATTTTGGAAAACAAAATGCGTTTGTTTCAAACAGAGTTGAGTGAGAGAAATTAGCTCATCAATTTCGATGCAAGAGAAGTGAAATTCGAGAAGTCCTGTTTCTAGACATCTTAATGCACGCTCCACTGGAACATTAGTGAATAATGATTTTACATCAGAAGAAACCAAATTTCTAGGAGAAATGTTTTTAACTTGTTTTTAATTTCTAGAAGAAATGTTAATGTTTTTGCTTAAAAACATTTTTCCGAGAAATTTACTCATGGTACTTTCTAGGAAGTTCCTTGAAGAATTTAAGTACACCATTGAATGCTTTGACACCTGTGAGAATTGACGGAGAAACGAAATCGAAACTAAACAGCCAGAGCATTTCATAATTTAGATAAATGCTCATTTTGGTCTTAAAAGAAGCAGCATATTTATTTTTATAATTTCCATACTTATTTGCAACATATTACTTGTTGTTTTGCCATAAAAACACAATCTTTTTAAGAAATAAGGCCTAATGTCTTATTTCTTAAAACTTTTTCCTAACTTCCAAAATACCTAATGTCTCTACAGCGTATTTATGAATTTCATCCGGTAGCCCTACCACGTGGACACGAACGCCAGCAGCGGCATCCATTTCGTTGACAGGAAGAAGATCACACTCCTCCGTATCAGGTGTAATCCGCTGGAATCGTAGATAACAGTTACCACAGCACAGAAATAATCATACAGGTAAACGATGTAATCCACAGGTAAGTAGAAAAACACTAAGAGATCACGGTCATAATACGTTTTGAAAACACAATACTAATAACTCGCTCAGCTCATTCGCAACTGCCGATGTAGCAGCGTCCTTACAAAGCACTTTTCGATTCATTATTCATGTTGAACGACTTGGGATAAAATGCTGAATGGCATATTCCTTTATATCAATTATTAGTTAAAACACGTTTGTCAGCTTTTAATATTAAACATGTTCATAGATGATACGTTTAAGAGAGACGAGTGAATTGTAAAATAAAAAAAAGAGTTATTAAAGTTGAATGAACGGATATGGAATGAAGAGAAAGGGATTCTTTTACAGACACAAATTTAGAAAATCGTTATGATGTCCTTATGACTCGTACTGCTTTCACATGTGTAACTATATTTTTGTTTACATGCTCACCAGTTCGACAGCTCATCTTACATGTTTCGTTCATAAGAGAAATACTATGTGACCGGAGTATTTTTATGATTAGAACTTTCATCATTCCTCAGCATTCAGAAGCACTTGAGCTATTTCGCAGTGAATTCGAAAGTAATTATTTACTTCGATGGAGGCAGGTCGCCACAGACCAGTTACTCCTGTGTTTGCACCACACGAAGCCTGACACAAATTCAGAAGGCAAAACCGACAAACATATGAGGGATATTAAGGCCTACAAACTACATAATTTTACCAATGCAAAGTGGTGTAAGTATAAGACAGAGACTCTCTTTTGCTCTGTCTCATTGGTCACATTATCAAGCTGTGGCTATCAATATCCTAATGGCTACCTGTATTAGAGTTTTTATAATTTTCCTCATATGTAATGTAAATGGGAGCGGGTTTCCGTTAACACGTTCTCCATGAAGCCAGACCGAAGAGCACGTCATCGCTGTGACATTGCAAACATGTCACAATGTGAAGATCTCAACGTCCCGGTCACGGGACAAAGTATTTGTTATGTTTGTGTCTCCGACAAAAGTATCTGCTACTTGAGATCTTTTTGTGACGTCATATGGCGACACTTATGTGACGTCATATTGTGACGTTAATGTGAAGTCACAGTGTGACGTTGTTGTGTAGGCATATTGTAACGCTGATGCGTAGTCAGTGACGTTGTGAAGTTATACTGTGACGTTGCTATGAAGTCACACTGCGACACTGATGTAACGTCACATTGCGACTTTAATATATCGTCATAGAATGGCATATATGTAATGTCTCTAAGCATGTGAGAGGATGTTGTGCAACACTGCATTATTTTTTAAATGACTAGTGCAGTGATTCGCAAACTTTTGGCGGCGCACTTACAGGTTTATTATTTTGTCACGGCGTCCTATACCCCATATAGCACACTTAGTTGATATGACGTTGCAATCACATCTCAATGTTGCTTTTTCTTTACATTACATTTGTGACCACGGTACAAAGTTTCCGAATTGTCACATTGTGATGTGGATGTGAATGTCGCACAGATGTCATATACACGTCGCAGCAAACGTTTAAAGGCCCGTCCACACGAGGACGCTCCCGACGTAGTTGACGTAAATTTTCTGACGCCGGCGTAAATTCGCAGGACGCAGAAGACGTAAAACTGAGTACGCTCATGTTCAGCTTTTTCGCCCGCGACGCGCGCGTATAGCCAATAGCCGACCGAGTTCTTATCACGTGTCTTAATCAGGAAACCTTCTTGCCAGTGCTTCTTGCTTACCCGTTTCAATATGGCGTCAGAGCCACACAGAGATGAGTTTTTGCTTAGAAATATAACTGTATACAGCAATAAAATAATCAGCATTGTTCACGCCATCTTTAGATTTCTCAAACCGTACATATTAGTATACATTTAAAATTCTCATTTAAAGGGGAAAACTGTATACTTATAAAGCAATGATCCGACCAGTATATCCATATGCTTCACCTATTTATAACACCGTAAGTAATAGGAACCTAAATAAATTACAGTTTCTACGAAATCAAAGTTTCTGCCTTACAAAGCTCTCCTTAATTATTATAAATATTGGCTATATCATGTGTAATATAAAGCTCTATAATCCCAATATTAAATACACCAAAAACTAACTTCAGCAATATAATAACTTCTAAAATAAAGCAGTTGACTGTGAAAGAGTATTCAATAAAATACAATTACGAAATTTTGGAGGAAAGTTACAACTTGTCTCATTCAGCAATCATTTATTGAAGTTTAATTAAATTACCTTTGCAGCGACTTCTACTTGTTACATTATTTTTCATAAACACAGCTGTCACAGATAGCTGAGTGGTCAGCGCGCTGCTTTGGTGGCGTAGGAATACAACGGTGGCAAGTTCGAACCCCACCCGTAGACGGTATTATAATTCAGTTAGCTTTTCTCTTTTTGAAACGTGTTTCTTATATTTAATCATGAATCATTATATTCTTATTTTACCTATTATTATTGTTTTCATTTCTTATATCATTCATTATTATTATTGTTTTTAATTTAGTTTTAAAAATGTGCAGTGCAAATAGAAATCCTTATGTAAAAATATATCTGCATCTCTTTATCATATATCATCTATAAATTCTCTCTTTATTTTTACTTTATTGCATATTTTATAATGCACATAATTTCTCATAAACTGTCCAAAGTTTGAACCTCATTCTAAATTCAAAAATAAATAAAAAGAAAAACAAAAGACCAAGGTAGAGCGAGTTAAAAAATATGAAGTTGGTTTTATTATATGGTGGATGGTGTATATAAAGAGAATTAAGTAATTTAATTCTCTTTATATACTGTATTCCAAAACAATTTTATAAATCCTAATTTTCATACGATATAGAATCTGCAAGTCTGTCAAACTGGTCGATACTCATCCTGAAGGAATTAAAAAACAAGTAATATACCCCTCCCCCCAAAAAATTAAGTCAATTCCTACTTAGGTCTACAAAGAAAAGTTTAAAAATACAAAAATAAATAAATAAAAATACAAACATAATTTTTTTAATTAAAAATTTTAAAAAATTTCATATGTGAAAAAGCTGTATTAACATCAAGTGTCATTCACTGCAAGTTTAAAAAATTGTATTTGAACTTGAGTGGATGAATAAAAGGCATTTTATGTACTGAAAATTTCAACAAGATATAGGGAGAGTGTGAGCTAATAGTAGGAATTTAATAATTCCAGATATTCCTTTCGCAAACAAGGCAGTAAAAAAAAAAAAAAAAAAAAAAAAAAAATCTCTTTGAACAAGTCGCTCTAAATAAATCTTTCGGACACTTTTTGCGGTTTTGACTCTGCTTAATAATTGCACATAATAGTAAAGTTTCAGCTATAAAAGAAAAAAAAAAATCATCTGATTCGGACAACTTGCCGCAAACATACAGAAGAACAGCGAAGAAATAAGATACAGCTCTGTTGACGCTATATTACAGCATCACTTGATTTTTGCGCAAAATAATTCTATTGGTTAAACGCACTCTTCGCAAGCGTACTCGTTTGGACGCTTTTACGCTGGTAACGTAAAAGCGCGTTCGTCAGCTACGTTTCGAGCGTACTCGTGTGGACGGGCCTTAATGCGACGACAAGAAATTTGCAGTCTTTCCCACCCTGACCTTTCTTGACTTTGCTCACGTAATTCTTCTTTAATGGGAGGTATTCTTGCGCGCTGACCTCCTCCCTCGATTCATTGCTAATGTGTAAATCTTTCTAAATAAATTATTCTTTTATGCTAATAGCTTTAAATTTTTGTTATTTCTTTTTTATTAAAAATATTAACAGTTTATAGTGTGCTTTTATTGATGTGGTACTTCGAAATCATTGAACTAAATTCTGTAGTGAATGAACTTACATTCTACCGTATCTAGTGTTATCAAGAGAGACTGACGAAAGAACTTATTGTCTGCATAGCACTTGTTTCTCTTAAGGATCTTCGCAACCATTTTTTTAGTTCTGTTCGCCGAACACATCGTCAGTGCTACATTTTCAGGTTAGCACTGTTTATTGTACATTGATGTGAATGATATCGGTAATAATTAATATATAATAATAAAAGCGTAATTTAAATGCTAGGAACAAAAAGAAATACTGGCATTTGATTAACTTTTATTTCTATTACAAAGAGTGCGGAAGCAAGGGTTTTAATGAGAGGGTATCAAAAGTTTACTCTCATTTTTGTCTCACTGCTTAGAAATTTTAATTTAGGGAGTCAGGTTTATTTGGTAGATAGAATTTCATTTTTGTTGTTTTTAATGTTAAAAGAGAACGTAAAAAAGGAATTTATTTTATGTATTTTACTGCAGTACTTTCATCGTGTTCATCTATTTTTCGAAATTATTCACAAAATAATTACTTACTTCCATACGTGGTACTTAATGCCACCTTACAAATAACGCCATACTTTCATAACCACGTTCTAGTTATATAGAATACGTTTTTTTAATTGTTATAACTTTACAAATGGAATATTATTTTAAAACACTGAACTTTTCTACATGTTTTATATATGTAAATTTTCGAGATTATTTAAAAAATTTATTATGTTAGTTCTTTTCTTTTCGCAAATTATGTCACACTTTTACGTATAATATAATTGTAAAGTAACCCAATTTCCTTATTAAGAGATTTAGTTAGAGAAAAATATTTCCTAGTTTAGGTTAAATTATTTGAATACGAGAGGCAAAACACACGAAAGCTGCCTACTTAAGAGAAGGAATGCCTTTGTGGAGGACTTTCTAAGGAAACTAACTCATATTCACTTTACATATTAAGAAAAATATGAAAACCAACTGTGCAAAATTATTTGTTACTTGAGAGATTAAGAGAATATATTTATGGTATTTATTTTTTCTACAGATACATAAATTATTTAAACGATAACAATATAAAAATAAGAAAATTACATTTCATTGTTATATTCATTATTATTTTCATTGTCATATATGAAGGAAGTTAAAATTTCCCTTGGGACAAAAGAGTATAAATTAAAATAAATTTGTCTCTAAAAGTACAAGTTACTTTATGTTATAAAGAAACCGAATTTCAAATTGCATTTTAGGAAAATTTAATCAATTGCAGACAATTTTATAAATGTAATGAAAATTACTATGAATCGAAATGTATATTTAAGCTTCACCGATAAGCTTTATTTGAAATAATAATTTTATTTAAATTTAATATAGTTCACTTCTGCAAATAAGATATTATATTTTGTTATTAGAAACTTAAAAATTACATCTAACCCTCTAATTACGTCTAATTTAATTATCTAACCTTGTCACATCTAGTTTGCTTTAATGTATCACTTGCAGAAATAAAACAATGAAAAGGTACTAATTTCTACAATCGTATTTAAGAAGTTTAGAAAAATTAAGAAAGGAATTTAAAAATTTCATTGTGATAACTTAGAAATTCGCATATTATAAAACACTGATTAATTAATTAATTAATCTTTGCCATACGGTGGAAGAAAAACTGATTTTAAGGTAAAATATAACTTCATGGAATTCTTTTTATTGGGACAGACTTCAGTTCTTTACCGCATTTAAATAAGCAAATAAATTTGTTTGGAAATTTCGTAACAGAAAGCCAATTCCTGGAGAGTCAATCGAAGGTTCTGAAAACTCCGTATAATTGTGCTGCATTATACTGTGGGACAAACAAATATTTCTTTTAATGTAAGAGGGGGAGTTTTATATTTTCGTTGTTTTTTAATTTTAACAAAAGTTGTAAAGTTATTCCTACAAAATTAAGTAGTGGAACTACTTTTATTTCCATAAATACAGCCAATTTCAATTTGAACTTAAGTACATAACTGAATTCAATTTTAATTGCGTAGTTTCTAAAATGAAAGGCATAAACGTGTTTTCATATTTCATTTCACATTGTGTTTTCATTTTGTTAGAAATCAAATAATCTATTTCTCTGCAGTTAAAAGTATACTAAGGAAGTTGTTTCTTTAATTCCCGTCTAGTGAAAAATCTATAACATCATTGCTAAAACATGTATTGATGCCTTTTTGATATTTTAACAGTTTGAAATCATTTCTGATTCAGAATCAAATGAAATCAAATGAAAACTTCAAAGAAAGTTCAGTTTAAAGAATAATGAAGTGCTTTAAAGAAAGTACAGCATCAGGGACTTATCATCAGATTTTAATATCTGAAACTAATCTCATAACTGCTTCTCCTAAACATTTTTATTACTTTCCAAATCCTTATTTATGCAGCATATGTGTAGAGACATTAGGATTATTTCGAAGCAAGAGAGATGAAAAATTATCAATGCCCTCGCTGGGACTCGAACCACGGACCTCTCGAATTCGCGTCGAGCGTGCTAACCACTATACCACGAAGGCATGCTAAGAAGGCGGGAAAAATACCTTATATACTCTCCCTTTGAAAAGGCGATTGGGGTTTTAGGGGACCCAATCGCCATATCCTGGCGGTGAAGAATTATCATTCACCACCTTTTAGTTCGGGCGCCACTGTAGAGACTTTAGAATTATTTCGAAGCAAGAGAGATGAAAAATGAGTAGTGCCCTCGCCGGGACTCGAACCACGGACATCTCGAATTCGCGTCGGGCTTGCTGACCACTACACCACGAAGGCATACTAAGAAGGCGGGAGAAATACCATATATGTGCCCCATTACTGACAAGTGCCTGATTCACCCAGAAACGGTACGGCTCTGTGTTGTACAAACTCATTTAGATTAAATTAATAACTTTTTAAAAGTATGCATTGTAAAATATGATATCTTCATATTATTTTAGTTAAATACAAAAATGAATCATGTTTATATTAAAGGAGAAGGATAACAATAATGTCTATACCTCATGTTACCTCATCTTTACATCAAAACACATTTTCCGAATCCTTATCTTTGCTTTGAAAAATCGTATTAAAATAATTTCAAATGCCCTGATTTCATTGTATATTTGCAGAAATTTGTTTATATCAAAGAATCTTCCTTGATTTTTCTCACTGTTATATAAAGCTCATGCATCTCTGGTATGTTTCTCGTCGATAATCGTTTTATTCTTCATAATAATTTAAAAATTTATCTTCAATTATTATATATTAATTATTACTGCTATCATTCAAGTCAGTATACCATAAGTGTTTACTCCTCATATGTGTTGATTTAATAAAGGAACTTGTGAACTTTAAAGCATAAACAGCTGAGTTTCATTCAGTTTACCGTATGAGCTACGAACAGTATTTAAGCATTGCTATGAAGGTCATAGTATAGTGTATATTCTCAGAAGTGAGTAATACAGATTTTTCGTCAGCTTTGGTAGCAATAATTGTTTTATGAACTGAAATTATCAATTCATGCAAATTTGTTATGCTTTTGCATAGTAAACTTTATAAAATTATATTAAATTTAATCTCTATTTGTTAAGAGAACAGAAAAATGCGTTTAGGAAATGCTGAAACATTTAAAACAAATGATTCACATTAATCATCAGATTAAACAAATTATACGATATTTTCACCGTAATACAATTATTTAAATATATTGAAGCTATGCAGGGTACGAAAGTTATTTTAAATTTGTAGCTTAAAAATCTCGTAAAACTGAAATTTGTCAATGGAGTAATAATGGTGAAAGAGAATGCCCGTTTTGTATAACTAATATAACTAAGTATAAATATTTATTTCCTGTAATTTAGTTTCTATAACCACGTTTCCCAGCTACTGACTTTTGTACCCATAACTAGTCGTTCAGCATTATACATTAAGCAACAAATCTCTAATTTGAAAACGAAGATAGTAGTTAACTAATTTGGAAATATGATTGTGTTGATTTATAAAAGCTTTTAATTCAAAACTAAATATTTCTTTATATAACAGAATAATAAAATAGGTAAATGTCCTATAAATATAGTACTAAAACGGTTTTTCTTCCATTCAGTTATCAAAATAATTTAGCTCTTTCTCTGGAAGGAAAGCAATTAAGGAAGAAATTGAGAACAGAAAACAGTATTAAAAGCTAAACTGTTAAAAAACATATTCCAACCCAAATTGCATTTTGTTTAAAGTATTTCTGTTTAGAATTAGGGGGCGGGGAAGTATTATGTTAAGAAATATAGTTATTATTATAAGAAATACGAGTATAGTTATTATAAACATTGCAAACTAAAGAATATTTTTTTGAAATATTTCTATTTTGAAGGGGGAGGAAGGTGTTAAATTAAGAAATATAGTTAAATTTTTATTAAGTTATAAGAAGAACTCAGATTTTTAGTACAATTTAGAACTTTTGGAAAAATATGAATTATCTTTAAATATTAAATTCTAAAGAATGAAAGCAAAATTATGTAGCTGCTGAACAGGTAATACACTTTTACGTAGAATTTGCAATTCTACTTAACTTTTGTAAGAGCAAAGATCAGGTGCTCACTTAAAGTTTTAGGAGACTGCTGGCGTGTTTCTTTCGCTGGAACCATTTTTATGGAAATCTTCTATATAACTAGTTTCATATAAGTACCGTTCAGATTTTTCAGAGTACTTGATATTCATTATATCTCGTTATAGTAAATTTACATTTTATATACTATACCATTCCAAAAAATAAGCTTTGAATGGGAAGAATATTTGCACATCGTACTGTATTTCCTAGATCTGAAGAATTTCGTTTACTGCCAGATTTTTTATTCTATGTCTGCATAACCTGCATTTATTCCATTCGTCTTCTTATTACTGATAGGAAAAATTACAGTTACATGAGAGATTTGGAATACTGAAGTTCATATGAATGTTGAATATTGGGAGCAAATTCGGCATTCTGTCAAAATTAACTACTACCCTGAATAATAAAATTTTAAGAAAACGTCAGTTTCATTCACTTGAATAAAATAAATACATTTTCAAAAAACGTTCAAGAAGTCTATCACAAGTGTCAACATAAAAGTTCTACAAATATATTTTTAAAATATAAATAACTCATAAAATGAAGATAAAACAAAAGAAAAATGCATTGAGAATTCATTGGCATACACCAACCGCAAAGATAAAATAGTTCCCAATAGTAAAGACAAACAGTGTCGAAGTGTCCAAAAGACTACCAAGAGCACACACCCCAAAACGTCTGCGAAAAGACATGAAATCACAATTACATGAATTTTATGGAACATGACATTATTTAAAAATTTTCGTTCTGATATCGGAAAATACTCATTTAATTATTAAATGTGGGTATTCGTGTACACGTTTGTAAAGAAACAAATATGAAAATTTTGCATGTTTTCTATTCTGGTAATAATACTGGTAAGTTAAGAAAATTTTATGTACTGAATATAAGTGTCTACGAAATTCTTTGCAAAAAGCGGAAAGTTAATAATCATTTCGATACTTCACTAGAAATCAAGATGAACAACGATTTAAAAATGAACCAAGATTACAACGAAGTATATGTATAAATTATTTTGCTAATCAGTTATGAACGTTTAAGTAGAATATATCTAGAATCTTCAAAATTAGTAATGAAACGTTCAGTTTAACCTTTAAGTTTTCACTAAAAAGGTATACTTTTTTAAAAATATTCGCATGATATATAATATAAAATGAAATCATGGCCCCGGTTTAGCAATGCAATACAAGGCGTTAAGTAAGTAAACGTTTCTAAACTGAGTTTTTGTCACATAAGAAATGCATTGAAAAAAGCGAAAATTAGTAATGTATTAGCACTGGACTAGGAAACAAATTTTCAAAGATAATCAAGTGGTATGAGAATTGATCAAAAAGTGTAACAAAAGTATAACATGTAAAAAGTTTTCTTCGTAATAAGTTGTAAATGTTTTCTCTTCAGTAGAATAAAATCAGAAAGCACAAATTTGGTAATGAAACACTCATTTCAGTCTTTCAGATTTTATTAAAAAGTGCAATAAACACATATGTGCGTTAGTAAAATTCGACTTGAAAACGAGCAGTGAGGGGAAAACATGACTCCACATATTCACTTGATATGCAAGTTAAGAATAATAAGTTATGTATAATAATAAATAAGTTAAAATAAATAAATTAAAATATAACCCCGGTTCATTAGTGCAATATATTAGGTATGTAAGGTTAATTGTTTATTTCGAATATGATAAAGAAGAAACTTTTGACTCAGAGAGAAACCATGCTTACAAAACAATGGTTCTTATTTTCCTAGTTATTTAAATCAAAGCGTTGATGTTTCTTATGAATGTGAGATATTTTATTTGACGTGTTTCTAATGAAATTAGTATATAAGCTTCTTTTAAGAAAGAAATAGACTTCATGAGAAAAATCTATGACAATGCAAGTCAGTGATCGTGGTGACTTAGAGAAAATATTCGAAGTCTGTATGAACTGGGTTAAAAGTCTCCATTATCTACATTCGAATACATCTAAGTCAGAGAAAATTAATCTATTCCTATAGTATACTAAGATAAAAATTCCATTTCTTCTCTTAATTTCTGGTTCAGCGTGGTATTGTTGTTGAAGTTAAATATTCCAAATGTGTAACACAATTATTAAATCAAATAATATAACTATTTAGTAAACATTTGTTCCCAAGTCTTTACGAAGCGTTGTAAACGATAAATAGGAAAATGTTCGAAAATTCAATGATTTGCAGTGGCAGTAATATAAAAGTGGTAATCTTCAAAGTGTTCAAAAAGTTATTGAAAATGTACTTCACAAAAAAATGTTTATGAAAACACGATAACATCAAAGTCATCCGCAATTAACTTTCGTCAAAACTGAAAATTTTATGTTCAAAATTTACTTGGGATGCAGGAAAATAAATATTAAAGGATTCAAAATGAAAATACTCATGCAAACTTTACAAAATGAAACGTTCAGTACTTCAGGAAATATTCACTTAACTTCTAACTTGTTTGCAAATGAGCATTCGCATGCGAGAAAAATAACAAACATTTAATTATCTGGCAATGAATCAAATTGCATTGGAAATGTAATCGCATAAAAAGTAGAAAAAATTTATAACTGTATGGAAAATCTTGATGGTAATTTCTGATATTCATGTTATTCTTCTCATTTAGCATAAATATGAAAATAGACAGTAGTTTCAGTTAGCCGAAATAAGGTTATCTAAAATTCTTATTATTTAATATTTATATGTTGACTGAAATTAATTTCCTTTTTTAAATATGATTTCAGTTTTTTTTGCGTTGTTTTAAATACTTTCAAAAAGTTGTTAATGAAATCTAGATTAATCTATACACACAGAGCCGTACTCTTTGGGTGAGTCAGGCACTTGCCAGTCATGGGGCTCAAATATTGCATAAATAAGGATTTGAAAGGTAATAAAAATACACTCATGTCCATAAATTAAGTATAATTCGGTGTCACGCGGAAATCGAACTCTAAAATAAATATATCACCTGTAAAATCACTACACACATCTTCAAGAATCTTATGCAAATTTCAGGAAGTAACCAGATGACACCGATGGCACGTCACAATGACAAGAGTGTAAGAGAGTGATATATAAGGAATACAGGCAAAGAAGTAAAATTGTTTGCAGGCGCTTTATAAGTATTTCAGTGCAATAACCGAATAATTATGACACAAAAGACGCATTTGGATGATTTTTTACATAGCAGAATTATCTGCCGTCTGGAATGTGGGCGTACCCAACTGGAAGTATCAGACGAACTTGGAATTGCCCAGAGTGTCATCTCCAGGCTTTGGCAACGATTCCAAGACGATGGTAATGTGAGTAGACGTTACAGCACAGGTCGCCCCAGAGTTAAAACGCCGAATGAGGACCGGTATTTCGCAGTTACTGCCAAAAGAAACAGGCGGAGCACAGCCTCAGACCTGTCTCGTCAGCTCTCTTCAGCCACTGGTACGACAATTTCAAGGCAGACCGTTTACAGACGCTTAGGGCAAATTGGTTTATATGCTCGTACACCTGTCAGATGCGTTCCACTTACTGCAACTCACTGTCGCCTGCGGTTAGCCTGGAGTAGAGAGCATGCATTGTGGACACCGCAACAGCGGGCTTGTGTGATGTTTTCCGACGAGTCCAGGTTTAGCTTGTAGTCTGATTCTCGCCGGACTTTCATATGGAGAACTCCAGTAACCCATTACCACCAAGAAAACATCATTGGAGGACACCGTTACGGTGGTGCAGGAGTGCTCGTTTGGGGTGGAATTATTCTGGGTTCCAGAACTGACCTGTATGTTCAAATTGGAACCATGACAAACCAAATCTATCGGGACATCATTCTGGAACAACATGTACGTTTGTTTCGGGGTGCCATGGGCGCACAATTTATGTTTATGGATGACAACGCCCGTCCTCACCGTGAAAACATCGTAAGCGAAGGCCTTCAGTCGGAGGATATCACCCGTACGGACTGGCCAGCATTCTCACCGGACTTGAATCCAGTAGAGCACGCGTGGGACATGCTTGGCCGACGAGTTGCAGCCCGTCAACCTCCTCCTACATGTCTACCGGAACTTCGAAAAGCATTGCTTTTTGAATGGTGTAATATCCCCCCAAGATCAGATCGATAATTTGATACTCAGTATGCCTAGGCGTTGTACGGACTGTATTGCATCGTCTGGGAGACATACAATGTATTAACAATCATACCAGCCATGTAATATTGGATTTTTGTAAATAGGTTTTTTTTTTTTTGTAATTTGCTCCAGGTAGAAAAAATCGCTAATTTTTTTAATAATATCAAACATATAGCATCTTTTTTTGCTCTTTACCTTTTGTTTAATAAATAAGCTTTACAAATAAGTCAAATTTGTTTTGCTTCTAACTCTTCCTTTGCTTGATTTTGCATTATCCTTAATTTATGGACACGAGTGTATTTAAGAGGCGCAATGATGAGATTTGCTTCAGGTATTAAAATCTGATCACATGGCTGTAACAGGTACACTTTCTTTAAAGTATTCATTTGATTTTCTTTAATAAAATCGAAAACTGCTTCAGGGCTTTGGTTTTGGTTTGGTTTTATTAGACTACGGCAAAGCACTCGAGGGCTATCTTCCTTAAGGGAGGGATGCCTTCGTGGAGGATTTTCAAGGGAAACTGGCTAGTATACACGTTGCACATGGGGAAAAGCACGAAAACACCCATGCAGCCAGCCCATTCGCGGGATTCGAACCTCGGACCGAGCTACCAGTGTTCAGCGACGTTACCGCTCGGCAGCTGGTGGGCCAACTGTTTCAAGGCATAAAGTGCCAAAAAGGCATTACTACATATTTTAGTATCAATTTTATTATTTTATTACCAGAAGGGAATTAAAGAAATATTTTCCTAGTATAATTTAATTGGAGGTAGGTTATAGGATTTCTTAAACATAAAAAATAGTTTATTTTATTTACTTTTAGTGTAATAAATATAAAAGCACGTTTACCTCCTTCTTTTTAGAATTTACGCAGTTAAAACTTAATTTAATTTTTTTTGGTTCAAATGGAAATTGGCTGTATTTGTGAAAATAATTCCACTACTTAATTTTTGGGGAAAAAAGGCGTGTTTTGTACTCTTTAACGGGGGAAAATTATTTAATTTTTCAACTACATAAATTTATAATTTTTGTTAAGAAATATTTTCCCCCTCCTGTTGTAAAAGGCAGTGCAATTATTCATAGTTTTCCAAAACTTCGACTGAATCTCCAGGAATTGGTTTTCTGCTATAAACAAAGTTCCGATAGAAATTTATTCTTTTATATGAATGCGGTAAAGAACATAAATTCATTCTCAATAAAAAGAATTCCATGAAGTTATATTTTCCCTTAAAATCAGTTTTTCTTCCGCTGAATGGTGGCAAAGAGATTAAAAATCAATGTTTTATAATATCCAAATAACCAAGTTATCATAGTGAAATTTTAAAATTACTTTGCCAAAGATTCTTTCTTGATTTTACTAAGCATTTTAAACGCGTTTGTAGAAATTAATGTCTTTTCATTAGCCTTTTGTGCAACTGATACATCAAAACAATCTGAATGTTATTAGGTTAGATAATTAAACTAGATATAATTGAAGGTTACATGCAATTTTTTAAATTTCTAATAACAAAATAAAGTACCTTGTTTGCAGAAGTGAAATATATTCGTTTAAATGAAATAATTATTTAGGATAAAGTTTATTGGCATGGCTTAAATATACATTTTAATTTTTAGTAATTTTCATTATATTTACAACATTTTCTACTATGGTTTAAGTTCTGTTAAAATACAGTTTTAATTTCAATTTTTTTATAAAATGAAGTATCTCGTAATTTTGGACAAGAATTAATATGAATTACACTCTTTTGTCACAGGTGAGAATTTTAACTTCCTTCCTTTAAATGACATGCAAGATAGCGACGTTATAGAGACTTCAGGGAGTCTTTGGGGCTTTTCCATAGTCCTGGTCAGAGAGATAAAGGGTTCAACTAGATTTTGCGTTGACCATCGCCAGTTGAACGACATCAGGAAGAATGGCAGATAACTTTTCCCTAGAATTGACGACATTCTAGACACTTTCTGGAAGCAAGTCGTTTAAGATGCTTGTTTTGAAGAGTGGATATAAACAGGTAAGACTGGCATCTCATCTGCGTAACCTATGCTGTAAATGCAGGGTTTAGTGGAACTACTTTAGTGATTTTGAGTTAAACACCATACGGTACTCTTCGTATTGACTGAAAGATCCATTGGGACCACCAACAAGTATCTTTATTAATTCTTAAAAATATTTAACTTAAGAAATACAATTTAAATTAAAGAATATAATCTTTATTTAGGTTTACATAGAAATAATACTCGTATTTAGCATAATACAATTTATAAACCAAAAATAAGTTTGTTATACAAAAGATTTAAAACAATTATCAAATTAAATACTTATACAAATCGAATACATATTATAACAAATTTAACATTTTTGTCATAGGATTATTTGTACTAAATAAATAAAATACAACTTCATTTTTTACTTTACAATAGCAGAGACTATTAAAAAATTACATTTTCAAAATCACTAATCTTTTTCATAATTTTAACAAGTCCTAATTTAATACTTTGTAGAGACATTAGGATTTTTGGAAGTCGGAGAGATTAAAAATTAGCAATCGCCTTCGCCGGGAATTGAACCACGGACCTCTGGAATACCGGCCCAGCGTGCAGAACCACTACACCACGAAGGCATGCTCGGAAGGCAGGAGAAATTCCTTATATACTCCCCCCTTTTAAAGGGCGACTGGGGTTTTTAGGGGACCCAATCGTCTAAATTCTGGGTGTAGAAAGTCATCATCCACAACCCTTTCTGTTCGAGCGACACTGTAGAGACATTAGGTATATGTTTGGAAGCAGAAGAATTGAAAAACCAGCATCGCCTTCGCCGGGAATCGAACCACGGACCTCTGGAATACCGGCCCAGCGTGCAGAACTACTACACCACGAAGGCACGATAGGAAAGTGGGAGAAATACCTGATATACTCCCCTTTTTAAAGGGCGACTAAGGTTTCAGGGGCCTAGTCGCCAAATCCTGGGTGCGGAGAATCATCATCCACAATCCTTTTAGTTCGGGCGCCATTTGTTGAGTCATTAATTTAATTGGAAGCAGAAAAGATGAAAAATATGCAACCGCCTTCGCCGAGAATCGAACCGCGGACCTCTGGAACACCGGCCCAGCGTGCAGAACCACTACACCACGAAGGCATGCTAGGAAAGCGGGAGAAATACCTTATAACTTTCACATTGAAATTATTTTAGTATTCCATTGATTTTCCTTAGTTATAAGTATGGCTTCCTGTCCAGGGATTATGTACTCCCCGGAAAATGCAGTCCATAGGAAAGGGTCAATGTTATGAATTTTGTACATATGTAATTAATTCTAGTGACACTATATGTTAATCGTACTTGTATAATGCAACATATAATGCCTCGAAGGCGAAACTCCGCCGGTAAAATAATATTACGGGGCAAGTCCATTTAACATTGAGATAAATAGCCATCTCGCTAAACTGGCGAGATAATGCCAAGCTGGCGATGGTGAGGAATCGCCGAAAGTCGCCAAACTTCGCGACCATTTGACGACGTTTTCGTCCGATCCCTGTATAACTGTTATTCTTCTGATTCCTGTATGTAACTGTAACTTTATCCAGACCTATATGTAACTGCATACCTTCCAGCAATTTCTAGCAATCGAAGGTAATAGAAATTTCTCGGTGGCCTGGGAAAAACTATATAAAACCGGAAAGCGCATTAGCATTTAATATATTACAAATCCGTACGCACACACCAGTGTGATAACCACAAGCGAACATAGGACTGTATGTTTAGGATCGTTGTCCTGATTGAATTTGAATGTGTTTTGTATTCTACGTTTCCTTGCAGATGCTTTCAGATTTTTTATTAAGAATATTTATATATTTATACTGACCCATACTATTTTTTACAAAAAGTATGTTTCCTATTTCCGAGGCATCGTATTATCATACCCAAACCGTTATGCTTCCACCTTATTGCTTGACACCTGACAATTGGCTGACAATTCTGAGAAATTTCATGAATGACAGCTAGTACTATAAGGATAATCTCGCTTTATTTGTTCACGTTAACGTCTAGGCACCATCTTCACATTAATTAACAAGAAGTCAAACTTGACGTAACCATTCAAGAGTTTAACAAAATACAAAATTCGTGCCATTATTCTTCAGATGATTTTGCTGTGAAAACGAAAGTTCATCATTTGTTGCCATTTCGATGTGAAAATTAAAAATATGTTTTGAATAATGTTTTGTTAATAATAACTTGAATGACGAAAATATATAAAATTCATTTTGCAATAATCTTGTGGTGTTGATAATGAGAAAGTTCTGAAGTCAAATGCAGCGTTCTGTGCTTTTCAGATTCAATTCTTTGCTTGGATTTCCCCAGAAAGTTCAAATATAGCATTTTTTCAGTATGATAAATCATTGATTACCACAAAGTTTCTGAACACCAGTTGTTTTCTTGTTCATGAAGAACATTCTTTTTTTGATCGCCCAGCATATCCAAGTGCCCTAATGATTTTTCTAATAATTTCAGGGTTAAATTTTATTGCAAGCTTTTTTTCTATATTCGCTGCAAATTCTACAGCACTAACTTTAGGGTTTTGTTTGACTTTTCATAGGATAAGTCACTGAAGCCTTTGAATTAACTTGGAATTTAGTCCGAAATCAAGTGCCGTTTAAACAGTTCGACTCAATTTCAATTTTGTACATCAAAGATAATTGAAGGATTTTCATGAAGGATTTTTTTGAATATTTTATCACCTTTAAAATCGTGAATAATTAAATTTCGGACAGAAATATTTTTAAATTTATAGCGCCTACCCATATCTACTTCAAATATGGAACGATTGATATATTTTGCGAAACAGATAATAATTTCCGAATGCAGATGATAATGCTTGTGATGTATTTTCTTTTAAAACAAAAAATTGCGATGTGAAAAGTCGTTTACCAAAACATTTCAACAAAATTTTCGGGTGTCGGAATTATTATGTGAGTACTTGATTAACACTTTATGAAGAAATTATTTTATTATAAGGAATATTTAATGACATTTAATTTGCAATAAAAGATAGAGAAATAGATATAGAAAGAGAGCAAATAGTGTATTAGAAAAACTTTTGGAGTCCATATTTCTGTATTTAATACAAGATGTATGAAATAAATTTCAAAAATACGAATGCCCGAAAACAAATGTGAGCCTTTGTAATTTATTGACATTTCTATTAATTTATCACTTTGACGTATAACTGAAAATCGGTGCAGTCATTATAGATAAAACGAAGGCATGCTAATTTTTTTTTTTTAAAGTTACAAGCTAATCTCATAAGCCTATTATGTAAAACGCGAAACACCTGTGTATGCTAAGTATTCTCGATTGCATACTCCTGTCGCAAAATTCGAGATAATTCTTCAGAAGCCGTAAGGTACGCGGAGTCTGAAACACTGCAAAGAGATAACATTTGACCGCAGTCACTGAAAAGTTCACATTCGAACAAAAAAGCAAGCGAGTAAAAGTGTGACAACGAGATAATAATTCTCTACGAATCACGTAACAGCCGCAGTACCCAAGAGAAGCTATCATTCCGTCGTTGAGTCCTTACCGTCGCGTGTTGGGGCTCGGCAAAAACTACCTGACACCCCCATTCGAAAACGTTGCCAAAGGATGACGGAAAAAAAAATAAGAAAACAAAAAGCGACATCTACTTGGTACAACTGTGGTTTAAATTTAAATCCTTCAGTTCTGTAGCGGACGTTTTTCTTCTGTGTCAATGGCAACGTCCCAAAGGACTTCTGTGTTTGAGCTTAGCCGTCTTCGTCATAGAATACGCATAGAGATGGTTTTTGATGCGAAAAATCCCACACTTAGATTTTACCTTTTGTTAAATAATTTTTTAGTTTCCCTCTATCCCTTACAATTCTGAGAAATTTCATGAATGACAACTAGTACTATAAGGATAATCTCGCTTTATTTGTTCACGTTAACGTCTAGGCACCATCTTCACATTAATTAACAAGAAGTCAAACTTGACGTAACCATTCAAGAGTTTAACAAAATACAAAATTCGTGCCATTATTCTTCAGATGATTTTGCTGTGAAAACGAAAGTTCATCATTTGTTGCCATTTCGATGTGAAAATTAAAAATATGTTTTGAATAATGTTTTGTTAATAATAACTTGAATGACGAAAATATATAAAATTCATTTTGCAATAATCTTGTGGTGTTGATAATGAGAAAGTTCTGAAGTCAAATGCAGCGTTCTGTGCTTGGAATAATTTACTTGTGAACGAGATTTTTTTTTTTTTTTTTTGGAGTGAAACTTTATCGAAGGATTTATTCAACGAATCACTAAAGGATTAACATGAGACGGAATAAACCTGAATTTTTCTGCCATGCAAAGCTTAAACATTGCACACCACCACGAAGTATGAAAGGTAAGTTTATTGGTAATCCTGTATCTTTGTTGTTCCAGGCAAGTGTTATTTTTAGTTATGTGATAAAAGTTCATATCCCCTTTCGGGACTTGAACGAACGCACTTAACACATTCTTTGCCTACCGGAAAGCCTGGGGTTTCTTTGCTTTAAAAACGGAGACAAACTTCTCTTCTCTTTAGAATTTTTTAAAAGAAATAATAGTTTTAAACAATGTTTTTTCAGCTCATACAACCCAAACTAACCACAGGATTTTGCAGTTTTAATTATATCTCTAGCTATTTTTTAAATTCAAGAAGCAATGACAAGAAGTAAACAATAATTTTGTTTAAGAAACATTAAAAAAGATTTTATCATTATTTTCAGGCTCATAAATCATATTATTTGAACAAATGAAAGTCCTCTTTGTGCATTTATTTACATGAACAAGTATACATTTTTTAAAATTAAGATGTAGATTTTAGATTAGAAAAGGCTAAGAGAGGGGGAAAAATGTGTGTAGCGTGGGCACATTCAGCTTATGATGCAATTTTTTATAAACTTGCTTGTTTTATAAAAAGGTTTTTCAGTAAAAAAAAAAAAAAAAAAAAAAAAAAAATAATAATTTATTCAAAATTTTCTGAAAATGAACTACATAACTATTCGAACTCCTGAATAAACGGTTTATATATATTAAAATCATGAAAATTACTGAATATTCAATATTTGGTTAGATATCTTTTAGCTAAAATGATATTTTCGCGCGTTTTAACATGGATTTAACTAATATTTTCTTGATAGAAAGTTTCATTTCTACGTAACAATTGTTTTTAATAGAGATTTCGAAGAATTCGTTATACGATTCTCCAACTCAGTGCATACATGTTCCATAGGATTTAAGTCCGGAGAGTATGGAGAGTGATAATTTCAGGATAGTTGTGTAACTACAAGTGAACATTTAGAGTTGTATGTTCGGATAGAACTTGAACGTATTTTGCATTGAATGTATCTGTATGCCAAGTATTAAAGAAATTATATCAATACATGGAGCGGAGCCATCACATTCATTAATATCGAACATTTCTTCCATTAGAATCTGGGATTTTTTTTCTGAAGACCTGTTTATATTCGCAAAATTAAAAAAAGTAATATAAAACATACTTAAAAATATAAGGTATTTTCTCCTTCTTTCCAGCGTGTCTTCGTGGTGTAACGGTAGCACACTCGGCGCGTATTCGAGAGGTCCAAGTTCGAGTACCGGCGAGAACATTGCACATTTTTTCAAGCCTTCCTGCTTCAAAACAACCTAATGAACTTACAAACATATAAATATAGTAAATTATTTTGTTTATATACTTAACTTAATTGCTGTTTTTAAGTTATTTATGTGTAATTAATTATCTGTATTAAAAATGACTGAAATTTGTTTTCGGGCACTTGGATTTTTCAGTTTTATTTGCAAATATCAGTTACTAGATATTAGTAAAATTATTTATTTTTCTTTCACATATATTATTGATTAGCTACAGTTACTAGAGTTTTAAAACCTACTTGTTTCGAAAAAAGTTAGTTAAAACGATTTTGGTATGAAAAATAGTTTATTGAAAACGACACTTTGAACAAATACTTTTTATTTAATAAACACATCAAAATATTGGGCCATTCAATATTTCTTTGGGTATCCTTCAGCTAAAATTCTTTATTTTAGGTTCATAGGCATGGGTTTAATTAATTAATAATTAAAAAATGTTTGATTTTATTCCATTCGTATTAGATCTTTCGAAAAAATATCAGTTTTCCAATTCTTTTCTCCAACTCACTCCATACATGTCTGATAGAATGAAGTCGGAAGAATATGGAAAAGTTCTGAAAAATTTAGGACAGTTGTAGATAAGCATCAGCTAACATTTAGGGCTGTATGTTTAAGATTATTATCTAGGATGTATTTTGCCTTCCAAGTTTTCTAATAAATGCTTAGTATGTTTTTTTAATTCAACTCTTCCAATTTTGCCATATATTATTTCGTTCATTGAGCACAAATATATTGAATTTTGAATTTTTGCAAATATAACATTTTTTTTCAATATTATAAAACTTTGTTTACCATAGATTTCGCGAAAGACATGCGTATTTGCTTTGTTCTCTTGCTGACTTAAAATTTTTTTATTGCTGATTGCCCATTGTACCATATGCTCCAGTTATTCTTTAAACAATTTCCGGGTTAACTTTTATTGCAAGTCGCTCTTATAAATTGGCTACAAGATTTACAGCACTCATTTTTGGGTTTTGTTTGATTTTTCATAGTATAAAACTCCGTATTCGTTCGGAATTAAATCCAGAATTCAGTGCGTTTTAAGCAATTCCGCACAATTTCTATCTTTTTAATGCATCAAAGATAGTTAAACGCTTTCCATCAAGGATTTTTTTAATATTTTGAGTACTTTTATCATCTTTAAAACGATGAATAGGTAAATTTCGATCTGAGCTTGTCGTTAAGTTGTAGCGTCTTGCCATGTTTCCTTCAGTTACGAAACTGTTAATATAGTTTGATAAGCAAGTAAAAATTTCCAAATACAGGTGATAACTCTAGTGATACATTTTTATTTAAAACAAAAAATTATGACTGGACACATCGTCTTCCAAAACATCTCGACGAAACTTTCGAATGTTCGAATTATTATGTGAGTTTGTAATTAACTCTTTTGGAAAAAATATTTTATCGCAAAGAATATTTTAATAATATTTATATGATAATAATCGAGCCTTAAAAGAGGAGAAAAATAATATAATAAGAAAAAATTTGGAGTCTATGCTTTAATATTTATTACTCTAGATCTATGCAAATAAATTTCAAAGTGTTTGGAAATAAATATGAGCCACTGTAAATATAACTAGAAGTATATGAATAGGTACTTTCAACAGAATTTTAGTTAGGAAAATATAAAATGTTATGAAATGATCATAAAGTGTTGAAAGCAAAAGATCCTTTATAAACAGTGGATAACTTTTCTTTAAATTATTTGATCATTGCTGTACCTTAATCGTAATACTTAAAGGAAATGTCTGATTGGAAGAGAATTTATGCAAAATTTAAAATTAGGTAAGCTAATTAGGTATAGATTTTGAATAAAACTTCATCTATTTTGAGAACGATCACATGTGGATAGATCCTTTGGTCCTGAAGAAGAGAGACCTGTGTCTGATCGCCCTCGATATGGATAAAGTTTGGTTTTTGCTAAACTAAGTTTGAATTTTTGCCAAAAATTTTACACTTCTACTTTGGAACTATGAATTTCATTCCAGTCTTCCAATAAGTTTTCAAACGTATAAAAAGATGTTGACTATCTGTCATACCTGCTTTACCGGTAAACGAAAGATGTATACCTAAATCTATATTCTTTTTACTTCAATTCGAAAAACACATACTGAAATCTTATCTAATCTTGCATCAATCGATAACACAGAGTCACCAGTTCTTTGATACTCGTGAAGATTTCCTTGATAGTGTTTTGGTTTTAAATTCTTGGATGGTTTTGAAAAAAAAAAAAAAAAAAAAAAAAAAAAACGCCACAATAATATAGAAAATAACAATGTATATTTATTAATCTACATAAGCAGGTGTGTAAAATGCCGTCACTTTTTGGACCTGTTTCCTTTAAAATTAAATTCAGACAGAATCGAATTAAAATTAATCAAAAACTTCTACTAATAGGCAATAAAGATTTTGAAATTACAAACTTAATTCTAAGGATTCACATTATATATAAAATATGCAAATCAAAATTCTAATTTTAATTTGCACTAGTTCCTTGTCACTCTATTTTAATTTGCTTATTTCAACTTTCCGTCCTAAATATAGTAACTGCTTATAGTAAATCGCTATAAATTGCGTTATTTTAAAATTAATCCACATCATATGGTTTTTTGTATTATGATCAAGACGTATACTGCGGGGGGGGGCAGTTGTGTGTCTCCCGTTCTGCTGGGCCGATTGACGAAATTCAAATTGCGTTCTTCATGTCTCGAAAACGCGCCTTAGGATATATATTAGAATTTTATATAGCATTTTCTAATATAGGTATTTTGACACAGAATGGGACATTTTCTGAAATGACATGCCAATGTTTTTCCATATTCGATTCTACGACTAAAATTATGCTTAAATATATAATTTTGTAAAATTTGGTATGAAATTTACGGAGAAATTCAAAAATTTAACTTGGTGCATTTTTTCCAGTTTGCACCAAGAATAATTTACTTGGCGAACTTCTTAATTTATAGCAACCATTTTCCTTTCTTTTTTTTCATTGCAGACAAGCGGAAAAAATGTCATAATTCATACTTTGAAATCATTTTAACAAAGTGCGTAAACCCTATTTGGCATTATTATCGTTTATAACAAATATGCCAAATTTCAAAACGCTACATATGTAAATTCGCGCATATCTTAGAAAATTTTAAATAAAAAACTCCAATTTTTTGCAGGTGTGCCTAGAAATACATCTAATTTTAGATGAAATTAAAAATTTTATGTGTTATAATTCAAATTTTTTTTTTCGAAAATTTGTAAAAATTATTTTAAAATAAAAATTTTAAAAATAAATCATAAAAAATGGGCATATTGCATCTGGAACGAACCTAAATTTCGAAATGTGAAAGGAAGAATTAAATAAGTTTAATAAAAAAAAGATATTAACAAATATATACCAAATTCAAATAGCATTGACGATCTAAAATTTTGAGAGCTAATTTTTTAAAAACTGCTCGGGCGGTTTTTTACAAAACTTGGTAGTTTGTCGCAATTTGAATGGTAGAATCGAAATAGGGAAAAAAATTGGTATGTCATTTCAGAAAAAGTCCGATTTTGTATCAAAATTCCTATATTAGAACAATGCTATATATAAATGTAATACATATGCTAAGTCGCACTTTCGAGAGGTTTCTCACCTCTCGCAGTTTGAATTTCGTCAATCGAACCAGCAGAACGGGAGATATAGAACTGCCCTCCTCCTTTTTTTGCGCAGTGTATATAGTCAAACCCTTTAGTCAATAATAACATCTAATTTGCGAATAGAAATACATAGTAAATGATAGAGATAAATCTCAACAGACACAGAATCATTCTGAACAGAGATTTCATGTCGGCCAATTCGAATTCATTTCGTCTTGTCAACATGTCGTCACTTACTTTACTAACGGTAAGGTATATAAATGACAACATGCTGGAACACCTTACCTTGGCGGCAGCGCACCTTGACCTTAACCACCTTGGAAATGCGGAACAATAGTGGTGACATAACTTCAAATTTATGAAAGGCATCTCTACTTGTATAAAGTTTGAGGAACGGTGATACACGGTGTGATTACATTAAGAAATCGTAATGAGAAATTTTATGGCAAACCCTTATTTCTCTGTGATTAGTGTAATCATAAAGGCTAACATACATTTTCTAACAACTGAATGCGTAGTCAAGAAGACTTTAGTGAAATTTCGAACGCAACCAAAACATTGATTTTTCTGAAATGCGAAGTAGATGATCACTCCGTATGACAATTGTCGAGTGGAAAGTCGAAAGTGAACATTCCGCATAATAAAACTGTAGCGGAAAGGGGGTGGAACGTGACAAAGAATTTTCTTATCAGTCAGATATAAAGCTGTCAGAAGTTTTATCACTCAAGTTGGAAGTTGATTTCCCAATGCAGGTAAAACACAAGAGCAGAATTAATCTCGAATTGACAGTTGGTGATGTATCGAAACTCAATCATGTCGCCTTAAAATAACACTAGTAAGAGGTATTTAGCAAGCATTGTGGTAAATACGTCTTACTAGTATACCATGTAGACATATGTTTTTTTGTGATTAGAAATTTTTTAGCACGAAGTACATTTTTTTGTTTGACCCAAGCCAGCTCTTAATCTCAACATGATAAATCCAATGAAATTTAAACAGTAAAGTTTCTAAACATCTATATTAGCATCATAGGTGCTAGAAGCCTCGAAACTTATTTTTTGTTCATATCACTTTTATGATCGAATTATTTTTTGCCACCAAATATTATCGTCATGTATTATTAAAAAAATGAAATAACGAAGAATCTGTATGTACGTTCCTCGTATTGTGGCGACAGCACTTAGAGCCGCCGAATTTTTAATACACGTAGTCCTTCACCAGAACATGGGCACCTTGAAGCCAATTTCAAATTTTTTCTTTATTTATTTCGTATTTTGTGCAAATTTAGCGAATTTTTGTTAAACAGACTCAGCGATTAAAAGCGAGAAATGGAAACAGGACGAAATAAAACTTTTTTTTTTTTCTTTTTTCCGGTGCGCCAGATTGGAGCCATTTAGCAAAATATGAGATATTTATCTTTCATTTCTAATCAACAGATTCGGTTATTTAAAGGCATTGCTTAAAGTAGAGCACTTATTATCTCTCAGCTCCATCGTGTTGCCCTTTAGCAAAGCGTTAAGTAATTTAACTTTCAAAGTATATCTTCTGTTACTGAGTAGTAAACCAACTGACTGGACAGCAATAAACGTAGTTCTTAAAGTATCTTTTTCTACTTTTTAATCTGATTGATTTAAATGAAAATTCATTTAAATTATGAGATGTCTAATAAGAAATATTAAATACGTTTATGAAAAGAATCTAATATTTCTCACTCAATTAATTCAGTTAACACTTCGCGGCAAGACAAAAATGCATAAAACCTCAAAATATCTTTATTAAAAATTTCAAAATATAGAAATATATAAAATACAGTTAAAACAATTAAAAAAAATTATAATTAAAATTAGAGTTTCTACGCAAAAGCAAGCAATAGGCCAGCGGGCAAGAAGGCAGATTTTTTTGTTGCACAAAATCGAGTTCCGCAAAAAGACATTGAAGGTGTAGAAACTGATTTAATTCACTGTTCTGGTACGTATCAAAAGTAAGCAAATATGGCTGTTATGGTTAAAAAAATATTCTTAGCGGCACTTAAACAACTTCTAAATTGTTGATAATTCTATAACTATTGCATGCAGAAACTAAAAACATAAAAACCTTAGCAACAACATAATTCACTCATTTTTAAAGCAAAATATGCATAATTTGCCAACATATAAGAATAAAAAATAACTGACCCCATGGAGCCGAGTAACAGAGTTGGTATATATGTATATTTATATACTTTTGGTGCAAACGATTGCAACAAAAATGGGAGGTGCACAATTACATATTATAGCAGTCCTAAATACAAAATTTCAACGCTCTGAGGGTACTCGTTTTTGAGCTATAAGAGATACATACATACATAGGTACTGTTATGTCTTTAGAGGGTATTTATTACACAAGATCTTTTATTTATCCACATGACACTACAAGACACATCATCACACTACACAAAAAACCTTACATATACACACGTACAACTCCGGTAACCGACACATACAGTCTGTCCACGCCCACAATCGCTTCGCGCGTTACTCGATGCTTGGCGCAAGTCAGTTCTAAGTTCGATTACGATTAAGGTCTTGATACATCACATTCCTTTATCACAAGTTCAGTCTATCTGGGGGTCGTCGAATTCTACTGCACCTTTGCAAAGGTTTCGTCACAGATGTTTCTTTGGTAATTTAGTTGTATCAGCAGTAAGGTCCGGTGGATGTAACTTCTGGTAAAATCGTTGGCTCGGAAGAAGACACAGACTCATCTATCTGGTGGCTATTATCTTTGGATGGAACTCCACTCATATCACGCTCTTTGGATATTACGAGAGCTGGAGGTAGACGTATGCAGCCGTCATCAGTTATCCTCCATCAAGCATCTGGTCGACATGTCGCCGCCACAACTGACCGTCTACATTTATAGTGTAATGTAACTGTCCATCCTTGTATTGGACGGTTTCAAATCTCCATCGTCTATCATGTTGGCGATAATTTTTACTGTCACCTTGCCGCCAACCCTTAATCCACGGTCTACAAACTCGTAGATTCCTTTTCGAACTTAGTCTTCCCCCTTCCTTTTGAGATCTGGTCTCAATAAGTGTATTTTTGTTCGAATTTCCCTCTTCAGAATTAGCATTGTATAGCTCCGTGCAGTTGCTAAGTTCGGAGCTTAGCTTAAAAGTCCCCCAAACATTCTTTTGTTTTTGAAAGTCGAGCTTTCATTTCTTCTAACTATTTTGAGTGAGCATCGATGATTATCAAAAACATATGCTCAAAAATAGGTCCTGTGTAATCAATGTGAATACCTTCCATTGGATAGCTCGGGTACTCCCAATGATGAACTTTTACCTTCAGAGGATATATTTTGTTTTGCACATTCAGAACAGTTTTTAAAAGTATCCTTATCTATCCTTATCTATACCATTCCAAAACACGTAATATCTAGCCATTGCTTTCATCTTTACAGTTACAAAGTGTTTATAGTGCAACTGTTTCTAAACATTCTCACGGTATCGTTTTGGAATACAAACGCACTGGCCATACATTATACAGAAAGTAAAAAGATGTTTATAATTTTGAATTTTTTAATTATAATTTTGAATTTTTTTATGGAAGATTGAAGTCAAATATTAAAACATTCTGGTTGCTTCTCATGTAATTGATATTGCTGTAAAAGGACATGTTTTAATAAACTTATATTCATTCTTATGATTCTAAAGTAACTGATAGAAAGTATGTATTTAAAAAACATTTCTTGCAAAAGAAATTTAAAAAAACTCAGTTTCTGAAAAAAAGAGAAACTTGAAGAAAGGGATAACAATGAAAGCTACATTTAAAAATTAGAAAAAATTGAAATAAAAACATCAAAATAAATTAGACTATAAATCAGACTGCAAACTTGTTTATTCATGGGAATAAAAATTAAAAGAAGCACTGCCCAGAGGGATAGTGGTTAGCACCGCTGGCTGCCATACCAGAGCCGTAAGGGCTTGGTTCGAATTCCAGAGAAGGCATGGATGCTTGTAAATGTACAGAGGCTGCGAGGCATACAGGCACTTTAAATATGCGGCGAACCGAAGGTCCTCTCGAGGGGTTGCGGTAGGGGAAAAGGGATGGGAGACACTCAGACCCGTTCCACCATGTTGCTCTCTATCAACACTGTGGGCAGAGCTGAGCAAACTCTTACTGTCACCTGTATGGTGCTAACGGTATTTGCCAAAGACAGGCTCAATCTTGAACTCCAAGAAGAATTTCCTTGGCTTGTTATGATGTTACTATCAGGAAAGTGAGATAAGTGACAACAAAATAACATTAGCGAAATTTAACACACTAAAGTCCTCAGAATTAACTGATGAAGCTGGGTAAAGGGCACAGAAAAAGATATGCTTTTATTAAAGACTGCTTCCTTAACCAATCGATTACAATAATTACATTTGGAGAAAGTTGGAAATTTGTACCCATTCAAAGCATTCGCATGAACCCTACCAGGACTAGCTGTCAATATTGCCCGCTCGGACACTTGCGAGCACGAATTTTAGCTAAAAAACTTCGAGTAATTACAAAACTGGATGGTGTTTCCAAAGATTACATTTTAAAACATGACGGATCACTATACTGGAATCTAAATATTCGAAGAAATGTCTCTAAACTATTAGGTGTGTCTCTAAACAATGTGGATCTACATAATTTTCTGCAAACAGCACTTGATCTCCCGATTTTAGCCATGTTTTTGGAAGCACGTCCGCGGAGAATACAGTAAATGTACGTAGGCAGATACAAAGGTTTTAGGCCTCATATACTGTTAAATGAAATATAAAAATGTTTAGTAGTTTATTTTTCAGTACGATCTTCTTGTACTTCGATGCAGTTCTCAGGTCGTTTATTGAGCAGCTTTTTGACCCTAGAAAACTAATCTGAAGGTTTGCCAACAAATCCGTAACTGTTCTTTTCACGCATCATCGTCATTTTATCTGTTTTCATGAAAGTCATAGTTTAGTTTAGAGAATAGATAATAATCAATTGAAATTAAATCTGGACTGTAAAGGACTGTGACCATTTTTCATACAAACACTCGATGTCTAGCTCTTTTAATGTTATCTGCAGTCACGTTTAATAGCCTGCATTTAATTTTACTATATTTTGCTTTTGTTGCCATAAACACTGAAAACGATTTTCGTTTGAATGTTGTTCTAAATGATATTAAAATGTTTATATAGCTGTGTGAGATATCAACAGTATTCTGAGTATTCTGCATGTATCTGGAATCAAACATTTAGGAATTGCTCTTGCTTAAATTTAGATTTTAACGTCGAATCTGTTGACATGTGGAAATGAAAGGTGTTCCCTCTCTTTCATTGGGAAACGTTGTAGATTTAACGCATCACTTGAAGGGACTTTTTTACCCGGGCATACTTAATTTTTTTCCTCTGGAACATATTCTCTTATAGTTTTCTTCAATTGGAAAAGCTGCTCCATAGCATAATTTTTAATACTCTAGTCTAAATTCCATTAGAAAACTGTTTAGTTTTGCAAACCATTGCACGTCTTCCTCTTTGACATTACGATGACCACATGTTAAACATTAAAATCAGCACATTTTTAAAATTCTTATAATATGTACATTCAGTCTTTGAAGGTATATGCTACCTTCTAAAGTATATGCTTTGAAGGTATATCCTGATTTACAGCATTTTAGAACGTCGGTAGCCCGCATACAAAGCTTCTGATTGATTTTCGAAGGTAATTAATTATCTCTATATTAATATTTAATTAATAAATACTGGTCAACTAGTGTGAGTGCTTTATAATTATATTTTCGAATTTTTATTTTGACTCGCGAAACCCCATGGTTCCGAGCTTCAATTTACAGCTCCTAATAGCTTGAAGATCTCCTACTCTGGTGTGAGTAACTGATTTGAAGAAGTGAGTGCACAGAGAGTTGGGACTCTTTAATAAATTAAAAAGCGGTCTTGAAAGTTTGCAAAAATTTATCTTACCGTTATTTAAACTAACAATTTTATCAAAGTATCATGATCTAGGAATTAGATTATACAAAATCACCAGCCAAGATATAAACTTTTAATTTCCTGGAATATCGATGCTAGAATTACCAACTCTGCCGAGTCGCTATAAAGGGCACTATAAAATTTAATGATATTAATTTCTTTTTTACTATTATTTTAAATTGTTGGAATACAGCATTATAATGTTTAATCATGTTGTAGAGACATTAGATATTTTGGATGCAGGAAAGATGAAAAATTAACAAAGCCTTCGCCAGAAATCGAACAGCGGACCTCTGGATACCGGCCCAGCGTGCAGACCTCCACACCACGAAGGCACGCCAGGAAGGTGGGAGAAATACCTTAATGTGTACGAACAATTTTAAAAGCTTCGAAATAAGTGAAAAATGTTTTAGTTCAGTAAAAATTAAGGTTTTAATATACTGACTCATTAAATACAAACGGCATATCATTAAAATAATAGTTAAAATTCAGTTAAAAATGTTAATTGAAAAATATAGCAAACCTATTAAAATATATGAAATTTTTAAATGTTAATTTTTAAAATTATATTTGTTCCGAAGTTTGTAAGACTTGAGAAAATGTGCATCACTTTTTATTTTTTCAGCAAATTCCGAAGAACTTTCTTTCAAATTAAAATATACATAGTTCATTTTTTACGAATTCAACAGAGCACCTATTTCATTTATTTCTGCAATTGGTTGACTTGATACTAAACATTCTTTCATAGTACGCTGATGTAACAAGAATCGAAAATGCTTTTTCTAAAATACTCACACGACTCCAATCAGCACTTTTTGAAATCATGTGCCATTTGCTACTTGATGTTTTGGATAAACTAATCAGACTAATCAGAATGAATTCGGAAACGGTCAAAATGGATATTTCTGTTGAAAACGAAAATATTTTGCGATTATAATACTTCCTTTACTTCGTACAAAAAAGTAAAAATAACAAATCGCAGTGATATTACATCAAATTTTACAATGAAATGTCATCTTCCAGAATATTTATGTAGTTTGTAAATTAGAAACAAAGCGATGTAATTTAAACGCGAAAGATGAATGCAGAATCATTTGGCTAACCACTGCATTCCACAGACATTTTATACTGTACGAATTGTGTAATATTAATTAAAATGTCCTTCCGACTCTTTCACCGAAAAGCGAATTATCGTTCCGTCTGGAACAGTATAAGAAAGTCTTCGAGGATTTTAAACAATCTTTTTATTTAACCTTAATTAACAGAATACACAATATGTGCGTAGAAACGAACTTCTGCTACTTGTGTGTATTTAAAATAACAAAGTTGAAATTACAGATTAAAAGCCCCGTGATCGAAGATTACAAAATTTGAGCTATTTAAGCTGGCTCAACAATTTTGAAATGGCATGTCGTTAAGTCGGCTAGCAAAATGGCTTATGCTGGAATATTAAGGAGCAGAGATGGGCGATAAAAGATAAACTGCAGGCGTCGCTGCTAAAACGCTTTATTACTAAATCGTTCAGAACCCTCGTTTTAAATACGGAACCAAACTAATTTACATTTGAACAAGGGCAAGGGCAAACGGAAAGGAAAAGTTTCATTACAAGTATACATTTAAATCATAAAAATCGATTAATGAAAATAAAATACCTTATAATCTTGTCAAATTTACAACTTTTCTAACTGCAGCTACCCTTTTCTCATATTTGATAAGCGCTGATAGTGAAGGTATTAAAACCTTAATTTAAAAATAACTATTTACTTGGGGCATGGTTATGAAATTAAAGATGTGAGTTTTGCACATAGGTGCATGTAGCTGACAAAAAATTCTAAATTATATTTCGACACTTCAAAGAAGTAACTGTATAAGTCTTAAGACCTGATTTTCTAATGTCCTAGAAAAAAAAAGTTCAACGAAGAAGGATGCTGAAAACGTGCAGGGAATAATAATCATTGTTAAAAAAAGGAATTTTCCCTATTGCATGCACGTTTTGTAGGCTGATCATGACAGATTAGAGCGAAAGAATCAATCGTTTTATTTTTGGTATGCTCTCAAATGGCAGTAGCAGTTTCACTCACTTATAATAGTAATTTCACCGGGGAAAATTTTTCAACGTTATTTTTATGAATTTTTGGAATTACCTAAATATTTATTTTTTGTTGTTATTTATTAAATAAATTCAAGAACTTAACATTTTTCCTATTGTTTTCAATTTCTATTATGACTGTCTGAGTCATTCTTCTAGTTACATAAGACTTAAAATTTATAAGTCAATATGGGGTAACTGCCGATTTTCCCGGTTTTATCGGAAGACTCTCGGATGCTCGTCGCTCGGTCTTTCGCTAGAATGTACCGGTTCTTAATTTTTAATTTTCATTAAGGAAAACGTTTCCCAACAATAAATGAAATTTATTGAATTCATGAAACTTAAATTGTGTAAATTTTGTTCCCCCACTACTTTAGTGATTTTCAGAATAGTTTTTCTCATTACATTCAACTTTTAGCCCAAAATGGACGTTAGTCGCAAATGGGATATTAGTCTCGAAACGGCATTTTGCACTGAGTCACTATAAATGGCGTTTCACTTTTCAAATTGCTGCCAATAAATATTATCGCCCTGCATTATAAAGTAATTAAATAATGAAAAATCTGCATGAATGTATGCATGTTTCTGCTTTTAAAAAAATAATGGTACACAGAGCCATAAAATTTTGAATAACGCAGTCCTCCACCCGAACATACGTACCTGGAAGCCCGAATTTTAAATTTCGAATTTTTTTATTATTTATTTCATATTTTGTAAAACTTTAACGAATGTTGAAATTAAATAAACACACAAAAAGTTAATAATAAAAAACAAAAAAGAGTTTTGCAAAGCCATCTTAGTAAGAAAACTGAACATTGATATGATGAACTGAAAAAAGACTGAGAAAAAAAAATGTATGACCATACTTAATGTTGTATCGGGAATTCTAAACGTACACTGCACGGTGCTTTTAACATTTTTGTAATTTTGATGTTGAAGTCTATATGGTTAAGTGCGAAGAAAATGATGCTTAATAATAAAGCTAAAAAAATACAAAACACACATAAAGGAAAAAAATGTTACTAGAAGTGAGTGCAACGGCAGACTGGTGCACTGCGAGCTTAGCGAGAGCGTAAAAAAACATTAACATACCTTTTTGGACGACTGTTAATATCTGAAACCTTTCAGATTTCCTTACTTTTTATTATTATGATTATTATTTTCATTTTCAACTTCATTAGATTCCAGTAATTAAAGAATCATAAGAAATTAATTACTAAGTACTTTTACATGCGCCTAGGTCAACACATTCCAAATTCCTAACAGTGGGAACTTTTCTCATCCTGTGGTTAGAAGGGTTATCGACTTAAGCTATTCTAAATTCTCATTTCTTGGAAGAGAAGACTTTTGATGAAACAAGTTTCTATTTTAAATAGGTCCCTCTTTTCCGGATACATTTCTTTCGAAACCACAAAAGAAATTATACACAAGTTCTTCCAGTGTTCTTTTACTGAGACATCAAAATTTATCGTTTAAAAATTATTTATCTTTTGTGCTAAAACTATCAAAAAAAAAAAAAAAAAAATTCCCATTTCTCCTTTTCTATTTTTTGACATATCAGGTTGTTAGGTTGCCATTATTATTTAACTTGCTATAAGAATGGAGCAGACGAGACACAACAGACAACATTTCCAAAGAAAGCTTCCTTCTTATGAAAGGAACACTACTAGTTACAGCAATTTATTCTGAAATCCAAAATGTTTTTTAGTGCTGGCCACTTAGCCGATGCGAAGCAAGATACAAGATGATTAGCAGTTTTTTTTTCTACCTGTGTCAGGAAGAAAGACTCATACTAGTAGCTCACACTATTTAATATTCGATTTGGGCTACCGATTGAGGATAGCAGCTTAATAACATTAACAAAACTCCTGGAGTTGTTAATTCTAACTTTATTGACCAGTTTAAGGTTTAGTTAAACTTCTTTTCTTTTTTTCCCACAGCATTATGAAAGGAAAATAAGTTAAATAAGTAAAAACTACCGTACTTGAAGTCCTTTAACTGTCTAATTTGAGCAGCGAGAGGAATAAAAGTAAGTAAAATGAGTGTGAGGAGGAAGCATTCGAGCTTGTTTGATGCCAAATCATTCTCAGCTCACCGATGTTTTAAGATCCTCTCGATTACAATATGAAGAATTTTCCCTTTTCTCTCCTGCGTGTTTTCTTGGTGTAACTAGCAGCATGTCCGACTAAAATAAAGATAATACCACCAACAACATTGCAGATTTCTCATGTTATCTCAAAAAATATAATTGCTGTACAGTGACGCCCGAATAAAACATGGTGCACAATAATACGTCACTACCTGGATTTGCTGTGTGGATCTCCTCCTTCCTTAAACTGGGAGAGAATATAAGGAATACTCTCCTTTCTCATGAGTGCCTTCATGGTGTAACTGATACGATTTCCAACTTCGGAAAAGTCTAATAGACTGTCCAATCAAAATATGTATAATTAATACTGTCCGGATGTGGATCAGAGAAGGACATTTATAAATAGGACAATTTTCTATTAAGCTTAACAAGGAAAAATAATTCTTAAAAGATCTGTTTTTTTATCTAAATATCTGGATCTTTGAATATATTATTTAAATGTTATTTCTTAATATACAAGCAAAAAATCCTAATACTTAAAATTGAAGTAAATTAAGTTAAATTGCAGTGTTAATAATAATGGTTGTATTAATAAATTTAAATTATTTCAGTGCAATAATGAGGTAAAAAAATCTGATGTGGACACCACATGACTTTCTTGTATGACCTATTAAATTATACACATTTTTGCTGCATTTCATTTAAATTTATTTCCTCGAATTTCATTAGAGATATATTTCTCATGCAATAAATTTCGCTCTCACTTCGCGGCAAAGCAAAAATACATAAAAACGTAAAACATTTCCATTAAAAATTGTAAAATACAGAAAAACATAAAACACCAGTAACATAACAGTAACACAATATACACAAATGCAATTAAAATAGTTAAAAAATTTTTACAATTAAAGTTTTTTTACGCAAAAACAAGCAATTCAGTCAGCGGGCAAGAAGGCAGATTTTTCGATGCACAAAACTGAAAGTTTACTTTTGGTCCCACTCAGCAAAAAGATATTGAAGGTGCAGAAACTGACTTAATTCAGTATTCTACTGAGTTTCAAATCTAAACAAATGGCAGTTAGTTAGACTTAACTCGCCACTTAAACCACTTAAACTTTTAAATTGCTGATAATTCTACAACTATTGCATGCAAATTGGTTAAAGGCATAAAAACATTAACCGAAGAATAAAAACCGCATAATTCAATCACCGTTAAAACAAAAAACGCACAATTTACCAACATATAAGAATAAAAAACTAAGCTCACCGAGCTAAGTAAAAAATTGGAAATATATAAATATATATATATACGTTTAAGATTAGTGCAGCCGATTGCAACCAAAAAGTGAGGCACACAGGTACATGTTATAGCAGCCATATATACAAAAAGTTCTACGGGCTACTCTTTCTTGAGTTATGCGAGATAAATACGTACGTACAGACATCAAGAAAAACATCTCTTCTGAATCCATTTTAAATCCTTTTTGGCAAAAACAGTCCTTTATTCTGTCCGTACGTGCAGATGTCAAGCAAAAGCTCGGTTCAAATGGTTTCAAGAGCGGTTGAAATAATTATTTTGTTTGAAATGTGATACCCGAAATTTTTCGCAATTTTAGTACTTACTTTACCTCGTACAAGGAAGTGAAAAGTTAAGAACTTAAATATGCATGCTTATCATATCACATTGCCGTATTTACCTACAAAAATTTTGAGGCTCTTGTAATACATGAAAGGTTCTAAATTATAAATGCCCCTTATTAGAGTCGCGCAGTTTACTTTCGTTCAATAAAATAATGAATAATATTCATTATAACAATGCTAATACTCAAGAGATTCTATTTAGTAAGTCTTCACATTTTTTTGACATATTTTATACTTATTTAAAATTTGAAATAAAACGTTCCACTTCAGCGTATCACGTATGTTACGATGAGTCGGTATAATTTGAGTCGTAGAATCCAAATATAGAAAAAAATTGGTATGCCATTTCAGAAAAAGTCCGATTTCGTGTCAGAATACCTATGTTAGAACAATGCTATGTATAAACCTGTTCTATGTATATCCTAAGTGGTGCTTTTGAGCCATGAAAGACGCAAATTAAATTTCGTCAATCGGCCCAGTAGAAGGAGGATCATAGAACTGTCCCATTTTTATCTTTTGGTGCAAGGTGTGTACGCTCAGCAATGTATGAGCTAGTATATATATATATATATATATATATGTGTGTGTTTATTTCGAAAATTGCCCAAATTATTAAGGCAAAACCATGAGGGATATTTGCCTAAGAGGAGGAACGCCGTTGCTGAGAACTTTCTGAGGGCAACTGGCTCGTATTCACGTTGCGCAGAGCATAGAGAAAACATCGAAAATCCACCATGCAGACAGCCAGTTCGCTTACGTTCGAAAGCAAAGCAGCTCGGACTACCACTATTCAGAGTTCTTAACCATCCGGTCACTGGTGGGATTCTTTCCTCCTGGGCAGGCCGTCCTAGTACACTTTGCTGTAATCCATTTCAGTCTTATATTAATGGAACTAATATGTACGGTATAAGCACGCAATTTATACAGATAGATTTTTTGCATGTTTTCTATTTGCTATCACTCGTGATAATGGACTTCTCTTTATAATACCTATTCCGGGATAAGATCCTGTCTGTGTATTATGTTGTTATCTTTCTCCATATGAAAAGATACCTAATGCAGAGCGAAAGACCGAATGTTTGTAACTGATATGAGCGTTATGTTAAGAGTGCTTCTTCCTTATCATTTTCGATATATTACGCCTCTCCGAGGATTTCAACGAAAATATTTCTATTGAACAATAAGAAATGGAAATGGATAGATATTATTAGTATATTGCCTTAAAAGTTATTTCAGGTTTTTTAATGCATTTCTGCAGTTCTATTGTTTTATTGTTTACACATATGTAAGCCATTCTGAAATTTTTCAGAGAGGGGTTGGCAATATGCTCTAAAAGGAAATTATTTCTTAGATATGTAAATTTGAATAGTTTTATATCCGTAGACGATACTTTTTGGCAACAATTCCAATTTACATACCGTAGAATAAATTTTAAAAGAAAAGACAATGGAGCTGTATTATCGTGCTGCGAATTCCTATGATTTTAATGTAGGGCTGTTAAAATAACATTGTTTTTAACGTCTACAATTAGCTTACGGAAATGAAGCTCTGTCTTGTGCCATTGTATTTAGATGGTTATCAGAATTTCGTAAAGCTGCAATTCTCTCCTGGATATGAAAGGTACACAAGGAACATTTTCAACTGTAGTCCAAAACAAAGTGTCGGTCGCACGAAAAATGTTAATCTTTGATAATAGCTATACCTGCCAAATATTACAAATAGAGGTATAGAGGGTGTTTACACATTTTTAGAACAATTTTTATAAAGAATAAAAAAAAAAATGTTTTGGAATAAAATTTCTGGAAACAGCTTATTATTTGAAATGAGAAACATCGTCTGCTACTTTTAAAATTATTCTTCTTTCAAAATGTAACCTGTAAAAAGTTGTAGATTGAAGGGCTTTTAAAACAAAAAATATTCCTATTCCGTCATCCAAAAACGTTGTGAAATGCACGGTATTAAAATTTCTAATAAGCAACATTATTAATCGGAAAAGGGGAAACCTTCATTCATTACTTCTACATGTAAAAACACTCCAAACGAATAACCGAAAAAGGTACGTACGGTTTCTAATGTTTCTAAAGTTAAATCGTTTGTAACAAGGAAAATCTGCCGGCACAGAAATCAATTACAAACTCTTTAAGTACATCTATAACAACAATAACTAAAGTAATAAATCAAGATTTGCAACTGAGAAAAACCAGAAAATATAATATTCGCCAACTTTTGCCGAGGCATGTGACTCGATAGAGAAGAATTTGTAGAACCTCGAATTGAAACTTTAGCAGGAAATAAATGAAAATACATTGTGACCCTCGATGAAGCATAGGTTTGACTTCAATGAAGCATAGGCTTCAATAACTGCAACAAAAACTAATGTCAAGAAATAAGAGAAAGAAATGTACAAACCTGGTTCAGTTAATGGAAATAAATTTTCAATACTGGGTTAATGATCGTCGTAGGTTGTTCGTCGTGGGTTGATGATCGTACACTCTTACAATGGGAAATTTAAAATAAGAAGAGCAGGGGAAAAAGTTAAAATCACCTTAGCGCATTACGAAGAGAAACTTTTAGGTCCGATTTTTAAGAAGCCATTCAGTTTCTTTATCCCAAAGACTTTCAAATAGTGAAAACTTCAGCAGCACAGAGTAACAAATCATATTTTTAAAACTACCTCTGCATCCCTTAAAAAATGAAGACTGATGCAGATATTTCATGTATAACGTTTCAACGTGTTCATGCAAAGTCCTTGACATTTCATCTAGGGAGTATTGTGTCTGTTGCGTTGTTTGGAAAAGAGCTCTTTCTAAGAGCAAAGCTACCACGACGGATGGACGCTGGAAAGCAATAGCTTTGGAATCATGCTGTAACCATAACTGCATTATGTTACAAGGAAATATAATTCCATCTGAAAAAGTGAAAGTTTACTTGTCCGAAGTTATCTTATTTATGCTTTAGGTAATCTATAAAAAGAACATGCCACGATCCCAATTTCTCAGAACTGCACGCTTTTGATTATCGGGTCTCTTTTAAATTTTTTGTAAATATAGGATGTACTGTACCATTTTGATCAGGAAGAAAAGTAGTTAAACGAATCTGTATCTGATACACCTCGAAGCGCTTTTTCTATTTTCAGCCTCCTAGGGACTCTTTTTAAAATTTTCCATAAATAAGGTAGTAATATAAATAAGGTACTTGTTTAGAAAGAATACCTTTTTACTAGAGGTAAAATCCTCACACACCTCGTAGCCCCTTTTTTCTATTATCCCGCCGCTGGATCATATAGATGTCCCTTTCATAAACAACTGTAATACTTGTATAAAAATAACCTTGACGGCGAATAATGGCGAATACTGGTGTGCCTTATATGGGCCCCGGTGTAATTTATATACCAGTCTTAAAAGTCCGTAAGTAATGTACGTTTAAGTTATAGTTTTGATTGAAATGCTGTAAAAATTTAAAGTTCAGCGTTTGTACGTCATATATTTGAAAATGTTGAATTTTCTCTCGTTGGTGATTTTTGCTTGGAACATTGTCTGATGCGACTCATCAAGCAGTACAAAGTTTTTCAATATCGCTCACAAAAGCGTCCTCCTCTTTCTTCATTTGGGTCAGTCTCCATCACAGAATCAGAGTGCTTCTGTGTCTTTCTTAACAATTCGTTTAACTTTGTACGTTGTAGGCTTTTTATCTTCTTCCTTATCGCTGCTTTTATTGTCTGCTGATGTTTTAAGATTACTCAGTTCTTGTCATTTACGATCGTCGTTTTCAAACAATTCTGTGATTTCTTCTTCTTCCATACCTGAAAATCCCCGCCGTCTATTGCCTTTGCAGTTTGTACTATTTATTGACTTCATTTTCAATTGATGGAAACCTTTCAAAATTATTGATAACTTCCGGCCAGAAAACATTCATTGTTGATGAAATCATTTGTTCCCATGCGAATTGAATCATTTCAATGCAGTGTATTACATTGAATTGCTTCCAAAACGCCATTAGTGTGTATCGTGCTTTTCCAATGTTTTATTAGGAGAGAAGTAAGCATGTCTGACATAACATATTTTGAATGTTTTTATGATGCCTTGATCTGGATTCCGCTGGTGGATTAAGGAAGTGGTGTTTGATGGAAGGAATAAAATATCTACATTTGGGGATGCACTGACAGAGGACTTCAGCACCGTGACCTGGAGTATTATCTAGAATTAGGAGAATTGTAAAGCTCAGGTTTTCCTGTTCTAAGCAATGTTTGACTTCTTTAATGACTAGTAATTAAAAGGGCTTACCGAAAAGCGGCGGACACTCTGAAATGTACTCGTACCACGTATAATTGAAATTCTCGCCTTAGACAAATTTAATGGAGACATTTAAGTCTACTATACCAAGTCCATGTTTGGGAAGAGTTTACTATAGTTCAAAATTACCTGTTTCAGCAGGGATAGTTAGTGATGCCAACTGCCGTACCTATGGGTCAGGGTTCGAACCTGCATAAGTGTTTGCAAATGCATAGGGTCTGCGGGGCAATTGAGCTCTCAAAATATGAGAGGAGCTGAAAGTACTTTCAAGTGATTGTGGTAGAGGAAGAGAGGTGGAAAGATCCTCGTACAGCTCCACAACAGTGGGACGGAACTACACATACAACCAATAGTGAAATTTTAGTGTTCCATCCTCTTATAACTCTATCTATACCCGTAATGTTTTTCAGGGAGGAGGTAATTAAAACTCGCGAAACAACTTTTAGGATATCTAGCAGGTTACTTTATGTCAGTAAATTTGTCATGAGGGATGATTTCATACAGAAGTAAATTTTGTACATTATAACATTATTCTCTTATAAAGAGTTTAAATGCATATAGGAAATAATTTTTAATAACAAACATCAATTTTTATCTACAAAATAGCATATCACTGAAATTAGCATTTTGAGAAAATTAACGATTTCGAAATAAGTAGTAAATTCAAAAAATTAATAATTTCAGAATAATTAGTAATTTACGAAAATAAATGACTGCGGAATAATTAGTAATTTATAAAAATTAATTATTTCGGAATAATTTATAATTTAGAAAGATAAATGAGTTCAGAATAATTACCAGTTTAGAAGAATTAAAAATTTTGGAATAATTAGTAACTTAGAAAAATCTTCGATTTTTAAATCTCATCGCTTTTAAGATACTTTCCCATTTTTAGAGGCCCACCAGCGGCCGAGCGGTAAAGTCGCTGAACACTGGAAGTTCGGTTCGAATCCCGCGAACGGGCTGGCTGCATGGGTGTTTTAGTGGTTTTCCCCATGGGTAACGTGTATACGAGCCAGTTTCCCTTAGAAAGTCCTCCACGAAAGGCATCCCTCCTCTTAGGCAGATAGCCCTAGTGTGCTTTGCCATAATTAAATACACACCACACCCATTTTTAGAGATGTTTACGTGATTTAACAAATGTATTACATTGTTAATTTTATTACCTTTATAAGACATTTCCTCCCTCCGTTTTCACGTACCTTCAAGGTGTAACTGAATAGCACTTACGAAGCATACGTAATCTTGATGTCCAGAGTTCAAATCCCGGCGAAGGCAACGCAGGTTTCTTTAGTTTGTTGCATCGAGAAATCTAATCACTGTTAATTTTTTTTTAAATTGAAGTAAAAATATTATGTAGAGTAAAAAAAATTAAAAATTAGCACAATTTTAATTGAATAGAAAGAAGTTATGCTTTGTATTTTTACGGAAATAAAAATAAGATTTTTTGTGACATTTTAATATAATAACAATAAAATCAATTTGAAAATTAATTAAAAGTTTGTATGTCTGATTTTAGTGCCTTTGTTAGTTGCCTAGTTATGCGTAAAATTTTACTCTTTCTTATTTCCATGTGTGAAGTAACAAAATTTCTGGTATCATATTTCAACGGAAATATCCAGTTTCACCGTTTCTCGAATCCATTTTGACTATTTTTTTGAGTGATCTATACGTACCGACAGAATACAGGATTGTAAAATAGATTTAAAATGCATTAAAAATTTTTTCTGACGTCTGTATGCATCTCAATTGTCACTAAAACGATCAGCCGCAGAACGTTGATTTTCCGTACAAGGAACTGTTAATTTAGTTGTGCACCTCTGTTTTTTATTGCAATCGCCAATAACAATATATATGTATGTACATATAAAACTAAATTAAGGAGAACGGCACAAAACTGGCCATGGCCGGCCATTCGCCTGATATCTGTTTTCTAGACCGTGGGCCCCGGGGTGCAAGAGCATATGCCCTGGACAAGTGGTCAGTTTGTCGCAGACATATATAGTATATACATAACTACAGTCATATACTTCTGATTATAGAAATGTTTTAAATGACGAAAATATTCATGTTTTGATAGTGTTAAATTAAAAAAGATTAATTTTGGACAAATAATGAAATCTAATTTTTAATTTGGTCTTCTGGTTCCTATACTTACTTATATCTGGAAAAGTTTTATACACGATACAAAAAAATCAAAATTTTAAGAGGTTTGGCTTCCGTAATGGACCGGGATATTTAATTTTAAAACTTGTAGTTTTTGATGTCGTTTTCAAATTACCTCGAGGGCTCGGTTAAATAAGTTAGAACAATTCGACGAAATTAATACAGCTGAAGGGCAGTAAAAGAGGTGGATAATTTAATAGGCCTTACAAGGGAGTCATATGGTCACTGTGGTATTCACATCATACTTTTTAGATGTCTATTGCAATCGGATGCCTTACGCTATAAATGACATTTAATGACTAGAATCTATCAGAAAGAGGAAAGGAAAATGTCAGATAAAGGCCTTGAGTTAATTCATTCGTTTAATAGTTTAAATCAGCAATCGAAATAATGCACATCCGACTTCTCTGCCATATGAGTTTGATAAAGCGAATACCGCAAGTGTGGCTTGCCTTCTTCAAGGATGTGGAGAAGATACAGCTGAAGATAGCGGTATGTTATCGTTGGACTGTGTTCAGGAATTCTGGGAGGAAGCCAGATCAGTCACATTTTGGAAGCTCATGGTTGATCTTTTATAAAGTTCGAACAAAACCCCAAAAAATGAATTATATGGATTCGATTTCTAGGGCAAACAGGTACAGGTCTCCTTTCACGAGGAGAAAAAAAATCTGCAACGAAGGAAAAGCTACGATTGTATTTATACTCAAACGGAGTAAAGCGAACTAGAAGGTAACGCCATCTGCCAGCAGATTCTTCAGAAGTTAAATTTTCAAGTTATTTTCTCACCTATATCAATAAAATCCATGGTCGATTCTTAAAGATTCCATTTCTGACTTAAAAATTTATAGCATATTTTGTCAGTGTGGTTTGATAAATATCGGCTAAACTAAAAGAGCATCAAGGTTTCTCATCAACGAACACGAATATTATGTCCGAAATGGCGAAATTAAAAGAGTCTTCCGTAGATAATCCTTGTTGGAAATTTAATCACGATTTTGAATCTGGGTCCACGTAAGTTATCCAAAAAACTTTGTTTAATTGAACTGCCCTTAATAACTTCTCGTTGGTGGTTTCCAGAAACCAACAGGACTGTGACAAGAAATTAGCTCCATTTTTACTGGCTTATCGCAGTGCTGCCCGCGAGACTACCAGCTATTCCCCATCTCAGATGCTCTTTCTTCAGTCGTGACCTTCGTCTGCCTTGTGACGTTTGTTTGGTAGCCATCCGGATGCACCTTCATTGCCAGAGGAGTACAACCAAGATCTCCTGGCCCGTTTTGAAGTGACGCATAGTTTTGCACGAGAGCGAGTCAACCAGGCGATGGAAAAGATGAAGACCCGATACGGCACGAGAGCTACAGGACATCGATTGAACGAAGAAGACAAGTTATAGTTATGAAATACGATTTGATGTAAATGACTTTTTCACAAAGTACAGTCACCTTGACACTATCCTTTCACAGTTTTTTTTATTTCCGAAAATTGCATTTAAATTTATGAAAAGTATGCTGTTTCTTGTTGCCTTACTATATTCTATTAAGAAAGTACATACTTGTGTTCTTTGTCTTAATGAATGATTAATTAACATATCCATTTTCTGAACGAATTATAGTGCAGTTAAGTATACGTCATAGATCTTTGGACTCATTGTAGTATCGCAGACTATCTCGAAAATCAGGATAATAAAATGTACATTACCATAGTCGGCGAGACCCCCCCCCACCATCTCCAAGCAGCAGTGGAAATAGTAAAAAAGATAAATAGGTAACCCCCACCAAAACGTGCAAGCAGTAGAAGTTATCCTCTCCAAATACGAAAATTATGCATGAAAATAGATTTCAAAAAGTGTCCAAAGCCTAATGTTAATGAATAAGATTCAAAAGAAGAAAGCGCAAATCATAAAAATAGGATTCCACCTATAGTCATATCCTCAGAAAGTGTAGATTATTGGATTCAATACATTAAACAATATATGCAGAAGCGTATTTGAAGCTCAGATGAAGTATAGAGCCATTCAACAACGCAATTGAAGATTACAAGGCAATTGTTAAACACTTAACAAAAAATAAGATAAATTTCCACTCATCAACTCGATAGAGAGAAGAATATGAAAATTATTATTAAAAATGTTCCTCATTCTGTCGCCGAAGAAGAAATCTTAAGAAATCTCACTGATAGGAATTTCCCATTCCTGAAGATTACACAATTCACTAAGAAAACCGAAGACTCCATTATTAGAGTACCAATGTATTTTGCGGAACTAGCTCCTACCCAAGAAGGAAAATCCATGTTACAACTAAAGCAAATTTTCAACTTTAATGTACACATCGACCCTTATACCAGGAAAATCAAAAGGCTAACCCAGTGCTTTAAATGCCAGGCGATTCGGACGCACACAGCAGGAATGTTTTAATGAGTAACGATATTGCAGATGTGGACTAAATCATTGAAGCTCTCTTTGTAATTTAAAACCTTACGAAAAACCAAAATGCATTTTTTATAGCCAATAACATGCAAGTTCTTCCTCTGGATGCCCAGAACATAAGAAACTATTTTTCAAAACTCCTAAAACTGAAGAAAATCTACAACCTAAAACAAAAGAAAGTTTTCTTATTCTAATGAACCTAAACAATGCGAAAACTACTATCCTCATAAGGAAAAGAAAATACCTACAGTGAAATGGTCCGGAAAAATTTAAGTACTAAAAAAGAATTAAATCCAGTTTTCGAAATTTTTAACGATCGTACAATTATGGACTTCTTCAGCAAATTATGCTTATCATTACACAACTAAAAAATGCCAAAAATGCCTCAGAAAAGCTTATCATACGTTTTCAAATGATGCAACTGATAATTTCTTTCTGGGAAGCAGAAGATTTATCAGCCTTTTCTCCCCAAGAAGACGTACCCGAGCAGTAGAGTGCAGGGTCACGCTTGGTGGTGGGCTTGATCCTCGCTCGTGAAATTATTTCTACACAGATGAAGAAAAATTATTTTTTCCTCCACATCTACATGCACAGGATAAAGGCCAGGTCTTCTTTTTCAATTTACGTAGCAACAGTAGTGCATATGTCTTTCGACTTGTCTGGAATTAAACGTTTCTCACTTTTAAAGCCCAAGGGGATATGGAATAGGTATTGGTAAACACCGGCAAGGGTCGGTGAACTCTAATCATGCATGATGGTCTACGGTCTACGATGTCGCGTTCTAGCTTACAAATCCAACTATGATGGCACCAATGAATATATACTGGTATTCAGGTTTTCGAAAGATACACTAAAGCTGGATTTGTGGATAAAAAAAATTCCAAGTGAGCGTTGGGTGTGAGAAACATTTTAGAGAAAATATCATTTGGTACGATTATTTACCAAAAACGGAGGCACTGTTATTCAAGTTTGTAGAGGGTATTCTAAATTAAAAACCTATGCGTATCCACGGAACTTTTTTTCTGGTTGTCCAAAATACTTATTTAAGAATCCAACACCTCAGAGGATGAGCAAGGAGAAAAAAATATGGATTAAAAATATTTTTAATAAATTTTTGAGAAAGGACAAAATTGCATCACTTGAAGATTTTTCTTCTTCATTACTGAATAAACTACACATTTCAGGCAATTTAGCTATAATTGTGCATAAAATATGTCGATGGAATTTATATTTTATTGATCAGTTTTAATCTACAACTTAAAATTGGGAAAAGTATCTATGTATCAATTGATATGGACACTTGATATGGCAGTTTTTCTCAGAAATGAAACTGTTGAAATGGCAGTATTTAAACATACGTTAAATGGAAATGCTAAACTTACTTTAGGGAGCGAATTTGAAAACATGTACAGTTATATCAAAAGAACGGTCATTAAAGACATTAAAAATCAAACTGTTACTTAGCAGTGTAAACTGGAAAGCATATATTGAATAAAAAGGCTTGAGGATCTTACATACGGAATAGAATATTCTATTTTGGAACAAATGAAGATAAAGTAAAATGGCTAGACGATACAGTAGAGAAAATTTGGTCTTTGCTTATTCATTATGTAGGCTGATTCCAAATGGATATACCAATTACCAACTGCTAACAGGTATAACTATTAAATCGAGAAGAATTTATCGATAAAAATTACCCATAATATAAAAGGAAGTTCAAAATTTTGTTTACGTATTTTATGAACGTTCTATGTGACTCCCCTTGGTGACACGGACAACATATAAGCCGTAGTCCATTTCACGCCATACACTGTGAAGCATATTTGAAGTCACCAACGCAAGCACATTAGAAATGCGCATTTTGAGTCTGGAATTGTTTTCGGCACAGGAAGCACATGGAGTTATGTGAAAGAGCTTGTGTATGCTTAAAAATATTCCTCGTGATATTTTAACTACAACTTAATTGGAATTCTACAGCCGTTGGCAAATGACATAAGTTCAGATTATCGTAATTAATCTGTTATTTATGTTATTTAATTTCCTTTTCTAACATTCCTAACTGGCCATTTTGGATTACACATGAACGTGATAAATAAACACAGGCGTCCATATTCGCGCACAAAAGTCAGAGCAGCCTGTATATATTCTTGCATATGACGTGGACTGCCTATGTATGATGATGGTAGAATGACAGATTTACCAATTTCGGCGGCGTCGGCGTTGTTGACAATAGCGTCTGGCAAGTGAATGTGTTCTTCCGCACGCAGCTTTTGTTGATTATATTGCAAGTATCGTAGTCATTCGCTCTCTATCTTCACGTACATGTCGACCATGAATCGTTGACAAAGCTCACGACATCGTAGAATGACGTTGTCCTGACCGCGTCTAATCATCAACCGATACGCATAATAATCATTCGACCTAACGTTCTTGTTTGTTTCGGTTCCTGTAATAATATACTCATTAATATTAATTAAAATTAATTAAGATGAATAAATTAAGTTTTTTGTTAAATGAGTAATGATCAAGTTCATAATGAATGAAGTACCTGTTACGGGATCTCGTTGCTTAATATTTATGCAATATCCGTCTTGTCCCTTCCAGAAAATTAGCGGATATGGGAGAGCGTCATATAAACGGTGTTGTATCAGCAATGTACTGGAGATTGTTATTTCTTCTACGAATTACGATTTCTGGTGTACGATCTGTACGATCGCCAACCATGATTCCAGCAACGTCGTCAACAACAGATGCATTGAATCTACGAATGAACTCTCCAGCTGATGTTTTATCAGGATTAATGACAATAGCGTGATTATCACTTTATAATTTGTACATGTGTGATTTGAATATTTTCAACAATTCATTGTGCTCATTCAATAGAGCTTCCAGTTCGCCGACGATGCGTCTGGCAAAAAGTGAATTGAGGTTATTGTAGCCACAACGTGCAATCCACGCGAATGGCAAGTGCGCTTCCGGAATCTTCACCGCCCATAAAGTAGATTTGTAAAAATTTATGCGGTTCGTTTGGCATTGGCAGCAATGAGCCCACTTTGTGATAAATTTGGCCTTTGATTTTGAATGTTGAATTGAATTGCTGACCAGTTGCAGCATTATTTTAAACTATTTCTGTTGCTCTGAACGATGTCATTTGGAAACATGAATTGAATGTTCGAATTGATTTCAGGAACCGGTTAGAATCTGGATCCGTGCCGATAAGTTAAACCGTTCAATGGTTCAGGTGGTGTATCAATTTCAGGTAGTTGCAACCTTTCCTGACGCGTAACACATCCCGGCTGGCTCATTTTTAAATTTAAGAGCATTGCAACGGGCATTCCTTGTCCATAGCACAATTACGACTTTTGAATGAGCATAATATTGAATATCGGGCTCATACTTGAATACTAGACGCAGGAATGAAGATGTAAATGATCGATGTACCTGTTGACGTTGTTGGCCATTTGCTCTGCGTCTGTTAACTATGAAACGGCGTGCTTGTGTTTGTTCTAATCGTTTTTGTTCATTTCGTTCAGCTCGTGCATCTTCTGATTCTTCTTGACACAATTGCGCCATGCTCACACGCACATCAGTATTATCTTGCTGGATTTGTTCTTCTGTTCTTTGGGCTCTTTTTTTTAGCATGTCTGCAGCTCTACTTGTTTGGCGGCCCAAATTAGTCCCTTTGCGTCTTGTTGGAATTGTTTACTATACAAAACACACTTAAATAGAACAAATTGAACAACTTAATGCTGAAAAACAGTATAGTGATAAGGTATTTTTTCTTTGATATATACTATATTTAGTGTATATCGCGTATATTTTCTTTTATTATTTTACCTACCTTTCACAATATTTATCTTTTAAAATTATTCTCCCAAAATTTTGCACGCACTGATTATAATATTATTATTATAGTGTCGTTTAATAATAAACAAATTAATAAATAATAAATAAAAACTAATAAATATATAAGAATAATTTATACGTGTAACACAATAGCCGTTGTTGGTGGGAGCTCGTGACACGTGTTGAGTACTTTTGAGGTTATATGAAATCACTTAATTAACTAAACGTGAGAACTACACTCAAAATTAATAATTTTATTAATTATTAATAAAATAGGAATAAATAATTATAGCCCTGCAAATTAATAATAATTTTTTGAGAATATAATTAAAATGAGAGTTGCACTGAGATAGTAAAATGATAATTGTAAACGTTACTACTACGATCGATGCACAAACAATAATAATGGCCGAAAACTGTGTAGGGGGTGAGAAAGGGCTTATTGTGTGAGAGAGATAGGAGACCGGCTTCGGTCTCATCCTTACTCCGTGCCGTTTACTGGGTGAGAAGTGACACCGGTAGACGCCTGGCGGGCATAACTAATCAAGTAATAATTGATCAGTTACCGGCCAGGGTTAAAAATTATTAAATTACTAATATCGCTATTAAAAATAGGGCTTGGGGTAGAAGGGTGAAAATTTAGGGTTGTATGTATTTCTTAATGCCCCATCATAAAAACATAAAAACTTTTGTCCCCCCCCCAAAAAAAATTGGGGGTGGACCACCCTTATCACTGTGGTATGAAAAATAGATTACAACCGATTCTCAGACCTACCATATATACATATAAAATTTCATAAAAATCGGTCAAACCGTTTCGGAGGAGTATTGTTATAAACACTGAGACACGAGAATTTTATATATTAGATTATGTTTTTAATAGCCATTCTGACCGTTCCTGAATCCATTGTATCCATTTTCACTACTCCTTTGCGTTACGTATGTACGTACGGACAGAATAAAAGTCTCTTTATTCCATACGGATTATACAATGGGCTCAAAATGGATTTTTTTAGTGACATATGTATACACGTATGTATCTCGCATAACTCAAAAACTCTTAGCCGTAATATGTTGAAATTCTGCATATAGAACTGCTACATTTAGTTGTGCACCTTTCCTATTTTATTTTTATGGAGAAATATTAAATATATGTATATATATATATAAACTCCTTACTCAGCCTTTATTTGTGCAATCGTTGCTCGTCAACATATACTTTCAATTTACAGAAGTGTTTTAAATAACGAAAATATTCATGTTTTGGCTATTTTAAATATAAAAAAAGTAATTTTGGACAAATAATTAAACTTTGCCTTTAATGTAGGCTCGTTATGAATAAAATCACAAGAAATTTGGCTCCCTTGAACAAAAATGGGCGAGGATATTTAATTTTGGATGTCATTTTTACCTTGCCTCGAGGCATCGGTTGATTAAATTAGAATTATCAAGGAAATATGTTAAAATAAAGTGCAGCAAAAAATGTGTATAAAGGCCGTACAAGGAAGTCATGTAGTGTCCACATTAGATTTTTTGTAACTGGAAGTGTATGTCTACAACAAACGGTTTGAAAGTTAAGGTAAGGCAAGGACTTTCGTGAACATGTGATATATGTAATTTAATACACATGAATACATGTAATTTTTTACAGCTAAGGAAGGAATAACAAAAATATCATACGAATTAGTTATAGTTACCGAAAATTGCTACTCTAAATGGATTTTTTAATACCTCACCTGTAGCCGACTAGCTAGCTAGTGCAGAACGCTAGTAGTTTGACACGAGTTCGAAATCAAGTGAACGGACTGGCCGCATCCGCGTGTTTCTGCACACATGATTTCTCTCCCAATGTGTAACATGGAAACCAGCCAGTTTCCTGTAGACAGTCCTCCGGGAAGTTAAAATAACATAACCTGTCTTTTTAAATTTCTTTTGTTTTTAATTAGCAAAAGAGCTTTTCCGATTTCAATATCAGTTCCTTGAAATGAATTCTTTGAAATTATAGTCGATTTACTAAGCATTAGAAAAGGCAATTCTTTTGTGCATTTACCAAACCCACTACGTAAAAAACTATAGGGATTTTTAAAGTTATGTTCATCATTTAAAATCATTCAAAAACTATTTAATTGTAAAATAACGAAAAATAAAAGTTGTGCAGTATATACAGGATGCAGAATATAAGTATATACAGGATGGCAATAAAAAACCTTCTCCGACATAAAACCGCTAGCGGCCTATCCGCTGAACCAATCGAAATGAAATTTCAGAGAGTGTTATTTGAAGATGTGTGCTCGAGTTGTGATGATTTAAAGTAATAGAGCTCTCACGATTACGATTTACAGTGAAAACATTTCCAAAGGCAACACTCACTTTTTCCACCGTAAATTAGCACACTGAAAAATCATAAATGTGTTGGAATGGTATGCGTATGACAAAAATTGACGGCGCAAAACAGTTGTAAAAAGGAGATGTGTAAATGACCAATGACAACACAAGAGAAAGACGGGGTTAAATTTATCTGAATTACAAATTTTCTGTGCGTAAATGTTTCAAGATAGTGTCTCATCTCGTAAATTTGCACTTCGGTGGCCACTGTGATATCCCGACCTCCCTCCTATGAATCTGTGGTCCTGGGGTTATCTGAAATCTAAGGTGTACACGTGAAATCTACGAAATTATTCAGAATTGAAAGATGCAATAAAAAATGAACTTTTATAGATTCCTCCTGCGATGTTGCGTTAACCAGTGTTGTCAACAATCTCCCGCATGCAATGCGTTATCGTCTAACATCTATGTTATAAAAACTATCGTCTATCTTAAAACTTCCACATTATACTGAACTAAAACTCTTAGAAACACTTTCTTTTTAGGACAAAGCGAAAGCATATTTGATAAAATGCATATAATAGTAATTTATACTCTATAGGTCTGATATCTACAGATTTAAATTATACGAATGTTATTATTTATATTTTTGGCCTAAGCAACAGTAAGTGTTGCTAGGCGACCGCAGACGGTTCCGATCAAAAGTTTGATATTTTTAATTCGTAACTTCTTCAAAACATTTTGGGATTTTAGTGTGCTTTGTGTTGTTTACAGTAAACTAAAAAATTCATCTCGGATAAAAAATGGTTTTAGTTCAACGCTTTTAGTGATTCGACGCAAAGTGCCGCTTCCAGACTCCTTCTAGGCTAATGCCCCTTTGAGCTTAAAAGAAAGCCTGAAAAGTTTTAAATTTTGAAGAAACGAAAAAGGCTCAATTTTGAAAAGGGCTAAAAAAGGAAAGCTTAATATGAGATGATCAATAGAGAAAGCTCAGGTGGAACAACAAAGTACTTTGTAGGATATTATATGGATAAACATTTAGACTAACAAGAGAATGTTTCATATCTTCTGTTCACTTGAAAAAACAAAAAATATCATGAATCCTATAAAAATATTGAATATTTTTAATTATATAAATCATGAATTAAATGCATTTTTGATTAAATTAATTGGATTCAAAAGTAAAAACAATAATATTTTTAAGAACTGCATCTACTGCTTTTAAACAGTTTAGCTTATTAATCAATAATAGACAAGTTAAATATGAAAGAATAATATTTTACGTTTTTTCGAATGACATCAGATTCGAACGAAAATTGAAACAATTCATTAAATTAAAAAATTTATTTGAAAAGTAAAAAATATATAACATAATTCTATAAAAATATTGAATGTTTTTAATTAGCTATATCTCGAATTAAATGCATTTTTATTTAACGGAATCTGATTAAAATGTAAAAAAATATTATTCTCAAGACCTGCATAGTTTATTTATCAATAAAAGACAAGATTAAATCTGAAAGCATTTTCATTTTTCGGAGTAATAACAGACTTGAATGAAAAGTTAAACAACCCTTTAAAGCAAAGTAATGAAAAATCAGTTTCGAGATTAATAACTGTTTTGGATTTTAAAAAAAAAGTTGTAACAAGAAGTTGGTAAATAGGTATTATGAGTAAACTGGTGAACAAAATGAAATCCTGCGTAAAATTATACATATATTAAGTGCACTTCAATTTCTTTTTGTGTGCTGATTTTTATACTCTCTACTGCACTCCCTAGTTAATAAAGTCGTCTTTCATATATCTTTATGTGCAGGTTTTAGTGCTTTTTTTACTATGTTTCAGTCTGACTCTTAAGTGGACTGACTCTTAAGCATTTCGTATTGTCAATCAAATTTAAGAATGTGAGAAAGTTGGCATCGCAATCAAATTTATGCCTTGCGAAGTAATGCTCAAATGCAAAAATTCTTTCTGCTTGGGGAACTCTTCTCCATCTCGCATCAAACTGCCTCTGAAATTTCAAGTGTTAATATTTCTAACAGTATAGGAGTTACATCCATTGAAACGATTTGACATTAATATCCATTTTGGAAGTTCCACACTTTTTTAAGTATATTTTAGTCTGCTTTATACCTAAGTAGTATTTGCACAGCAAGAAACATGTGATTATTATTTTTCTTTCCTTTTATTTGAACTTGCAAAGAACAGTTGCATAAAAATATGAGGTATATAACATTTTTATACAAACTTTTGGGTCATTTTAACTCTGAAATGAGCAAGGTATAAATTATAATTCCGAGGAATTGCATAATATTTGGCGTAAAAAATATCTTTTGATGAATTAAAACAATACTGCGAATGTTCATAAAAATTATCAAGTAGACTTATTATTGATTAAATGTATTTAGAATTGTGCCAATTAGTTAAATAATTAAAAAAAGAAAAGGAAATCTTAAAGGATGTTAATGTCGCACCAGAGGATTTATCAAGGTTTATGATGGTGTCGCTGAGCTTGCTGTTTTCAAATCTGCTCTTATACTTACTTCTACTCACATAATTGATGTTGTCTTTTTAACTTTATTATTAACGATCACTTTCTTCACACTTACTCCATATAAAATTCAACATCAAAATCAGAAAAGTTTTAAAAGCAGCTTATGTTTATTATTCCTGATACTGTATTAAGTGCAGCCATTTGTTTTGGGTCTTTTCTCAGTTCATCATATGAATATTCAACTTCATAAGAGTAAGATGACTTAAATAACTTTTCGTGTTTTTTCATAACAAATTTTCCATCTTTCAAACTTTATTTATTAAACATCACTTTCTTCGCACTTACGTAACGTAAAATTCAACAGCAAACTTAGAAAGTATTTAGAAACAAGTAGAAGTTATAAACATGGAAAACAATCGATACGTCATTTCAGAAAAAGTCCGATTTTTTCTCTGTGTTAGAAAAATGCTATATATAAATCTAATATACATCCTAAGTCGCGCTTTCGAGACATGAAAAACGGGAATTAAATTTCATGAAATGGTTTAGTAGAAAGGGAAGTTCTTTTTTCTTTTACTTCCTTTTTTTTTTCTTTGTGGAGAGTACCTCAATAATTCATTTCTTCTTAGAGAAAAATGTAAGTAGGTTCACTCATAACATTTAGGTAAGTAACATTATAAAACGAAATTTTAGGTTTATTTGATAGATAGAATTTTATAAAAATATATCCAAATACTCAAAAACTCATTTTTAGAAAAACGCGGAAAAAAAGAAGAGAAAAATCACTCCGTCTACTGCATTTAAACACATTTTTTTAACATTCTTACACTCTAATCCTGTTTTTGATAACCTTTTAAGCTTCAGGTTTATTTTTATTTTGTCTTTTGAAGATTTTTCCTTCCTGCGTGGTTTCATAAATCATTATTTTAAATACACTGCTCGACACTGAAAATGCAACACCAAGAAGGAGTGGTCAGAAATTTATGCAAATTTTAGAGTAGACTCACGTCACTGAGTTATGCGAATGATGTGAAATGCGAGCTCTCCGACGCACTTGACAACATAAAATGTTTTATTTCAAATTAAAAAAACCTCAATGATATAAAAGAAATGTTTTGTATCTCGGCAAAACGCAAGATTTTTGTGTTTCGAATTTAATCAACAAAGTCAGCGATTAAAAAAAAATTAATTGTTACTACCCGAAATAATTTTGTTTATCTTCCACGTGAAAGTGTGCTGACGTTCAAAAAAACGTAAGATAATAAATACAAAGGGTGTTTAACATTTTTAGAACGATTTCAATAAAGGATTAAAAAAAAAACGGCAAATGTTCCGGACTGACAACATTTTATGATTTGAAATGAAGAACATTGTCTGTTACTTAAATTTATTCTTTTTTTTCAATATGTAGTATGTCAGCAAGCTGTGGATTGAAGGATATGTTTTTATGCTTTAAAAAGAAATATTCTTATTCCATAATTGAATGTGAAAAAAATGTGAATAAAAATCCATAAAAAAATGTGAAATACACGGTATTGAAATTTCCGAATACAAAATAAACAACGTTATTTTAGTTTAAACGCGTTGATAACGACCATGATAAAAATTATAATAAATAATTACTATATTGCTTTTTATTTTGATACATTTTATGCATAGTTAGTGAAGGGGGGAGGAATTAAATTTATTTTGGATAAAAAGAACGAAAATAATTCTTGTTATAAAAGATCACAATACTGGCAAGCATCCCCTTAAATCAAATACCACGAGGGCAAACCACGCTGAAATGGGGTAGATAAGTGTCTTTAAGATTTCCCTCTAAAAATACAGTTCCATTATTTTTAGGGATCTTATTTTAAAAAGTAAACAATGAAATATGCACTTCACATAAAGTACAAATGCCATACAAAATTCTATATTTTTGGTTACAGCGTTGCACATTGATGCGAATCTTCATATTTATTTCTGCGAGTGTGAAAGTTGCGAAAGACAACTGATGACAAGATCACCGGACACAGGAACTTTTGCTCCTTGGAATAGTAAATTCCCTCTTTCCGGAGAAGAATAAAATCTCATATGAACTTCTCACCCTGCGGCACATAATTCACATCTCTTCTCGACGATCCTAAGTGATTCGGCAGACTAGCAGAGACTGCGTTTGGCTCGATCGAGCTATAAGAAATGTTCTGTGGTAATAAAAAATTTGGGAATCACTGGATTAAAGGACAGTTTTCCAGTTTGCTTCAGGATCAGTGCATAAATAGGTCCAGCTTCCTTAAGACGATACATTGAACTCTGCCTTGTAATATCGATAGCACGAACAATTAACAGAAACCTGTTATCAGCTGAGATTCGCGTTGAACATGCAATCGATATGTTTGACAAGAAATGACTGTTTATGTTTTTGTCATCGACGAACAGCTGGACAACAGTCAAGGTCAGCCCCTCATTAAGTGCTATCTATGAATCAAAGTGCAAAAGAGAGAACTTTCACTCGCATATCTGTTCGTGAAATAATCGCTATTCTTACCTGCAGGAGACAAAGGCAAGAGTGAGTCAGCACGAAATTTTGCTTTGAAATTTATTCTTTGAAAAGTGACTAAATTTTTGCATTTGACAGATTTAATGATTAAAGTAATTTTAAGCAAGTTAATATTTAAACGTAAGAAAATATGCTTAAGAATATTGTATTCCGTTTAAGATGGAACCATTCAGAGATTACTCAATAAGTCATGGTACATTCTCCTTTGTAATTATACACTGCTGGCCATTCAAATTGCAACACCAGGAAGGAATGATCTGACGAATGTCAAATTCACAAGAAAAGAAGAAGTTGGGATATGCAAATTATTAGTATTTCAGCGCATTTAGATGACGCAGGAGGGAGAAACGTCACCTGACGCACTGCATAAACGAAAAGTTGTGTAGTGGATTTCTACTTCGGAAAGTGCTTTGTAAAGTTGGAGTTTGCTCAGAATATCGTGTTATGCCTCGAATATGAAGAGGAAATGCTTATCAGCAAGTTTCGAAATTCGATAGAGGCAGGATTGTTGCCTATCGAAAGTGCAGATTATCGTTCCGTGATGTCGCCGGTCGCATTGGTCGACATCAAACCACTGTCATGCGAATAAGGAATCAATGGGTTGTTGAGAGTCATACGGAACGGCATGCAGGATCTCAACGCCCTCCCATCACTAACGCCAGAGAGGACAGGCATATTGTGAGGCCAGCCCTGCAAAACCGTACGACCACATCACGGACCATTACTCAGTAAATGGGAATGTTTGCAGCAAGCTCCAGGTGCGTCGACGTTTGCTGCATCGTGGACTATCACCAGGGAGACCATTACTTCGGCTTCCCTTGACAATGCAGCATAAAGAGAGACAGCGACTCTGGTGCGCCAGATGACAAAGCTGTGTACAGGAGTGGCACAATGACGCATTTTCAAACGAGTCTGGGTTCTAAGTGTCGGTTCTGATGACCGTATACGTGTCTGGAGTGTCCGAGTAGACCGCACGTCGCCGGCTTGCATTTGATATCGGCATAGGGGCTCTGCACCTGGTGTGATGGTTTGGGCAGCCATTGGGTACACAACACGCACATCTCTAGTTCAGATCGCCAGTAATTTGAAAGCAGATGGGTACATTTCTGACATTTTACGTCCAGTGGTTGTGCCTTATCTTCGAGGCCTACCAAAAGCTATGTTCCAACAAGATAATGCAAGACCACATATTGCATGTCGTATCCTGACCTTCCTCTATATACAGGGTATTCGATTGCTGCTCTGTCTTGCGCGGTCTCTAGATCTGTCACCCATTAAAAACATCTGATCACGGGTTGCAGAGAGACTGGCCCGCCACCCCTCTCTAGTTAATACGGTTGATGAAGTGTGGCATATGAGACAGATGCAGACAGATGAGAGAGGCCTAACGTGGACGCGATTTGTTGACGTTTGGAGATCGGCGAGATTGTGATTTAGAACTTATTCATTGCGTTTAAGCAATTATTTACGTTATCTTTATCTGGTTTTTACTTTAATGCTTATACGCATTTCCGCACTATATTTACTGTATTAGAACCATTTTTTACTGCAGGCACGTAGGCCTAACCAGGCAGATTAATGTTTACATTAGAACCAACGAGTCAATCGTTTAGTGCAGTAAGTAGTAAATAATTTAGTAGTAAATTATTTTGTGCACTGATCCCAATAGTCTTTCTGCTCGACGAAGACTTAAAATCGATCCAACACTGGTGCACCATATGGAAGTTTTCCTTCGCGTTGGACAATTTGATCAATCAATAATATTTTTAGCAGTGTATTGAAATTTTCAGAGTCAGTACATTTATATATACATGGGCGTAGCCAGAGGGTGCAGAGAGGTGCACTTGTACCCCTTATCTTTTCCCAGCTTTCACCCCTCTATCTCTCACTATCTACCCTAATCTTTTCCCACCTCCAAAGATTTTCGCTGCCGGTCATAGAAATAAGGACCACCTAGTGTCGGGACATCCTTTTCCTTAAATTCCCCTTAAACGATATAATTAAGTAACTGGTGTCTGGTTGTAATTCCAAGAGTTTCCTATAAACAAGAGTTCCTTCTTTATCTTAACTTACCTTAAAATATTAAAATTCATTTGCATTTCGTTAAATTTTCTAAATATCGTAGTGATCTTCATCAATCTTTTGAATATAAATAAACATTGAAAGAATTTAAATGCATGTATCATGGGCATTTTGCAATTCTAATTTTTTATACAGAGGCAGGCTATCTATTTCATTTATAGCTAGAATTTATTTACATTTGTAACAATATTATAATGCAAAAAGTATTAATTTTAAAATGTATAAAAATGCTTCTTAAACATTTTGATTGAAAGTTGACTAAGTAGCATTCGCTTCAATGCGGGACATAACTTATACAGGCTCTTCTTGTAAAATTTTATTTAGATCTAAATTTTAGTAAGGCGAGAGAAATCAAAATTCTTTTGTGAATGTTATTGATTAAATAAGTGACTGTATCTATGTGCATGTATATTATATGGTAATTAAATAAGTGACTGTGTCTATGTGCATGGATATTATATGGTAATTTCTGAATGCTTTTATCTGTATTAACTCAATTTGATATGAATGCTCGTCAACTCTAACACTGAAAAAGCCTAAGCATCATGATATGATTTTGACATTGATTTCAGAACTGGTATTTTGGTATTTTGGTATTATATTTCAGCAGTGAAGAGGAAGAAAATAGAAGACATCAGTGAAAGAATTAAGGAAAACGTGTGCTTCTCCTACCACTTTACATAAAGCCATTCTTCAATCTACATCAGGTAGTAGTGACACCACCGAGGAATATTACAACCATGATTTGGAAAGATGGGTGGGGTGTTCGTCATCAATGGCCAGACATCTAAAAATGAAAATATTAAAATGTTGTTGGTCACCTGATGAAAATTGTGATTTTGCAGCAGATGCTATTCATTCTAGAAGGAAGTTTAGACATGAGTGGCTAAAGACCTCTGCTCCTTGGTTCACATATTCAATAAGTGTAAAAGGAGCATTATGTTTGTACTGTGTTCTTTATCCTCCTGCTTCTGTATCAGTGGAAGATGTTTTGGGATCCTTTATTATTAAGCCATTCACGAGTTATTATGTCATGCATGAAGCTTGTAAACATCATTTTTCATATCAGTGGTACAAAGCATCAGTAATCGCTTCCAAGAAGTTTCTAGAAAATGATTCTGTAAATGCTAGACTAGCTTCTGGGAACGTAAAAGAAACGGAAGAAAAACGTAATAGCGTCAATAATTTCCCCAATCATATTTTGTGGAACCCATGACCTCTCTCTAAGGGGTAAGACGAAACAGGAAGGGGATTATCAGGACCTGATTCGTCTATAAATCCAAGCAGGAGATAAAAGTTTGTAAAGACAAAGGGCAGTAAAAATGCTACTTATATGTCACCTCAAATCCCAAACGAATTGATTAATTTGTGTGGATTAGTGGTGAAAGACACTATAGTCAGAGATGCAAGAAAAGCTTCTGCTTACAGCATAATGGCAGATGAAACAAGCGATATATCTGGGAATGAGCAATTGTCGATTGGTATTCGATTTTTTGATGAAGAAAGGATAGCTGTCCGGGAAAAATTCCTAGGATTTATTGAACTAAATGCAATGGATGCTCGTACTATAACAACTGAATTAGACATTTTTATGAAAAGGGGAGGTTTTGATCCAAAAAAATGTGTTGGACAAGGTTGGATCAAACATGGCATATTCAACTATGGCGGCGAATATTAGTGGCGTGCAGAAGATCTTACAACAGAAGTATAAAAAACCTTGTTTTTCCATTGTGCCAGTCAAAAACTAACATTAGTTGAGAACGATTTGAACTGCGTATCGGAAATCAGATATACATTTACTGTAAAAGATGTGATAAAGTTTTTCGTTATATAAGTATTCTAAACTTGTAGAGCTATTAGGTATTTTTTGAAAGCAGGAGATATGAAAAATGAGAAGTGCCTTAGCCGGGACTCGAACGCCGCACCTCTCGAATACACGTCGAGCGAGCTGACCACTACACCACGAAGGCGGAAGAAATACCTTATCTACTTCCCCTTTTAAAGGGCGACTGGGGATCAGGGGACCCAATAGTCAAATCCTGGTGGTGAAGAATACATTTACTAGTGAATCAGAACCACGTTTCTAATTCACTAGAAAGGTGAAAACTTTTTTTATTCACCACCTTTTAGTTCGGGTGCCACTGTAGAGACATTAGGTTATTTCGAAGCAGGAGGCATGAAAAATGAGCAACGCCTTCGCCGGGACTCGAACAACTTGCCTCTCGAATATGCGCCGAGCGTGCTGACCATTGCACTACTAAGGCATGCTAATAAGGCGGGGCTGGTACACACTAAGGCACGATGGTCTCGGAAATACAGAAGTATTAGTATCTTTAAAGATCATGTTATAAACATAGTAGAGGGACTGGAAAAGTTATCAAAAGAAGGTAATGCATCTACCAGGAAAACTATTTTCGAATTACACATAAGCAGAATTTTAATTCCTGTAAAAGAACATCGTAGAGCAACAGATGTTTTATGCCAGGAAATTCTATCTTTCGCAAGTGATGTGGCTAAGAGCATTGGTACTGAATTTGAAGCACCCAGAATTGTAAAACTGCGAAAACATCGTTCAAATATTCCAGCATCTACAACCGATGAATTCTGGAAATGATCTCTTATTATTCCTTAGCTGGATTCCTTCATATTATCACTGGAAGAAAGATTTTCAAGCAATAATATAGCAGTATTTTCTTTGTTGTTATTACATCCTGTGGCTATTCTAAAGATGCCAGTGGAAGAAATTACCAAAAAAAAAGCGGAGTGCTTTCGCGATTTTTATAATTTGAAAAATGTTGACAGTGCGAGAGAACTCTGGCATAATTTCTGGAATACGAAGACACCAGAAATCGACAACATGAAGGAGTTAACTATGGAAGATACTTAACTCATACTTTGGCTCAACCATGTACTACGTGCACAAAAACACTAATGCAGCCAATCAATTAATTCGCTTTCAAATCGAATTACTGGTGTTCAGCAATTTTATGTAATCTACTGCTGACGAATTCGTGTCATATCATAGTTTCGTTTTCTCGGTATAAGATCGTTTGCACCCCCTATCTCCGATCCTGGCTACGCCCATGTATATATATATATATATATAATTAATAGTAAGTTTGATTGTAGGGGTATATTGTGAAATGTCTACATCTGAGAGTGCACTGGTTGATGGTAGTGGAGATAATGGTTTTGATTTAGCTATGAATGAAGCTAATGGTATTGTTACTTTGGCCAGAGGAATCACTAAAGATCGTGGAAAAATTAAAAACCAAAAGAAAATAGCCAGTACATTGCCGGTTAAGTTAACTGAAGGATTAGTTAAAATTCTTCAGCTTGCTCTAAAACAGAGTATTCTTATGGTAGAAGCCAGTATTATACGTGGTAATAGAAATTATATTAAGGGAATTAAAGATGAAATTTGTGATCTTAAGGTTTTCCTATTGGAACGAATGGATTGCTTAAGTGAAAAAAAGAAGTCCACCTCGAAAAGAATGGCTTCTTCGGCTCTTGAAAAAGATCATGATGAGACAGTGAAAGCTTGCTTCTGGTGGTGTTGATATATATGATGAACTTATGAGTAGCATGATCAAGGCAGACGATATAAAGGTTAAGACTGAAAGATTCATTAGAAGAGAAAACGGAAACTTTTTGTTGAAACTAAGTGTAAAGATGAAGTAGTTAGGTTTGAGAGTGCGATTGAAGAAAAAGAAAACGTGAGGAAATATGTAAAACCAAGGAGGCGTAGATTTATTAAACAGAAAATTATAGTTTATATGTGGGGAAGACCTTTAAGAATGAAGAGCTTATAGATGTCTTGAAACATAATTTTGTATGTAATGCCGAATGTGTTGGATATTTGTTTGATATTCCTACAAGAAAACTGGGAAGGAACGTGTTTTTTCTGTTGATTCTGTTTTCTAAGGGAAATATTGGAAGAGCAACGTCTGGTAATTGGATGGCGTACTTTTTTGTTAAATTATTTTTGAGATCAAGACAGTGTATACAATGCTTGGCATATGGTCACTCTAAGATATTTTGAAAAGATCAAGTCCATTGTGGTGAATATGCTGGAAATCATCTTGCGATTGTTTGTAAGAATAAAGATAAAGGTAGGAAATGTATTAACTGTGTGGTTTCAAATCAGAAATATGGTATAGAGCTGAAACATGATCACAATGCATTTGATGCATAAGAACTGTCCCTCTTTAAAGAGAGAAATTTAATTTATTAGTGGACACATGGACTTAGATTTTAAAGAATGTCTAGTATGATTTAAGTTTTGCTGCTGTGTTTTCATTTATGTGTATATTTGTTTTATTTTCACATGGTTTTACTATGTACATTTATTTGTATGATTATTTTAAGTATCAACCTAAGCCACGGTGCAGTAGCTGCTGCCCAACTCTCTTTTCTCCAAAATGTTATTGGTGTTATTCCCTGATCTGATCTTACTGCAGGAGCCCTATGGGGTTAATGGGAAATCGGTATTTATTAAAAATGGTTGGAGAGTTGCAGCTTGAGATAGAGGACGAATTGGCAGTTGTTGTTTTAAAAGAGGAAATTGATTTTATAGTGGATTATAAAATGGATGAAATAACTGTATTAATGGGAGACTAAAAGTTGAGTTTTATATCGGTATATTTTTCTCCTGCAGAGGATGTTGCTGTGAATCTTCATAAATTGGAAGATATTTTAAATAGGTATAAAACGTTTTTAATCATGGGGAATTTAAATTCAAAATATTTTAGCTGGAGGGGGGGTTGGTTGATGGAAGAAGAATGTTGGTATTTGATTTTAGTGTATCTAATGATTTAATTGTGTTTAATGATTTTAATTCTATTGCAACTTTTAATTCTGCTGTCAGACAAGGTTGGACAGATTTGGTTATGGGATAGAGCAAACCTGGATAGTGACAAATGCAAACTTGAAATTAATACGTAAGATTGACTGAGCGATCATCGATATGTAATCTTCGAAATAACAAAATTTTGTGTTCACTATGGAAGAGGAACCTTGGTATCGAGAAATAATCTAAGAGTAAACAAGCTCTGTAAGAAACTTAAAGTTGATATGATGAAGCTGTAGAAACATTAGGTTAATTGGAAAAGCCGGAGAGATGAAAAATTAACAACGCCCTCGCCGGGAATCGAACCGCGGACCTCTGGAATACCGGCCCGGTGTGCTGACCACCACAACACGAAGGCACGCCAAGAAGGTGGGAGGAATACCTTATAAGGCTTGGTGAGAGAATTAGTGTTATAAGTAATAGTGAACAATTGATTGGTGCAGTAAACGATTTTGGAATGTTGTGTCAGGCGAGAATAGATTGCGATCTACTGATACAGAGGAAAAGTCGAAATGAACCCCCGAGTTGGAAAAGTTTAAAAGACGTATTCGTGCATACAGGAGAAGCTCACAGGTGATTGGATTAGATGATAATACTAGAATTTTACATAAGATAAGTAAAGAAAGAGAATTTCTATTTATAAAAGTTTGACTAAGAAGACCAAGAGAGAATGTAAAGAGAATTAATTTTAAGAAGCGTTGCGTATTATGATGGTTTATATAAGCTCACCATTCACATATGCTGAAGTTAAGAGTATTATATGGGGTTTGAGGAATATGGCTGCTGCAGGCCCGGATCGCATACATTCTGTTTTGATTAAAAGATTATTCTTCTACCCAGATATTTTTGTTTGCCTATATAATGCCTGTCTTAAATTTATTATTTTTCCGGATTTTTGGAAAATTGGCCAATTATTTTAATCCTCAAGTCTAGTAGAAAGCAAATATTTACACTTTTGAATATTTTGGGTAAAGTGCTAAACAAATAGGTAACTAATAGAGCTTTACATTTTATTTTTAATAAATGTCCGCATTACCAATAAATGTCCAGAGTTTTACGTTTTATGAGTTCCAATATGGATTTATCTTTTGGAAAGAGGTATGGAGGATGCACTTTACCGGGTTGTTGGATATATATGGGTTTTATAGAAGTGAACAATACGTAGCTTTGATTTCTTTAGACATTTCAGTTGCATTTGACGCTGTTGATTGGTCTTCCCTGTTGCATAGTTTAATTGATTTAAAAATAACTAGAAATTTGTTTTATACATTTAAAAGTTATTTTAATAAGAGAAAAATTATTTTTAAGCTTTAAAGATAAGACTAAAGATTTAGTTATGAATATAAGGAAAGCCCTCAGGGCTCCTGCAGTGCTCTCCTGCTCTGGAACATTATTGTTTATAAACTGCTAAACAGTCGTCTTTTGAAAATGTGGAATTACTTGCATATGCTGATGATATTATGATCCTTATAAACAACGATTCCCTTGAAAAAATGGCAAAATTATTTGATGAAACTGCTCTAATACTGCGTGACTGGCAAAACAAAGAAAAATTACAATTTGATATTGAAAAGACGTGCATTGTTTTTTTGCAGAGGAGGTAAAAAGAATAGGCCACCACATTTGAAATATCAAGGCAAAAGAAAGAAATTTTTAGATAATATGAAATATCTTGGCGTTATGATTGATAACAAATTAAATATTATAGAACACTTGAAATTGATACATACACGAACTGATTTGATTTTATTAAATTATAGAAGAACTTTCTCAGCAGCCTTGAAATCCTCCATTCTGAGAAAGATTTATTTAGATGCTGTATTGCCAATCATCATATATGGAATTGGAGCTTGAGGATCCAGGGCGGGGAAACTGGTTAGATTACGGATGAAGTTAGACAGTATTCGGTGAGCTTGGAGGTTTAGGTTTAACCCGATGCTTTAGAACGGTGCCTGCAGAGGCCGTCTGTGTTGGCTGGGCTCCCGCCTCTCTCAATTTTATATGAATTTTATTATGAGAAATTTTTCTTTAGAACTGGATGAATGGAATTTAAAATGTACGAAGATTATTGGTTACAAAGAATGTTTTTGAAACATTTAATATTCATTTAACACATCCTTCTAACAGACTTGGTTTTGATTTTGGTAAAAGTAATCTAAATGTTGATGTATTTGATGTATATACAAATGGTTCTGAGGTCGGGGGGAGTGAAGGAGCTGCCTTTGTTGTTTCTTACTGCGGAACCAAGGTGGACTGTAGAATGTTTAAGTTAAACGCATATAATTCAGTCTTCCGAGCAGAAAGTGAAGCGTTAAAACAAGCCTTATTATGGATTAAAAATACCTTCTTTAGACTCGCGTCTGTAAATATAAACACTAACTGCTTGTCACGCCTCCACGCGCTCTCCCACTCGGACAATTTCAGTCTATTAATTGTCGAAATCAAAAGTCATTTAGAAACTTTATATGTAAATATTAAGCTGCATTGGGTTAAAGGCCAAGTAGGCTTTTATTGGAAATGAAAGGGCCGACATCCTGGCCAAGCAGGCGGTTTCAGATGTCAATGCTATTATATTGAAATAATAGGCTGGAAGAAAATTGCTATTAGAAGAATGAAAGAGTTTTATGTTAACAAATGGAAAACACAGTGGTTCTCTTCAGCTAAAAACAAAGGATTTGTGGAACTAATTAAAACCACGAATAAGATGAAATATATTGTTACGAAATGTCCAGCCGGGGTAAGATAGCTTCCCCGCAAAGCAGGTTTAGGGTTCCCAGAAATTGGCAACGGAAGGCAGGGTTGCCATATTTGGCGAGAAATCGCCCATTTCGCGACAAAATTGGTGATTGCTATAGACAGATGGAGAACCTTCTAGAACGAATTCTTACCAGTTTGGACCAAAATGTTCTCGAAGGCAACCCAAAAGCTATATTAACCCTGCCTGCACGCGGAGTAGCAGTCAGTACCTAGTCGAGTGCATCGCGAGTTGTAGCGTGTTGAATTCCGAGATGACCGAACAGAGTCGGGTGCTTTGCCGTGAAGCCGTCTGCACTGTTATAACCTGATAGCCTGAAGGCTGTAGTTTCGAGAGTACGTTGAGTTCCGAGAACGACCAAACCGAGCCGAGAGCTGTGCTCTGGTGCTTTGCCGTGAAGCTGTCTTTACTGTTATAGTCTGATAATCTGAAGGCTGTGTTGCCGATTGTTTCGGCGTGTCAATCCTATTTTACGATGACTGTGAACGTGCTTTTGGAACTGTCCTGAGTAATACTGGGAAATAAATTGTGTTTTTTTTACTTCATCAAGTGCGGTCGTCAATCACTCCAAATCTATAAACCCGTACAGAAACGCAACAATATGAATAATATTGACATTAATCAGCTTTTAACTGAACATGGTAGGTTTCCGTTCTATTTCAACCGATTTAATCTGCAGGAAAATAAACTATGTAATAATTGTCAGGTGATGGTGATGCTAGGCATTTTGTGGTTGATTGTAGTTTAACAGCTCCTATTAGACAGATTTTTAGCATTGCTGATTTTAATGTAATACCATTAATTGAAAAGTTTCTAAATCATGTACCATTGCTCTAATGAAGATTATTAATGAAAATAGGGCGCTTGTCGGAATCTTCTGATAAAATTGAATTCTATGTTTATATGGGTTTTAGATATCTCTGGTGTTCTATGTAGTGATTTTGTGTTTGTGGTTTTTGTTCGTAGCTTTCTGTTAAATGTGCTTCCTTATTTTTAATTTAATGATTTTATTTATTGTTTGGGGCCCGCTGGGTGGTTGGCTGCCCCCTTGTTTGTGGAAAGATGGGGTCCATTCGTTTGAGCTATAGAGACTCGTGTCCAGGTGGGATAAAGGGAGACTCCAATTCTTATGTCCTCCCCCTTCACTCCAGGTACAAGTTTCAGTTGTCTTAAATTTCTACAGCTGTTGTTCAGTTGTCTTAAGTTTTTACAGATGTGAAAGAATACTGTGTACGATGTATATATCGCCCCACGATTAAAATATAGTTTAATATTACAATACCTTACTTATCAGGTCCTGTTTACCTAGTCGTACAACTTATCGCTCCTCCTAACGTATAAGATACAGAGAAACAAATTCATTTGAATGTTTGAAACAGACCTTTTTATTTACTCAACATCATGGTAGTAGCAAACTTTATTTAATAACAGAAAATAAAATTTCCGCAGCTTGTAAGAAAATTCAGAACAAATACTCAAGTAAAATTAAAATATTAAATGCGGTAAACGCGCTGGCTTAACTTTCTTTCATCTCTCGGTCTTACACTAAGAACATATACGGCTATCACAGCTAAAGAAGATAATTCAGAATAATTCAGAATAATCAAGTGCTGTCGTCAATCACTCCAAATCTATAAACCCGTACAGAAACGCAACAATATGAATAATATTGACATTAATCAGCTTTTAACTGAACATGGTAGGTTTCCGTTCTATTTCAACCGATTTAATCTGCAGGAAAATAAACTATGTAATAATTGTCAGGTGATGGTGATGCTAGGCATTTTGTGGTTGATTGTAGTTTAACAGCTCCTATTAGACAGATTTTTAGCATTGCTGATTTTAATGTAATACCATTAATTGAAAAGTTTCTAAATCATGTACCATTGCTCTAATGAAGATTATTAATGAAAATAGGGCGCTTGTCGGAATCTTCTGATAAAATTGAATTCTATGTTTATATGGGTTTTAGATATCTCTGGTGTTCTATGTAGTGATTTTGAATAATATGTAGTGTTCTATGTAGTGGTTGAATAAATAATTCAGAAGCAGGGAGACGTGATGGAGCAACGGATAGCGAATAGTAAGCAAAACCTCTCTCCTGCTCATGAACTCTGAGCTTAAATATGTTAATTACGGTTTGTTTCTTCAAAATACGCACTTGAAGGTTGCTGGTTGCTGTTTTCCCTGTTAGTGATCGTAACCTGTGTCATCATCACCATCACACCACATCACCATATTTATTTTCTCTGACTCATTTGAGAATGTAGTGAAGTAAGCCTTCCTTTGCGCGCTTTTCATGTACCAAATTTGCGAAATGAAAATGAAGTGCGTGTTGGGGGGGGGGAATTAACGACTCGAAGCCATCTGGTACAGCTGTCGCTTTCCTTGATGGCAAGGCAAAGCAAGCGGATAGTGGAAAATGAGTCTGAAGTTCCTATTTTAAAGTAACAGATCAATTTGCATTAAGGTGGAAGCCGACAAAAGTAGAACTGAAAGTACAAGCAGAATAATAAGATAACGGGTTAATAATTGTTACAATATTAATTTAAAATCCAATTAAATGATAGAAATCTGAAAGGATTCAGAGTTTAATGCCACACCAATTTGTTGAGGTTTTTTGGTGCTCTCGTTCTGCTCTCGGAGTCACTCCCGCTAACACAACATTTTTCCTTTATTAAATATCGCTTTCTTCGCACTTATACCACAGAAAATTCAACAGTAAAATAACAAACATTTTAAACGCAGTATGTTTAGAATTCCCGATAAATTTTTTTTAATATTTTGTATATTACTTTCAATTTAATATATAGCTATAGCACCAGGGGGGAATATCTTTTTATTTGAAAAGTGATTTCGGCCACAAAACGAAGATCGAGACTAACTGTTGGTTCTGATAAATTAAAAAAAAGTTTTAAATTTTTAAAGTAAATACAATTAGAGTTATAAATTAAAATAATTTCGCATTAGAAAAAATAATTCTATGCTCTGTTTTGTCCGCTATGACTGGCAGATATTTATTGTGTTTATATGCATTTGAAAAATTCAGAGCTTTTAATTTGTAATTATTTTAATTTCATTTTATCCTTACGCTTGGATTATTAACAAACAACATTCTGGCATTCAATAGAGGCAAAGGAACACAAACCACAGGTCTTCGAGTGTTCAGTCTACCTTCATGCAGTCGACAGGACATATTTTGGCCAGATATGGGCCGTTGTGCAGCAGTAGAGGGATGTGACACCAGCTGTCGTGCTGTTAGTGATCTACTGCTTCTTGCACATAGTAATAGGAAGCGATCATCTGCCGTTGCAGAAATCCTTCGGCGTGCAAACCAACGTTTTCTACAGGGGATTTAATCTTTTTGGTAATGATTCCATAGCCTATTGATGAAACTAAGATGCACATTCGGGTCTCTCGCAACAGCGGACAGCGGATAGTCTTGCTCCAGCCTACAAATCCCAACAGCGCTCCAACGCATTTCAACGTGCAAATGGTGTCTTCGTCTCATGCGTACCGCTTTGGCTATCTCGGATTACACAATACCGTCGCTGCTTGCGAACTGACGCATAGGACAGACATGCCCCATTTTAAAGCGTTGTGGTGTTACTGTGGGATTGCGCTTTATTCCAATATTAGTTGCCCATTTGCATTCGGCGATGCAGCCTGTACCTCTTGTGTAAATTGTGTGTTTTAATTCCCTCTTTATATTCGTACCTTTTCTTTTAGTGTTTGTGTAGCTTATTTTTTTAGCAAGAGTGTAATTATGTACATTATTTCTCTCCAGATTGACACATACACACACACACACACAAAAGTCTAATGCAGACACCACATGACTTACCTGTACGCCTTATTAAATTATACACATGTTTTGCTTTGTTTAAACTTATTTCCTCGAATTATTCTAAATTAATCGACCCCTTGAGGTAAGTTGAAAATGCCGTCAAGAATTGCAAATTTCGAAATTAAATATCTCGGTCAATTTTTGTCGTACGGGACTCAAACTTCTTGTATTTTTATTTTGTTATAACGGGAATAACTTTTTCTGATATAAGTACATGAATCGGGAGACGGCATTAAAAGCTAGATTTCATTTATTTAAGCAATTTTTTTAAAATTTGATATTGCCATAACATGAATAATTTCGTCGTCTAAAATAAGGGCCGGGTAAGGGATATAGATATATATCAAGTTTTGGTATGGCCAATTGAAGAAAAAAAGGTGCAGAGCCAGATGTTACAGCAATTCCATGTACAAAATTTCAACGTTCTACGCCTAATCGCTTTTGATTTATGCGAGATGTGCGTACGGACGTGCCGACGTCACGAAAAAATTCATTTTGAATGAAGTTTACAATCCCTTCTGGAAGAAAGAGTCGTTTATTCTGTCCGTATGTACAGAAGTCAGGCAAATAATAGTCAAAATGGATTTGGGGACGGTCAAAATGGATATTTTCTTTAAAATCTGATAAGCAAAATTTTTTTGGATTATAATACGTCCTTCATTTCTTAAAGGGATGTAAAAACTTCAAATTTTTGGCAGGTAATTAAAAAATAATTTGGTCCTTAACTGGCTAAGCTAAATTATTTCAAGCTCTAAATCGCCTTAAAAAATGAGAGTTTGTTACGTCTGTTAAATGCGAGATAAATGATGTGACTTTACAAGATGACAAAATCATTTTTGCAATTTGAGAGCATATATCTCCAAATCTGAATTCCTATATAATGGCAATAATCTAAGCTGTTGCAATGTTGATACTTTTTAAAATTAATTATAACGAAGTTATATGGCAGACCGGGTTTTAGCCTTATGATTTCGCAGAACTTATAACTAACACTTAAATGAAATACAATTAAAATATTTTTATAGAATAATTTTTTATTTGAAAAAGACATGATAATTAATGCACTAAAAGGGCAAAATAATTCATCATATAGTTGAAATGGAATAATAGAAGAAACAGTAGAGTTCTATTTAGAGAATTCATCTACAATTTCATATCGCGAATAATAAAAGTGTAGGGCGCCCACGGTAGATTTAAAAAGATAATAGCTGATTTAACATTCTACAGGTGGACTTTGGAACCTCTGCACAAATCTATATAGAATATCTACATATACCTCTATGGAATCTCTACAGAAGTTATAGCTAACATTTTATAGAATTCTGTGTAAGGTCTTTACATAGTTGATAGAAAATTGGAATATAATTCTAAAAGATTCTATAAAAACTTAAAATTGGAGTTTTTTATAAAATTTTCTAAAATATTTTCGTCAGTATGATTTAAGAATTTTGCTTGTAATAAACAAAGAACAAAGAATTCATGGCTAAATAACATATTTAATGTATGATTTTCTGTTAGTTTTACGAAAAAACATTTTTTTCTTCATTACTTAGTAGGAATTCTTGGCAACAGAAGCTTTTTTAGAAGATGAGAATGAGCTCCAAAGTTATCTCGGCTGTCGCTTTTACTCACAAGATAAGCAACTTGCTGCTTGTAAACACTATATTTCCGCTGCATAAAAATTTATGGCTATCACTTGTATTTTACATTGTGCTACTTTCTCTCTGATTACCTTGCGTAAGACTATGTTTTCATTTTTGAAAGAAAGTGAAAACATTTTATGAACACTATCGCTAACACAGACAAGGTTGTCTGGGATGTTTCAAAACATGAAGTGTTTTGAAAATATAGTTAAGCTGTAATAAGGAAAAGATAAAAATAGCTATGATGATAAGTACTAGTATTGTAAGTACGCTTGTTTTATAATGAGGATTTCCATATTCATTCGATAATAAATAGGCTAGTTTAATTATTTACTAGTAACTGTTAATGTAAAATAATTACTAAACATTTCACAAATACATACCATTTTTCAAAGGGAATGAATTTATAGAAAATACGACTTTCTGACAGAGAAAAGCGTCAAAATTTCTCTTATTATTAAAGTAGAAAAACTCATTGCATGCTCAAAATATTTGTCTGTAGAAACTATACATTATTATTATTATTACGTTAAAGCAAAATTTTAATTCTGGTCTTTAATGTTGTATGTTTGGAGAAAAGTCTTGACAGGTCCTTGAAATGCCAGACTTCAGATATATGATCTCAATTCGGTATAAGAATCACTCCGAACCTGAAATGACATTTGCAGATGTGTTCAGCAAGTGAATCTGCTTTCAATCTAATGTGCAAAGTTAACCAAAATTGGAAAAATATTTTTAATTAAAAAAATGTGAACTATTAAAAGGTATAGCACATTTTAAAGTCCTGGTTTTGCTTAATACCAAAACCACTGTCTCAAAAAAAATCATTTCTTCTTAAAGATAAATTTAAATAGGTACATTCAATACATTTACAGAAGCAACATTGTAAAAAATTAAGGTTTAGTTTATCAATTTAATTTCAGAAAAATGTGTCTAAGTATTAAAAAACTCAATTTAAGAAAAAATGTGGGAAAAATAAAATAAAATTTAAAAAAAAAAAATTATTCTATCAATGCATTTTTTCCTGTTTTCTTTCTAATAATTTTTTGTACGGTATCATGTTGTAATGTTGCTTGTAAATGTTCATGTTTCCTTTTATTTTGTCTTTTAAAGGTTCTTATTTCCTGGTGATTTTATAAATCATTGTTTCAACTTCAGAGAATGGATCTTGTCTGTCATTCGAATCTCTTTATACGTATTATTTTACATCTGCACTGATCTTTAAAATTTCGGCACTTTGGTTCCAAGATATAAGTTCTTCAAAACATATAACAACGTTCTCCTCTAAAAGTTTCAAAGATTTACACTAACAAACCCATTTTTGGAAATTCTGTTTCATCTATGGATATGCCCAAATTAATGATTCTTTAAATTCATGTGTCTGAAGAGTATTTTTGTTGCTACCAGGTGTAATTTTGAATAGAAATGCTTATGCATAATACTGTTAACATAAATAGGGAATACGAGTAATAAGTATGAAAAATATTGATAAGTCTCAGTTAAAAGCTATTTAAAGATAATTCTTAAATATTATTTCTTTAAAAAGAGGTATGTCTGTTTTAATCTATACTTTTATCTTAATTTACAAGCTTCGAGTACTTTAAATCTAAACATGTTATATATTTTTGAAATCAAAAAATTAAATTCTAGCTTTTAAAATCAAAATTTAAAAAAATCGGGTTTTTAAAGCCAAAAAAGGGTTTTAGGCCCCTTACAAGCGGTTCAACCTTAATTCATCAACAGTAAATGCTAAGTATGAGCTCTAGCCAGAAGTTATTAAAAATTGTAAGTGTTTTTCAGCTATTCCAAAACGCAGCCAACGAAAGCGCACGAATTGCAAAAGCGAAAGATCGTAAAAGATTTTCAGATATGGAAGAATGAGTAATCAAAAAAGTAATCGAGAAATGACAAATGAAGAACTGGATGATCTTAAAACACCATCCGATGGTGAAAGCAGCGATAGTAAAGAAGAAGACAGAGCGCCTTTAACTTACAAGAAGTTAAACGAATTGTTAAAAAAGGCGCATTAACTGTCTTATTTTGCAATGGAGATTGATACAAATGAAGAAAGAGGAATCCTTATCCTGAAACTTTTATGAATAATGTATTTCATCCTCACGGACTGGAGGAAATGGCGTTCGCCAAATTGCTCATCTCCTTTCTTCTTGCTTAAAAGCAAGATTGCTAAAGATTGCTAAAGATGTATTCCATCAGTCATTGTCCCAAGCAAAAGCCAGACTCACCAGCGGTCGAGCGGTAAAGTTGCTGAAGACTGGTAGTTCCGACCCGGGTTCGAATCAAGGTGAACAGCCTGACTGCATGGGTTTCTTTTAGAAAGTCTTTTATGAAGGCATCCCTCCCCTTAAGCAGATAGCCCTAATGTGCTTTGCCATGAACTAATATTCTAATCCGACATGTAACATACTTTACGGTATTCATTCAGATTATCATCCAAAAATTCCACCAAAAAATTTCCGCTCTCCCGCTCAATTTTTGTTGAGAGTTCTTGTATTTTTATTTTTTTATAATGAGTATAAAATTTTTCCAAATGTAAGTGTAGCAATTGGCCAGACCGAACTAAATTTAGATTTCATTTGTCCAAAACTAATTTTTTGTTAAATTTGAAAGTACGAAAATACGAATATTTTTGTCATTTAAAACATTTCTGTAATAGAAAATATATGTCTACGACGAGCGATTTAAAAAATAATCTTTTGCCTTCTAAGGCCTTTTATGTGAGGTAATGGGTGGAGATGTATATATATTTATATATATACAGGGTGTCCATAATTAAACTTGAAATTTGTGAGCAGTCTGCAGCAAAAACTATGCAAGAGAATTGCATGAAAATCGGGTAATGGCAGAATGAAATGATGGGAATTTTATCGAGGAAAAAAAAAGAGTTTCAAAAACCACGACTAGATGGCGTTGCGCAATGCAAGCTATTGGCATATGCAAATGTCGTAACCATAGTAATCATGTGCGCGCACAGCAACCCTATAAAGATGCGAGAGGCGAACCGCAGTCATACTCGTTTCCAAGTCAAGGGTAATGTTTTTAGTGGCGCTAGTGGAAGAAGACAGATCGCAAACCATCGGCAGCACTAATGTTCGGATTACTGCAACATCTGTTGACCAACCTCGTTCCACGGTTTAAAAGATTCTTCAAAAGATGTTAGGCTACTATCCCTATAAACTATACACGAGTGCAGCAGCAGCTCTTACAAGCTGATCTGGATAATCAACAAACTTTTGCATTGAGGTTTCTTGCGCGAGTTGAGCTCCAAGATGAATGGCCATGGAACATTTTGTGGACCGACGAGGCCCGCTTTTATATGGAAGGTGCGGTTAACACGCACAGTTGCCGTACTTGGGCTGCTACAAACCCACATCAATTCCTTTCCATTGCACTCTTCGCATGTAACGGTTTGGTGCGGCTTTAAGTTGTGGGTCGCTTTTTTTTCGAAGAACACAGCGCCGCAGGGCCTGTGACATGCACTGTCACCGGTTAACGATACGCTTGCGAACATAAGTCATTGCAAAATTGTTTTCCACTGTATCACTTTTTACTCAAAAGATTCTAAGGCTGGAAATGGTGAAAATTTCCTTTTTGATCCCGCAAACTAAATTTCCTCTAAAGATTCCTTATTGTCTAATCGGATTTTATTTTTCGTCATTTTTTGAAATCTAGAACGACCAATATTGAGAAACGCTGAGTTAAAAAAAAATCAAGGAATTTTTTTTAAGTATCTGCAATCAACAAAATTTTCAGATTCTGTGTTTTAAATAAAGTCTGCAGCTTCCATTGGGGGCTTGAAAATATTTCGCACGTAAGATGTGCATTGTTTTCTAAGGAAACTGATGCATTTCATTGCAGCTTCTTCGAAAATTTTGATTTTATTTACATAGGTAACAAACGCAAAATATGAAATACACCCATATATAACTAATATGCAAACAAAGAACAGCTTGAACTGGAAAGGAGAAGATTCGGCTAACTTTTCGAAATATTTTTTAAAAATTTACTTGGTAAATTTATCCTTTCAAGTGTATTCAAGCAGTGCCAAATTGTGACTAATATGCTTGAATAGAATTGTTTAACAGTGATAGACTAAGCTGAATTACATCAACTATTCTTTTTAGAGTGGCATCGATTCGATTTTTCAAAATATAAATTGTAATTTTTTTCAAAAATCTAATACAACATTTTATAGGTCTTTTACGAAAGCATATTGTTCATCTTTGATTATACGACTTGAGAAAAACAGATTTTAAATAGCGTTTAGATGTGGGTTACATACCGATCAACGTTTTCATACAAACACTGTATGAAATGTTTGTAATGTTTCGTTTAGTTTTTAATCAATTAATTTATGTTAATGACTTTCCTATCTTCCTCTTTTGCATTCTACTGCCAGAATATAAATTTATAAACTCGCATGATATTCAAATGAGGTCGAAAGAACATTGGTGTATTTAAAGGAAGGTTTCAGAGGGTAGAATTAGAGAGTATTCTGTCTGCTGAAAGCCATATTACTAATTTCGATTCTCCTGAGAGTGGTATTCAGCGGCGCTGCGTTAATCTCGCCATTAGGCCTATTACGCCGACCTATAGTTCAGAGCCAATCTGCGCGTTACATTAATTGTGTACCCGTTAGACTAACTAACTTAAGGAAATTTCAAAATCTTTGATTTAAGCCGTAATTGTTGGCTATATTTTGTAAGCACGAATCGTGCGGTCTGTTAACTCTTATTTGAGTAAAATAAATGGTTCTTTACACCCGTCTTTCACAGTGTTACCTTTACAAGACATAGTAATAATTCACTTCTCGTCTTCAAACGTTTTGTACATTTTATGTTTCCAAAGAATAAGAATGAATGCTATACTTTTAATCATTTGCAGAAGAAGCAGCAGATGTATTCTCCTATTGGAGGTCTGGATGGTCCGTCTGCATCTGAGTTCTTCAGGAGGAAATTCTTAACAAACACTGGAATTTCTTCGTATTTACAATTCTGTTAAGACGAAAAACACCCCGGAACATCTTCGAATTTCACCAAAAAAGTGTTTCAATTCCATGTTTTGGTTTTACCTTAAATTCATGCCAATAATAAAACCAATCGTCTGGAACATCAAATTTAAAACTTCGCATTGTTTCACTGCAGTTTCTACGTGCTGGTTTGACACTTTCATGTAGTTATAGGTTACAAGAATTTACTTCGGAACAAATCTGACATATTTTTTTAGTTTCTTTTCATTTTCCATAACAATTTCTGGCTGTTTGTTTAATCCTTTCATGTAGTTATAGGGTACGAAACATATATGCTATGTAAGAATTCGTTCTGAGACAAATTTGATACTTCCCCCCCCCTCATATACATGAGCAGAGCAGATTTAAATTCCGTTGTATACGTTGGCAACGTGATCAGATTTTATTGCTGTCTTCACGACATATCCATTATACCGAATTGTAAGGATATGTGTTCGTTTTTTGTGGGCTTTAGCTTTCCAACGAGCTGTGAACTTAAACAGATTTCTAGAATTTCTCGAAACTTAAAGGAAAAATATTTTATTAAATGTATGTAATATTTTCTCTTAAGCTGTCGCGATTAAAAAAATAGCTTTACGTAATAAATAAATAAATAAATACAAGCTACATGTGAACATTCAAAGTTCTAATGGTCTGGTTAGGTATGAAATTTGGCTCATTTGCTACAAAAGAAAGTATATTCAGATATAAAATGATTTTTTGTTTGCTTGTTTTGCTTTCTTGTACATGTATACAGTACAATATGATGCTGCTGCTTCCTTGTTAACACGCAAGATTTATAACCATATTTCTTCAGGAAAGTGGGTAAGTCTAAATATCGTCGTCTAGAAGTTACTATTTGAACATCATTGGAACTAATAAAAACTTTGTTTAAAGTTAGATTAAGTAATAACGACAGATGTATGAAATTTAGAGAAGTTATAAGTTTAGAAATCATAAAGTATCACATACTATTTCATACTATGATGACGAATTTTTAATGGGTAGGTAGGTATGTAATTTATTATAAGAAAATATGTATCTTACCTTCGTAAATGTCGTCAGGAATCTTCCTAAACGACACTAACTAGAATTTGCTTTGTTTGAAAACCTGTGCAACAGACTAACCAGCAGTTGGAATTTGAAAGGGAATACTAACTAGCACGTTTTGATGGTCTTACTTGCTTGTTCATTTGAATGCTCTTCATACAACACTACAGACTCAATATGGTATATCAATGTAAGGAAATTGAAGAAATGTGCACTGCTCTCACCGAGATTTGAATTCCGCGCCTTCCAAATACGGGTCGAGAATGCTTCCAGTTATACTACGGAGGCATGCGGAAGCGAGGGAGAACATACACAATGAGTAAAAAAGTGTATGTTTACTTTATGGAAGGCAATGGAACTAAAAAAATGCACACATGAATTTAAAAAAATAGATTTGAGGGCTCAAACAAAACGATCCAGCAAATGAAAATACTGGAAGATATCCTAAAATAAATTAGAGCTTAAAAAATACTAATTCTCTTTTTAAAAAAGGCTCGAGACAACGAAATGATGGACAACGAAAGTAACGGAAGGTGACAAGCGCTACTTTGAAAAGCCGAAAAGCGTAAAGTCAGACTAAAACAGCTGTGAGAAAGATTTCAAAGATATTCACGTCTCAATAAAAGGAGAAAAATATTTTTAAAACCAGTTGAGCCCCAAAGTGCTTTGTACCGACTTCTGTGTCTTTCTAAGAATTAACTCCTAAATTAAAATCTGTGCTTGAACGAAACGATTTTAATATCTGTTACCAAATTTGTTTATCACCCTTCCCACGAGATCAAATGTAGTGTTCCCTAGTGTCTTAAATGAAAATTAACGAAAATGGCGTCAAGCTTTTAAAAAACCAGTAGCTTTCAGTGCATTCCTATTTTCCGTCTTTTTAAGTGACTACTGCTTTGCATGATTCTGATACAACTCCAAGCTCGGAAAATGTGACCTGGGAAAAGCGCGACTAATTACTTAAAGCTTTTCTCTTCGTTTTCTCCCCATTTGGGGGTTGCAAAACACGAAACGACAAGTTTCTCTCGGGGTTGAAGATACAGGTCAAACTTAACCTCAATGAGTATGTCTCATTGCTGACGTCTCATGACACTTTTCAAATCGAAGAGCCTGTCTCGGCTGAAATAGTGAAGTGGTTTGATAAGGAAATTTGAAGTCGTGTATGATTTATTGTCCTATAACATGGTTTTCTCGAGGCAGCAAAAATACGTTGTTGGAGGGTAAAAATTATGAAGTAACAATGCATAAAGAGATAACGAGTAAGTATTTACGCACAAAAAGAAGCTAGCAATGATGAATCTGATGACAATTAGATTTCCAGATCAGTGATTATTCAGATTATTGCGGCTATTTCCACTTGCAAAACTGAGGAAGTTTAAAGGTTAAATAATTTTAGTACTGTAATAACATTATTGAATAATAAATGTTGGACCTATTCTTTCTTGAATTTTGGAAATATCAGAGAAAATTTCATATCCTTGACTAATTGGAGTACCGCAGTGCCATTCGAAAGCCTTAATTTTTTCTGGATGGAGAAATGCCTTTATGATTCTAGAATTTTTATCGCTGCTTCTTATTCCTATGTCTTTTTTTGAGAGCAGTATTCGCATTTCTGTGAAAAGAAAATACAATCTTCTTCCAGTTTCGCCTTTCAAATGAATAGGTCGAGAAAAGCTGTAGAAAGAACTGTAGAAAATCGCCGTTGCGTATACTATTATACGCTTTCGTCGAGGATAATAAAGGCAGGCTTTGCACCTTAGCTTACTAATTACGGTACGTACTTTCGCCCCTTCTTTTAACGAATTTTACCCGAAAATAGAAAAGGTAAAATTATATGATTTATTTAATTTCCGAAGAATGCGTTTAGAGTAAAAGCATGACAAATGAAAAGTTTTCATGAATAAACTACTGGTAACAATCAGAATATTATTTCTTTAAAAAAATAAAATTTTAAAAAAGTTTCAGTAAGAATGCAGAGTAATGTTAATATTACAATATATGAAGGATATTCAGCCGCGCGACGTGTGTGGCTCAATGACCTCTTGTAATTCCCAGGGTCTCTCACATGAGAGAAACTTGACCATAGTTTCCAAGATGAACATCAAAGAGGAACAAACAAAAGACCCGGATTTCGAACACATAAGCAGTAGATAAGGTTGGAACATAAATAATAATAATAATCTGAAATCACATGTTTAAAAACGTTTTAGGTATGAGAACAGCTACCAAGTCCAATTACCTTAATGAACTATTTCTTTTTGCCAAATTTCCCGAGAAATCATCAAAAGTTGGCAACTTTGTCTACCAACCTGGTCCGATCCCTATGAAGCTGTAACTGAAATCGACCCTATGGAACTATAATTGTTTATGCCTTTCATTAGTTTCGAGAAATCGAAATTACTGGAAATTTTCGGCGGATCGGGAGAAAACTTTATTACTCCGTAAAAGAGCATCAATTTTTAACTGAGTTCAGATTTTAGCTCGTGCCCTGTCATACTAAAACAGCTGTAAAAGAGTATTTTGTGTGAAGAGCTTCAGAACTTCAAAGTATTTGTGGAAAAATAAATTTCAAGCCATCATCGGTTCCGTGTGCATTCAATCCATTACGAAACCGTACTCAAGTAACAATATGTATAGATGATTTTCATGAATTCCGCTAGTGACATTTCACGAATCCAGCTATTAATTAATAATAAATTAAAGGAATCTGCGTTTATTCCTTTTAAATCGATTAGTTTGTTAAAATATCTTACGCTTTCCTGAACTATCAAACATTGTCGCTTGGAAGCTAAAAATATTTTACTTCAGGAAATGGCAATATCGCTGAGTTTGGTTATTAAATTCTTCGTATTTAAACTGTGCTTTAAAAGTTCTACGCTGTTCTAAGGAGTAAACGAGCAAGGGGCTATCTAACCGTTTTAGTAAGAACCGAAAGTTGGAAGGTGACAATGACACCGTGCACCTAAAAATGGGTGACGGAATTTTTAAATTCATTAGGGTGACAGGATTGAAATTATGTAGAAATAGTATTCTTAAAAAAAAAAAAAAAAAAAAAAAAAAAAAAAAAAAAAAAAAAAGAAGATCCTTGTTTAGAAAGAGTGAATTTCATTGATAGCGGAAACGCAGCAACGGAGACGTAACTAAGATGGGTGGCGTAAAGTGCCACGTGTGTGTCTAATGTAAAGATGTGAACTACTTGGGGTAGATTTTTGAAATTATATAGGCCTTCATCTTATTTTGAAGGTCAAGTTCGCAAAATTTCATCGAGATCGTATAAAATTGTAACTCTGTATGAATTTTACACATACAAATACACACAAGCAGACATCCTTTTTTATACATATATATAAACGATATATATACGATAAAACGATATATATATATATAGATAGATATAGATATATACAGGGAGAGAGAAGATTTTAATGGATCTAGTAGGTATCATTTTACTGGTCCAGTTAGTAGTTAATAATAATCGAAATGACTGTGCGTTAATTGCCTTTAAGTCGCTTAGTTTTTTTTAATTAACAACAGCATACATCTAAAAGAAAAAAAATTACACTTTGCTGAACGATAAAATAATGTCCCGTGGAAGATAAATCATTTGAATTCAAACAGTGGCAACACATTTCTTTTATATCGCGGAGTCTGCTGATTAAAGTCGAAAGACAAATATGTTGGGAATGCCAACACACTTCTTTTATGTCGCCTAGATTTTTTGATTAAATTTGGAATATATATCTTTCGCTTTGCAGAGTGGCAAAGCAAATCTCCACCCATGATACATTGTCTTCACTGCACTATATTACGGATGGTAATCTTCTACACAGATGCAAACCAAATCATCTTTTATAAATATTTCATGAACGCTAAGCCCCTCAAGAAGATTGTTCATTACAAACTGAGTAGAAATATTTGAAACGCGGGTGGTTTCCTGTTATTATCTCCGTTCTTTTTCAGCCTTTACTCTTTCTTCTCCCATTCATGCGCTATCATTTAAATAGCACAAAAAGAATGCAAACTTGGGAATAGGCGGAATGCCAACATTTTATAATACTTATTTCTAGGACATCATTCTGTTGCTATCACACCAATCTTAAGCAAATCTTACGGCTAAAGTATTTGTGATTATCAAAAGAATGTAAGGATGATTGACAGGACAGTTAAGGAAGGTATGATAGTAGAAGTAAGTAAGTATAATAACTTAAGTAGATATTCATACATACTACTAAGCGTAGTGACATTTTCGCATGTCTACGGTATTTTTTTTTTTTTTTTTTTTGTATGAGTTTTCGAAGAAACTCTGTGTAGAGCTAACTGAATGATGTACAAAACACTCTATAATACCTCCACACTACAATAAAATTCTGCTATAACGAGCCCCGCTAACAACGGACAGTACAGTTGGACCCCGATATAACCAGGTTAGTACAATCTAAACCCACTATAACGAAGTTCGTTATAACTTGTCTTATAACCAATATTTAGCTTCTGTAAACCCAAATTCTGTCAAAAAAAAAAAAAAAAAAAAAAAAAAAAAAAAGCACAAATGACATATTCGAATTAATCAATGTTATGAAAGAAGTTGAAAATAATTTGGATGTAATATCAGCCAAATTATTTATATTTATAAAAGCAAGCTACCCGAACTTCGCAAATGCGATAATATTTTAGACAAAATTCAAGTATTGCATATAATACTTGAAGAAATTCACGGGCTAGCTAATAATGTTTGATTATGGATAATAATCTTGTAATTGTAACATGGAACGCTAGCGGGTTACTCCACAGACTAGACGAACTGCGTATCTTTGTAAATGAGAATTGCCCTGATATTTAACTCCTACAAGAACACAAGCTTAGTTCACATTTTACTTTTCAGATTGCAAACTACTGCCTGTACAGATATGACCGTGAGAGAACAGCTATCAGACATCCAGGAGGAGGACTTATCATCCTCATTAAGCGCTCCATCACCCACCACCTCACAACACTGCCACAGCTCTTAGCCATTGAGGCCATAGCTATCACAGTCACCATAGCTATCATGCGATAGCTCACATCACACCCACTCATAGTTATCTCTGCCTATGTCCCAAGCAAAAAACGATCTCAAGCGAAAATTGCGCGTGACTTTGAGGCGCTATTCCAACTCAACAGAAAAACAATAATAGGCGGAGACTTCAACGCACACCACCGCGCATGGAACTGCAATCGCTCCACATACCTAGGTACTGTAATTTACCGCTTTGCCAATGAGGCAGAAATTACTATTGCAGCTCCAGATACCCCAACACGCTACAACGACAGATCAGCCAATGGTTTGGATTTTTTCCTTCTCAAAGGCTGCCACTCAAGATCCATCCAAACTCTCAATGAGTTATCCTCTGACCGCAACCCGGTCATGATTAAAGTGAGGACCTCTGTCTGTAGCACACCACACAAAAAGGCCTTTATTGCCAACTGGGCAGGATATGCCAAAGCCTTAAACAACACCACACTACACATTCCAACAGCACACACAGGTGATGAGTTAGATGCACTGGTTACCAGCTTCACCACTGAACTGACAACTGCTCTTGATGCCAAGAATCTCTCACAGGAAAAAAGCTACCGACCCAGAACTAAAAAAACTCATTCAAAAATGAAATGCTGCCCGCAAGGAATGGCAAAAGTACAGGTATCCTGCGGATAAGACTGCACTTAACCGGCTAAATCACCAGGTTAGGGCTCTCACACACCAACATGCACAACGCGACTGGGCCAATTATCTCTCGTCCCTTTCAGCAGAGAAAAGCTCCGTCTGGAAGGCGACTGCAAAATTAAAGATATGCTACACCAACATTCCGCCCTTAAACAGCCAACAGCAAATTGCCACCACCGAAACTAAGAAAGCTGAGTCACTAGCTGATCACTATGCTTCTCAGTTCTGCACAAACATCTCCCACCCTCCAACAGAACACTTAGTTCACAGTACACTAACAGAATTCCTCTCAAAGCCACGCACGAACAACATTACTCCTGTCAAACCTTCAGAGGTCTACGGCTACATCGAGAAACTACATGCCAAAAAGAGTCCAGGACTGGATAAGATCTCAAGTAAGATGATCAAGTGTATGGGGATCCTCATGCTTCTCAAACTGGTTGCCATTATCAACGACATGCTTCGCCTGGGCCACTACCCTACGCCATGGAAGACAGCCATCATAACTCCAGTCCCAAAGCCTGGAAAGCCACCTACAGAGCCAGCTTCTTACAGACCCATCAGCCTCCTTTCTTCGCTCAGCAAGGTAGCTGAATACATCATTCTCCAGAGAACCCTTGCCTATACTGAGCTTAACAACATTATTATTCCATAGCAGCATGGATTTCGTAAGAAGAACTCAACTGTCCACCAGCTCTACAGAGTCACTGAAATGATCTCGCAAGGACTTCAGGACTGACAAACTACAGGTGCCATCTTCCTCGATGTAGCTAAAGCCTTTGATCGGGCTTGAGGGCCTTATGTACAAAGTCATCACCCTGGGTTTCCCAGAGTACATCACAGCCATCACCTACTTCTATCTTAAGGATAGACACTTTATCGTTCGTGTAAACAACACACACTCTACCCCACGGGCTATCAGGGCTGGGGTCCCGCAAGGGAGCCTCCTTGGGCCCATTTACTATAATATCTACACGAACGATATCCCACAATCACCACACACCACCCTGGCAATGTATGCCGATGACACGGCAATCCTCTCAAAAAATGCATCTCCTGGCCCGGTTATACAAGCACTCCAAACACACATCCACACACTTGAGTCCTGGCTTAACACCTGGAAAGTCAATATCAACGTTGAAAAATCTAAGGCCATATGGTTCACAGAAAAGACCACTATCGATAATGAAGAATGTATTTATATGTATGACAGCCCTATTCAGTGAACTAAGCACGCCCGATACCTTGGAATTACTTTGGATAGGCGACTCACCTAGACCCCACACATTACACAGATTATTGCCAAGTTCCGTGCCCGTAAACGAACACTTACTCCCTTAATTGGGCGGAACTCCGTTCTCTCTATAGATAACAAATTGCTCATTTACAAGACTCTTTTGCGTCCCATACTCTCTTATGCCTGCCCTGTTTGGGGATATGGGAGTATAACTAATGTAAAGAAGATTCAAATACTACAAAACATAATACTTCGACAAGCGGCGAACTGTCGATGGTTCATTAGAAACACGGCAGTTCACCAGGAGCTTGAGATTCCAACTATTTATGCTTACTTTGCTCTCCTTTCTGAAACATTTAACAATAATATACCTAATGTCAACAATATCACCATTCGAGTGCTCAAATATGACTACAATGCTGTAATAAATAGAAAACGACCGCTTGCTGTCCTCAGGTACCTTTAAGAGTAAATATGCTGTTAACTTTTGTATCCACCCAACTGTCACAATTTAAATATACCTGTACACCCTCTTTTACTGATTGTTTTTGTTTTTTGGTGTTGCTGTCTTTGCTGCAAATATCTAACCTGTAAATATTGTATATATTTTATTTTTTACTTCCCACTATGTTTTATTGTTAATGTTATTTTATGCTAACTACTATTGCTATGACTATACACATGAGGACTCTCTCGTATTCAGTGAGATTTAGGCATTTTTTCTTGTTTTCTCTCCATACTTACCCTCGTCACGCCCTGCACTGCAGGGATATTTTCCGTTGGACTCTGTTATTGTATTCTCCCAGCTCATCAGTGTTCTGAACTTTTATTTGCTTCGATATGTTTCATAAAATGTTCGAAATCTCAAGAAATCGAAATTCGGAAGCATTATGCCGGGATAGCGACATAACGCGGGGACCCATTTTTGCGAAACTCTTCGAGTTTGCCTGAGCCGAGAAAGACTAAAATAATATTATCTGATGTGCACATCACAATACTTCCTTGTATGGCCTGTTGCTTGTATGGCCGCATATATATAATATGCCGCACTTCATTTAAACTTATTTTCTCTTTATTTTAACTTAATTAACCAGTACTTCAAGCTAAGTTGAAAAAGACATAAAAAATTGCCAATTTTGAAATTAAATATCCCGGTTATTTTTTGTAGTACGGGAGTCAAAATTCTTGTATTTGTAGTTTTTCATCGCTAGTATTAAAATTCTCCCAAATATAAGCATACGAACCCGAAGACCACATTCAAAGTTAGATTTCGTTATTTGTCTCAAAGTATGTTTTTTCATTTTTTAAAATTTAACATTGTCAAAACATGAATATTTTCGTTATTTAAAACACTTCTAGAATTGAAAGTATATGACTACGGCAAACGGTTAAGAGTAAACCGTCACGCAAAAAAAAATGTCAAAATGGATTCGGAAATGATCAAAATGGATACTTAAATTTTAGAGCGGAGTTTTAGCATGTTCTTTGTGGTAATGAAATTTGTTCACGCAATAACGATGATTCGAGCCAGTTTTCTTTGAGAGGAATTTTGAAATAGCTCCAGATATATGGTGTTTGTGTGTTCTTGAATAACTATTGCGTTAAATTGTACTGATTCACTTAGGTTATTCCTGCCGCATGTTGACATAATGACTCTTTCGCTCTTCTTACAATCGCTTGAAAATCTATGCCTCTGTTCATTTTTAGAACCTTCCAAATTAGAAAGAAATTAGAAAGAAATTAGCCTCAAGAAATTAGAAAATCGCGTTCAATAATTTTGGTAACTAAGCGTATGGCTCCAACTGTTGGAACAAAGGATTTGCAACATTCACAAATTAATAGAGTATTTTGAAACTTTAATAATACTTGATGCTTGAATGGCCAACTGCATAAATATAGTTATTTTGGGGAAAAAAAAAAAAAAAAAAAAAAAAACCTATATAATCATTTTAATGAATCCATGTAAATTATTTCACAGGTCTAGCTAATTAATAACAACTAATATGAATCTGCTTTTATTCTATTAAATCACCTAGATTTTTAATTAATAACAGAATAAATTTCATAGAAAAGTTAAATACATGGTTTATGTACAGATTTTAAAAACGAGTTCGAGGTGGTTTAATTAATATTTAAAATGTAAAGAGTACTTTTTAAAATCTTCGATCTGATCGTTTTTAAGTCTGCATCGTAATTCCCAAGATAGAAGGGGTTTTCATAAAATTTTCCGGGAAATGGTTGTCATTCCTCTTCCAGTACTTTCCAGTGTCCACCTATCGTGGTGGGCTAGCGCTTAGAAAGAGCTCTTTTCAGAGTCTAAACGCCCACTATTCCATAGTTGAAACGTTCGGAAGCTTAGCAGGAAAAGGTATATATGCAATTCATGTATCAGTCTTCATTTTTCAAGGAATGCAGTGGTACTTTTCGAATTATGATTTGTTGCTTTGCATCGATGATGTTTCACTCTTTGAAAGTCTCTAGGGTAAAGAAATTGAATTTCTTCTCTAAATATCGGAGGTAAAACTTTCTCTTGATAGAACGTGAAGTTGATTTTAGCATTTTTTCCTCTGTTCTTATTTTCAATTTCTCACTGTAAAAGAATCCTTTGACAATCATAAAGCCGTTACTGAAACTTTTTCTTTATTTTCTATACGAAGTTTGTATATTTTTCTCTTTATTTACGATAATAAATAGACATTTTTTTTGTTGCAATCATTTCGGTAAATCCATTATTCATCGAGTTTCACAATGTATTTATATCTATCTCTGTCTAAATAGATTTCATAGAGGTTTCTACGCTCTGCGCTGAGCCATATGTCTCGGCAAAAGCTGGAAAACATTATGTTTTTAGCTTTTTTTAAGATGTAAATCTTGGTTTATTAGTTTATTTATTGTTGCTGCAGATGCATTTATAGACTTTGCAACTGGACTTGCAAAGAACTTTGGAAACTGCTTTCCATGTAGAAGTAATGATGGACGGTTTTTGCCTTTGCGATTATAGTTCGTCTGTGCCAAACACAATCTTGGCTGGCATTCTGCAGAAACACTCAAAAGAATAAATTTCAAAATATACAATAAATTAAAATTTACAGTATTTTTTGAAAATTTTGATCAGTTCTGAAATAAATTAATGTAAATTTTCCAAAATTAACAGTAAAATTTCATAATCGTCCTAAAGGGATGTGAATTACGTGCAACAGTTTGAGGAGGATCCCAAGAGAGTTCACCGTAAAGATGGAAAGTCTCCGGATGATTGAGAGATTCCGTTGTCAGTTGTCTTTTGCGCCTTTATCTCATATTCGGAGAAATAAACGTGAAGATTCGCCTGATTTGCAACCTTAAAAACCAAACTGTTGAAAAACATTTTTTTCATAATATTACGTATTCGTAATATTATATATAGATTTGTTTTATAGTATTACATGCAGCATTCATATACGTTTAATATTATATATTTTTTGTTTCGTAATATTTCATATATTATTACAATTTAAATGTTTCGAAATATTAATAATTACGTGAATAGTACATATATCATTGTTTACTTTAAAAATAAGATCATTAAAAATAATGGAATTTCATTTTTTAGCAGTTCAAAAAAAAAAAAAAAAAAAAAAAACAATAAATAAATAAACAGATTTCCACTCCATTTGAGCGGGATTTTGCCTGATCGCAGTTGATTTAACGTAACATTTGCAAATATTGTGATCTTTTATACAAGAATGTTTTTTTGTTCTTTTTTCCTTAAAAAATCTTTTTCTCTCCAAAAAATGAATTAAATAGCTATTTATTATAATTATTATAATTAATCAAATAACTATAACAGCCATTTATTATCTTAAAATTATTTAGAAACTAATTATTTAGAAATTTCTTCTTTTTTCAGTGGTGCACATACATTTTAATTCAAAGATAAAAAATATACATAATAATTACTAATTACAGTACAATTATAATAATTATTCATTATAGTAAAGTTATCATTATCAGTTACAAGAATTATTGTATTCAGATTCACTGTAATGAAAATATAGTGAAGAAAATTGTGCAGTAACTTACAATAATTACTAAGCATTATTACTAATAATAATTTTTACAATAATAGTTATTTATTACATTTTTATCATAAAAAACAATTCTAAAGTTTTATACTTATTATCAAAAAATTAAAATGCAAGAAGTGGACTCCCTTACGGCAAAAATGAGCCGGGATATTCAGTTTAAAAATTTGCAATTTTGAATATCATTTTCAACTTGCCTTGAAGAATAGGTTAATAAAGTTAGAATAATTCGAAGAAATACGTTTAAACGAAGCGTAGCACAAAATGTGTGTAATTTAGTAGGCCGTACAAAAAAGTTATGTTGTGTCCATATCAGATTTCTTAGGAATACATTTATATTAAATTTACTCCACTGTTAAATTATATTATCTGTTTTTCCATCTTCAGTCATCAGACATTCACTCAAGAGTTTAAAAATTATAAAAAGAGAGTAAAATTAGAATTATAGATTCTAATTTTATTCTCTAAGAATTAGAGATTCTAATTCTAATTAATTTTAGAATCTCTAATTTAAAGAGAGTAAAATTAGAATAATAAGATTAGAGAGTAGAGTTTGACTTTCTTTTGTAGTATAAACTAGCATAAATTCCTAATACAAGTTAAGCGAATTATTGCCATGTCTGAATAAAATACATATAATATAAAATGTTTAAAACAAACCTTTTTATTTAAATCGGAACTTGACCATAAAAGCATGTCTCGTCTCGTGCTCAAAGTATCAGCTATCACTTGTGGCGATGCAACTTAAAGTAACAGTAAATTTCAAAATTTAAACTAAACCAATGCAATTAACTCAAAAACTAGACAATAAACTTTAAATTCTAAGCTGACTAAGAACTCACAGGCATGCGATTTAAATGATGGCAGCTATAACGCAAAGCGGAATAATTACGATCTTATCAGAGCTGGCAGAAACCTAGTAACATGGCCTCGAAAGGCAGAAACAAGCTCTATCTGTTAAATCCAAAAACCTCAGCTTGAACACTCTCTAACTGATTTGTATTCTGGTGCGAAAACGGAAGGGAGAAGTTATAGTAAAGGTCTAAATCAGGCGTAGGCAACCTATGGCACCCTGTATAATTCTCAGCGGCACTCTACACCACTCTAGAAAGTTACCAGGCAAAGATAAATCAATATGTCTCTTCTCTGTGCACTATCAGGAAAGTTAAGTTGCCAAAATTTTGTCACAGCTCTTAATTTCTCGAATGAATATTGTTAAAGTAGTAAATTTCAGAGTGTCTTCACTGGTACACAGACAATTTAAATCTCTTTAGACATGTAAAGCGAATATGTGGATCTCCCCTTAAAAGCCATGTTTATTGGCTTAGGTAAAGTAATGTCTTGAATATGTTTGTGTCATGCATGGAGCACATTAAACTTTTCCTTAATGAGAAGAACCAACAATGCTCGTAGTAAATGAGTGAAAGAATGGTTATGCAAAATGATGTTTCTGATTGATGTAACTAAACATCTCAATGAACTAAGGATTGCAACGAAAGGGCCAAAGAATGCTTGAACGTTTTGAATACTGGAAAGGCTTTGTAACAAAATTAAATATAGTATTTTTCCTTAATATTAATACTAGTACATATATATAGTTCTCAAATATAAAGCGCTTGCAAATATTACAATCTTAGACAAAGATGAACCTCGAACCTACGTTGAAACACTTAGGCGGAATTTTCCAAACGATGCAAAGATTTGGAAGCTTGTGTGCTCATATTTTCGTTCCTAATGAAACCAGATTAAATGGATCCTTTTCATAATACCATCCGATTTATCAGTTTTTTAGTTGATGGGGGTTGATAATTTTGAAATGGAAGATATTAAGCTAACATCTTCAAAATTATGGAAAAGCAAAATTTATGGAGTTACGAAAAATCTGGAAGATTAACTCTAAAGATAAATCGACAGCTATTTTACTGCTGGGTGTCAGTGCTGAAACGATTTAATTATCCATGTGCTCTGCTTTCCGCTTTTGATTCCACATATGTATATGAACAAATCTTTTCTCGTATGAAAAATATTTTGAGTCTAGAAAGAAATTATTTAACAACTAAATATTCAGAATCCTCTGTCAAATCGAAAGTAAAACATTATACCCCTGATATTACGATATTAAGCTGAGTGGTACAGGGACAAGGTTTGCATTAAAACTTTAATTTTTTATTTAATTACATTTAAGGCATACTTATATTTTATATCGCTTATTTTTTATTTTAATAAATATGTTTAAAAGATACATAATACGTGTACAATTTAAATTTTTTATTTATGTTGAAGGAACAGTTATATTTTATGATATTCATTTTTATATTGAGAAATATCTTTAAATGATACATAATTAATATATAATAAAACGTTAAATCCATATTCACGGCCTCTATTCCGTATAATCTGAGGCATCTTGAATCATACTGGTAGATTGGTTTGGCACATCACAGCTACAAGGTTGCCAACCCTTAGTCTAAAGCATAATAACTGGTTAATTAAAGTAATAACCCTTTTTGTTGGAAACACATGTGAGTGAAAATGAGGAGTCTTTATATTTTGTACCCAAAAATAACGATTTCCAGACTAGAGAAGTTTTGTAATGAAAAAGTACTGACAGATGGTAAATCGATAGAACCTCATAATAGCAATCGAAGTAGCTCAATTCATCCACATTTCAGAATACAATTATACTGTACTTTTGTTCGACATGAAAAATTGTAGACAATAAATTGATAGAATCTTCAAAGTAGCTGAATCCATCGATATCTGAAAATGCAATTTATTCTTTTGCGGCATAAAAATGACAAACGATTTTCGATAGAATCTTATAAAATGCAACTATATTATATACTTCTTCGACATGAAAAATGACAGAGGATTAATCGATGGAATCTTCAAATTAGCTCAATCCATCGATATTTGAAAATACAATTCATTATATTACTTGTCTGACATAAAAAATGGTAGACGATAAATCAATAAAATCTTACAATGAAAAATAATCGAAGTAGTTCAGTTCATGCATATTTGAAACATAATTAAATTCTATTCTTGTTCGACACAAAAAATTCAGTTCTTGCCTCCTGTATCACTAGTTTTTATACGGGCGACTGATTTTCATACGCATTGATTTATATCTTGTTTAAATATTAAATTTATGTACTATAAAGTATGTTTATTTTATGTCATTTTCGGATCATTATGAAAGCTCAACAGCTGGAAGTTTAAGGATATATATTCCGCGAGCACCATTCATGACATATGCAAGAAACTTATAGGAGAAAATTAAAAGAACACTGGCTTACCCCGATACAAATTTAGAATGATTCTCCTTCTTGGACACACTCCAAAGAAGGCTGTCTTATTCTCAAGGGCATTACCACTCTATATTCTCACTGACGCTTTTGCCTCGGCAGCCGGATCCAGAACTGCTGAAGCATCCAGTAAACATTTCAATAGCTTGGCTTTTTGACATAATTATAAGCAAAAAACATGCGTTTAAGTACGTAAAAAAGGGGTATTTAAAACCTTTTTACGTAGAGAAGGTGTGCAGCTCAAAGACATATTCAGCAGGGTTGCAACTTCAAAATTAGAATGTCTCATAAATGTAAAATTATTGCAGCTATTTTTTACGCTGTCATGTCACAAATGTTTGAAACAATTCACCGACATTTCATTCCCTGTATGTATATTAAATATGTTATAAAAGTCAGAAGAAATCTATGAGATCGTATTAATATTAACTGTCGCAAATATGTATGCACATACACATATGCAGATATTAAAAAGAGCTGAGAATTTCAAAATTGACATTATTAATGATTAAAATCACTTGTTATACTGCGAAATTAATTAAATAATGAAGAGATTATAATTAAATCCACAATGGTGACAAACTAGCTAACAGGAAGAATATGCAATGGGCTCATATTTGTTTTCGGATAGATGTATTTTTTAAAATTCATTTGCATAGATCTCGTTCTAAATATTGAAACACACCCCGTAAATTCCTTTCTCGGTAAACAAAAATTTATCAATTAAAGACAATTTATACATTGTAATTTCTTTTTCAGAATGATGGGGCGTCTGATTTGCAGTGAGCAATCAGAGCCAAGAAAAAGAGGGGAAGACAGTCGAATTTTCCCCACCGAGCCAGGGCATCTGTCGCCCTTGTACATGAACACTTCGAACAGCATTCCATTGCATCAGATCATCTCTTTCCCGCCTATCGCTCCGGTAGATCCCAGAACCCTCACCACACCCTCCCACAGGCCCGTTTCATCATTCGCTGAAGAAAGAGCTCATTCATCCTTTCAGGTGAGATTTCCGCTCTTTATTCTTTATAAACTGCCTCTGAATTAAATGGAGTTCTGTCAGACGATATACCAGTTGTTTCTTCCATTCCAACTCGATTGCTTTCTGCTGAGTATCTTCAACTCATTGGGCTGCCAACAGGAAATACAGTAGGGTACCTAGAGAGGGACGGTCCGCTCCGGGTGGCACATTTTTGGGAGCCGTGTTTCTCGTGTTAATCGTCGAGGCACGTAAAGAATAATGAGATTAAGAATTGAATAAAAAAATAGCTTTTATTCGGTATAATGTGTTCACAGAAGTCACCACAAGACTTCAGCAGCTGCATAGCCTTTTTATATCTTTTTACTCTATCCAAACGTTCGAATGAAAATTACGAATATCTGCTAGATTATGATCACGGTGATATTCATAAGGAAGAATTCCACATTAAGAGAGAACTATTTCAAGAGTTTTATTTCCGTTATTACTAGGACAATCGAAACAAGAACGTGGAAAGGCGGTCTTTTTAAGTTTTTGCAGATTGTTCTATAATACAATCTCCGGAACAATATTAAATTAGATTGCATTCAAGAAACATTAGCATACTGTTGCGAAATTTTCTCATAATTTCTCAAAGTGTTACTAGCCATGAGAAGTGTTCTCTTAATAAAAATCACTGACGTCTCGTGACGTCTGTACGTGCGAACAGAATAAAGGATTCTTTATTCCAAAACGGGCTGCAAAATGGATTTTTCATGATGTTTATACATACGTATGTGTCTCGCATAACTCAAAAACGATTAGCAGTAGAACTTTGAAATTATGTATATGGGATTGCTAGGTGCACCTCCCTTTTTTATTGAAATCGGCAGTATCAAAAGTATATGTATGTAATATTTTCGGAAGCATAGAAGAGTTTGCAGTCATCGTGGCTGAGGGCGAAAGGTTTGCAGATGAAGATAACAAAACATGAACTTGACGAATTTCCTGTCTTTTTCCACGCATATAAAATCATCTTCGTGGATGTTTATCCAATCATAATGAAATACGAGACATAATGAATTCAATCATAATGAAATATGATAGATTGTTATGTACACTGGTTTTTAAATTTATGACGCAGGCATTTTAGACGGAGTAGCAGAGCAGAGGGGATATTTTAGCAGTAGCGGAAGCTAGGAAAAGAATAACGTTATTAACTGCCAGGGGTATTTATACCAAGTTTGATGTACAAGTACAACTAATATATGATTGGTTAGTTATATACACCAACCCCTTACCCAGCGTTTATTTTATTAATCGTTGGTCGTAGACATAACACTTCCAATTACAGAAGTGTTTTAATGAAGAAAGTATTCATATTTTGGCAATCTGAAATATTAAAAAAAATAATTTTGCACAAATAACGAAATCTGTCTTTTAATAACTCGATTGACTTCTGGACTAGTCTTCCGGTTCTTACACTTATATTCGATAAAGTCTTATACTTGCATTGAGAAAATAAAAATACAAGAAATTTGACTCCCGTGCGACAAAAATTGAGCGGGATGTTTAATTTCAAAATCTGCAATTTTCGATATCATTTTCAACTTGCTTTGAGAAATAGGTTAATTAAGTTGTAATAATTTTAGGTAATAAATTTAAACGAAATGCAAGAAAAATTGTGTACAATTTAATAGGTCGCACAACAAAGTCACGTGGTGTCAACATCAGGATTTGTTACTCATTCATTATGCTTGGTTAAAAATAATTTTAAATTTTGTTAAAAAAATTATCTGGCTCATCAACTGTTTTCAGATCAAGTATTTCGTCCGCATTCAATTTAAATTTGAGAACACTGGTCTAGATTACTTAAGCTTGTTATTAACACTAAAAAGTTGAGAAAGAATTGTGTATCACTGTAAACTTAAGATCACTTGTATCACTGTAAGAATTTGAATTCCTTCTTTCCTTTCCAGGAGTCATCTTATGCAACGACACCTTCTGTTTCAGAAGCAAAAGAAATCAGGAGTTCAGCTACATCACCTAATCTAAAATTTCCACCTATTCTCTCCTCAAAAACATCTTCAACATCCGAAGCCCTCATCATGCCTCCGAGAAATACTCCCGAAATTCCAGGTCCAAGTACTCTTCCTCCAGTGGCTGATACCAACAAAGCACCATGTTCTCCATTCATAGACCCGAGGTTGGATTATGAAAATATGATGGTTAGCTACTTCATGCCACAATCGGTTAAATGTAAGTGATACTTTTATAATTCAAATAAACCTGTACCCAATATATAATAAGTATCTAATGCTTTTTTTGCTCAAAATTATTCTTCCTGAAACAATGAACAGTTACCGCAGTTGCTGTCTTATTTCCTCGGCTCCCCGTTTTTTGGTAATTTCCTCATGCGAAACTGAGAGAGGAAAATTATGCGAATAATTTTATTTTTAAAGAAATAAAAGTAGTCATGAATAAACTATCGATAACTATGATAATATTATTTATTTAAAAGGCAGCAATTAAACACATCTTGATGATACAGCTAAACATTCATTCGCAAAGCCGTACTCGATAGTGGGTACTCTGTCCTATGTCGGCGATGCTCGTAATGAGGTAGTTTTGTTGGTATAGGCATGCGTGACTCTTACAGGCAGCGATAGGGTTACTGAAGTCTTGGGACAGGATATTTCGAAGCCTACGTTACCCACTGCTAAGGCACTGTTGGCGCTGCTGGAAGTGCTGTCTCTATATAGACCTAATATAAATTATATATGTTTATTTTCGAAACGCTATTTATTCAAAAGCATTATACGTGTAAATATGAGTGATATATGAAAATAACCGCAAAGACATCACGTTTTGCAATTATGTTCGTTTCCGCAATTGGCTGCCGATTCCAAGGATTTTATCTTCAAGAGGATTGGCATCACCTTATTGGAACATTCATTGGTCGTCGATACCTGAACGATGAACTTCCTCTTCCTGGGCATGTTGATGAGCGATGATCACCCTGTTTTCCCTTGATCCTCCAAGTTACTTTGTAAGATTTTCACTATTGTAAATCTCAGTTACTGTAGAAAGTGACGAATCTTAAGAACTAGACAAGAAACAACAAGATGGAAGAGTAACTAACCCTTTATTATTCCAATATGATTTAACAAAACTCCATCTTGGAGTGTGCAATCAAAGCCGACACTTGGGCTTGAACTTAAGAGACTAAAAATTAAACTAAAACTAAGATTAACTATAGAAATATAGCAGAAGCTATCAAGATTCTGGACTAGTTGGCCCCTTAACTCTATTTGACTACGAAGCTTAACAAGGGCCTGAGTACGGCCGAGCGTAATAACAGCTTTGAGAGAGAGAGAGTGGCCAAAAGGCAGACGCGCATAAATCAGAAACTCTGATTCCTTCTCGCTAAGACCAAAGAACTTCGCGGTTAAATACCGCTCTTCCTCATTATGTATTCAGACGTGATTTTAAAACTACGTTCTGGCCGGAAGTAGTAAGTTGAAGTTAAGAATTTGACAGGAAAGGAACTTTAACTTAAAATTTAACTGTTAATATAATTAACCATACTGATTTAACGCTTTGTGACATTTTTTTTTTCGGAGTCACATTAATGTACTCCCATTATCAAAAAGAATTCGTTTGAAAGATCTCAGAGAACAGATCAATGTTTCAGTGAGAACGCTGACAGTATGACAAAACAAAATTTGTGAAACGAGTTCGACTACCGCATGGACATGTGTCGTGTGACCCAAGGGCACACATAAAACATTTGTACTGCAGAAAAGTTAATGAGTTTGCGGTTATTTTGATATATCACTCATATTTGTGACTGTGACGCTTTTCAATATATAGTATTTTGAAAATGAACGAATCTTTTGTAGCGCGGTTTTGTTTGATTATGGCAAAGCACTCGACGTCAATATGACTGAGGAAAAGGATCTCTTCGTGGAGGACTTTTAATGGAAACTGACTCATATACACGTTACACATGGGGGGGGAGGGAAGCCACGAAAACACCCATGCAACCAGCCAGTTCGTAATCTTTTATAAGTACAGCTTGCAAGTCGTCGCCATTGACACCGTTGTCATCAACACCGTTAAATCCGTTTCTGCAGGTAACTCTTTAGAAGCATCAAAAACATGCTTCAAGAAAGTGGGTTTTATTTAATAAACATAAAACCCACTTTCTTGAAGCTCTACACTATTATTGTTTTTTTTTTTTTCTTGTTTTTGTCAGAATTCTTGCACTTAAAAACAGCGAGCAGATCAATTAGAACAAAAACTACCACTACGTAGAATTCATTTTAAAAATGTAGGGAAGCTGACTTTCTGAATGCCACGAATAAAGGGACAATTTCGTGAATACATACAAATTTTCAGAACCTTGCGCTGAAACGAAGTTAGTGGAGGGAATACACAAGCAAATAGGGTATGTTGTACAACAGCAAATACTCAAAAATTTGAAAAAAACTATAGGGATGCTCACTTTTATCTATTAACTAAGTGTTGAGGAATCTAGTGAACCGCTAAGCGAACAATCGTTTAAGTTAAGAAATAGAAATGTAAACTCAAGAAGAGTTAATTACCCTTTATTGCTCAAAATGAAGATTGATAGATGGCTCCTTTCTCAGGACTTACACTTGGGCTTAAAATGTAAGAAATAAGAACTAACTAATGACTATCTAAAGATATTTGCCGAAGCTAACACAGTTTCTAAACTAGTTGGCCCCTAATATTAAATTAGCTAGCGAAGCTGTCAAAGGCACGTAATACTGCCGAGCGTAGTAACAGCTTAGAAAGACGTAGCCAAAAGGCAAACACGTGCTATTAGGGAAGTCTAATTTTTCTCTGTCGAAGTCAGTGGAACTTCCACTTAAAATACTCTCTACTACTCATTTGGTGTGTGTGTGTGTGATTATGGCAAAGCCTCGAGGGCTATCTGCCTAAGGGGAGGGATGCCTTCGTGGAGGACTTTCTAAGGGAAACTGGCTCGTATACACGTTACACATGGGGAAAACCACGAAAACGCCCATGCAGCCAGCCCGTTCGCGGGATTCGAACCTCGGACCGAACTACCAGTGTTCAGCGACTTTACCGCTCGGCCGCTGGTGGGCACTACTCATTTGGATTTAACGCGCATTCGCATTATTGCTCTACTACTCATTTGCATTCTAAAAACTCATTCTGGTAAGGAATTGTAAGCTAGAAGAGATAGGAAAGATGAATAAAACTAAAAATAACTGTTATAAACTTAGGATATACCTTACAAAATAATTTTGCTCAAGCAAATTATTTGAAAAAAATTAATTTAAAATCTAAAACGTTACAAAATTCTTCCAGAATAAACGTTTTCGATTTCGGGATATTTCCGTTATAATTTGAGAGACTGGTTGTTTATATCTGCATACTTGCTTTTAAAGAAACACGTCGGTAGAAAGAGTTTCGTGCCTAACCATTTGCTGAAGGAAATGCAATGAAATGTTTGAAGTGAATTGGTAGTTATCTGAAAGCATACAGGTTTTTAGATAGAAAACGAATTTTTTTCTTTTAGAATTTTCTCCGTATATTGGACGCAGCTTGAGCTGAGTACAATTTTTTACAGGCTAAAGTAATGGTACTTCATAGCAGATCTTGCAAGTGAGTGCGAAACTTCTAGGTATTCTGCGGAATTTATAACCAAAAATTTAGGAGCTGCTCTCGCTTAATTTAAATTTTAAACCCCGCATCTATTGATATGTCGGTAAGTTGTTTCCTTCCCTTCACTAGCAAACTATCTGATTCATCGTAGTACATGAAAGTATTTTTGATCTAGTCACACTTAGTTTTTCTTTCTGGGAAATATTCTTTTGTCGTTTTCATCAACTGAAAAAGGCGCTCCATCATATAATTTATAATGTTATCATTGAAATTTAGCCCGTTTTCGATTAGAAAACTGTCTAGTTTCGAAACGCATTACATGGCATTCTCTTTGACGTATGATGACCACGTGTTAAGTTTCAAAACTAATCTACAGCTAATTTAACTCTAAAACTTCATACTTTTTAGTTAATAAATAGTTGTTAACTAGTGTCAGTGCTTTATCATTTGCTTTTTGAGTTTTTATTTTGACTTCATTAATCCTGGGGTTTGATTCGTGTAATCCCAGGGTTTCGTGGAACACAGTTTGAAGACCACTGGTCTGTTGTCATGCGTAACTTACAGACATAACGAGTATGCAATGCAGAAACTTTGCCATGGGACTGCTTGACCTATTGTCATGCGACCAAAGCTCATGTAATCTAATTTCTTTTAATCTCCTTTATTCTTCTTTGGTTAAATCCCCTATCGAGCCATCCTACTCTATAGGAGGTCATTAAAATCTAATCTAAAAAATATCCTCATATTCAAGGTTTGTTTTTTTCTAAGTTCATTATAGTTTTATGCGCGTCTGACGGTCCAGTTTGGATGTTCGACATTTCTTGATCATTTGCAACTCGGTATTTGAATATTTGCTTTTAGAGCTTCATTCGGATCAAACAACGTCTTCGGATGCTTTTGTTTAATAATAAGATTAATTATGAAAAATTAGTGTCCTTCTGTTCAGATTTAGAAATCTCAGAGGAAACTATAAAATGATATTATAGAAAGATGAAAGTTTTATAATCATAATGTTATTTTTTATTTATGAAAATTGTTATAAAATTTGAAAACTTCTTATTTTAGTGACTTGCATTGTTTCCTTATTATCTTTTAAAAAATATTCATTTGATTTGATTTTCCTTTACAGCCGAAAATACTTCTCTACCTGAAAAACCAGAAATTGATCTACTCTCAGAGAATCTTCAACTTTCAAATCAAAATAGCTTCAATTCTAGTCAATCATATAATGCTCCTGCTCCAAACCACCAACTTATACAAAGCAGTGCAGGGTCTGGGAATTTATTTCATATGCCTCAAGGCATAATTCAGGAAAATAATTACCCCAAATTTCAAAATAAACCACATTCAGCACAAAGAACTGTAAACCAAAATCACATTTCACAGAACTCTCGAAATGCAAAGCAAATGACTGCTCCACATCCTAACATGAGACAACATACTGCAATGGATGTTACATCATCGGGATGCACTATTCTTGATAGCAGCATGATGAGTCAGTTTCAGGGACATCAGATACACTCTGGAAATGAGTTACAACTCAGTCATACGCTTAAACCAGAGACTTCTTGTAATCCTTGCACATTACCGGTTGCTACAACTAGAACATCAAATATGATGCAGTCTGTTACTGTAGAATCGCAAGAGTCTGCTATGGTTAACAGGGACCAAAATTCAAATATTGCCGACATGTCAACTGTATTAAATGAATTATCAATGTTTATGCCTGCCGCGGATAGTTCTATGGTAGAATCAATTTTTCGAGAAAATAATATTCCAACTTCCTTCACTACCACAACTACTGCGACGACCGTCAGCACAACAGTCTCTGCTGCTAATTCTGCTACTTTTCAGTACCAGGCTAAGACAGAGGCAGCATGGGGACGCTTTTCTGTGTTACCACCAGTAATATCTAGTGCTACGCCTTTAGGTGGAGGTAATGGTGATGGAGATAATATATCTCTGTTGAGCTATAACTCTGTTCCTTCTAACGCACAAAATTACTCGCAAATGGGGATGTATTATAGTTCTTTTTCCCCATTTTCAGTAAATTTCTCTGAAAATATTCCATCAGCATTAGCTTCTAGCCCTCGATATTCTGGACGATCATCATATTCTGGAAGAGGTTCACGAAATAAAAGGGCATTATCTAATTCCCCTTTATCTGCTGAAGGTATTGACTTAAATTCCATTATTCGAATGTCACCCACCTCCCTTATTGCTTATATTAATGGCTCCAGGAGTTCATCTTCTTGTGTATCGCCCGGTTCATCAGGGGAAAGAACTGGTTGTTATGGTCATCTTTCAGCTAGAAGTAGCTCTAGTCCTCATTCCGGATCTGGTTCTTCTGGTAACAGAAGAAGCACGTCATATACACCTCAGACTGCTACTCCAGGAGCGAGTAACAGCCGCAGTAATCCAAGTAATCTCACTAGTGACAATAGTAATGTATCTAATTCTTGTGGTATCAATAACAACGGTAGAAATGATTTTCTGGACATTGATGACAATTTACTTGTGATGCAAGCAATGCAGGATCTTGAAAGTAACTCAAACATTCAGGGGAATACTGCTTCAGCATTCAATACAAATATCATGCAAACTTCGCCAATGATTCCTGAATGCGGAAATCTTCAGGTTCTACCACAAGACCTTGCAGCTTTTAGAACAGAAGATTACCTACCATTCATTCCAGCAGTACTGCCCCCAGTACATACACATCTGCAACCTCAATATCAATCACCCATTACGCAAGTTCTTCATCGAGTTCCACAGCACAACAAACCACCTCCAACATATGACCAGCATATGGCCAGAAAAGCAACCCTTCAGAAGAACAGTTCTTCAGAAAGTAGTCAGCCATCCAATTCATCCAGCTTCGAAAGTTCTGAAGGGGATAAGACAGTTGCAGGTAGCAGCAGCACTGACACTGAAAGCAAACGAATGTATGCTTGTAGGTGGCTAGACTGTACAGCAGTTTTTCAAGATCAGGACGAATTCGTTACGCACATTGAAAAAGCTCATATCGACCAAAAGAAAGGCGATGACTTTGTATGCTTTTGGAAATTTTGTTCAAGAAAACTTCAGCCTTTTAATGCACGTTACAAATTGTTGGTTCACATGAGAGTTCATTCCGGAGACAAACCCCACAAATGTACAGTAAGTGAAACTAAAAACATTAATTTCAAATGTTTGATTCCTTTTATTGTAATTATTTAAAATGTCATAGACAATGTTATGATGTTTTGTATACAGGGTGCCTCATAAATATTAGCATAAATTTTAGGGCAGGTAGGGCAGCCCAAAAGGATTGAGAAATGCATAGCAACCTATGACTGGAAACGTTCTTGGAAAGTGGTATTAGAGGTACAAAAAATGAAGACAGAAGTATTATTGTCTATAAATATTACTTATGCTATAGCCAGAAGTATTTATTGCCCATGAATATTATATATGCTGTAGTAGATGATACCATTTCGAAATGTTACAAAAGATGTTCAAAGTTTCCATCATTATAAGCATTACACCGACGGACCATAGATTGGCGGACACGGTCACAAACATCCAAATTTGCCACAACAGGTCTACGTGCTTCCTAAAGAAAGACTTCTAGGTTGCTCGAATTCGGAGAGCATGGGGGCCAGGCAACCGGTCCACCGCTCGCAATCCATCGTTAACCAAACGGCCCACTCAAATATCTCCCAACATATAGGTGATGGCAATAGATAAGACACGACTAGGTCACTGGACATAATGTCCAGACTAAACATTGTACATAATGTCCTGACACACTGGACATAATGTCCAGACTAAACATTGTAAATTATGTTTAGTCTGAACAGCACCACCTAGGGGCGTATGACAACGTTTTCGGTCACATGTTGCTATGCATTTCTCAATCTTTTTGTCGTGCCATACTTGCCCCTAAAGTCTGAACCAATATTTATGAGACACCCTGTATATTAAAATAAGATATAACGTTTTGAACCCTTTAAGTTTAGAAGCAGGAATTGAAGATTTATTTCTAACTCAAATTAAATTATTTTCATACTGATAATTATCATGCATTGAAACCTCAGACCAATTGATATATGAATTATATTTCAAGACAATTCTGTGCCTGTTATCTCTAATAAATTTTTGTTATTTTTAATGCTTTACTCATTGCTGCCAGAAAACCGGGATTTCAGCGAGAAAACCGGGCTACGTAATTTCGAAAGAACTTCAAATTAACAAATGCTTTCTATAATTTTTAGTTCAGGTAACTGAACTATTTATAATGTGATACTGCGTGCTTAATTAAACATTCTAAATTGTATGTTACTTAACTAATTTCAATCTGTAAATTTCTTTTGTACCAATTAACTGAAAAATAATTGAAAGTAGAAAAGAAAAGCTTTTATTTATCAAAATACTTTTAAACAAGATGAAAATAAAACTAAAATAAAAGGTCTAAAAGAGTTCAAATTTTTAACAGTCTCTCAGAAGGGCTGTTTTTAAAGTTTAATATGGTTTACCAGTGCAGATTATCAGTAGAGATAGCTCAGGTGGATCGAAACACATTATAGGTTACTAAGATATACTTAGATTAATATAGGGAACATTCTATAGCTTCTGGTCTATTTGAGAAGTGAAAAAATATAGCGTACCCTTCCATAAAAAATAATTTTTATAAATAAATAAAATAATAATAATAAAAATTTTGAATGATTTTAATTAGACATATCACCACTGAAATGCATTTTTATTGAAATATATCAGACTAAATAGTAAAGGGAACATTTTAAGAACTTCATCTACTGGCTTTAAATACCTTAGTTCAGTGGTCTCAAACTCAAATTGCATACGAGTCGCATACGCGTTCTGAAAAAAATCTGACTGGAAAGTTTTTTTTAAAAAAACAAAAATTTTATTAACAAATAAATTTTAAATTTTGCTTATTAAACATTTATTGAAATATAAAAACAGCAATTATAATAATAACTATAATAATACTATAAAGGGAAAAAACTCAAACTTCTATTTATTTTTTATCTGAAATCAAAAGTTGGTACTTGCAAGAGACTTTTGTTAGTTACACTTTGTAATTGAAATACATTGACAGCGAAATATTAAATTCTTAGTCTGAAAATTCTTTCAAATAAATCTAACGTGTTTAATTAAGCATTAAATAATTTAGTTTAATTTAAACTAAAAATAAACAAATTATGAAAAATTTCAACGTTTTCAGTGATACTTTTCCAAGTGGAATAATGCTTGAGAATAAATAATGACAACCTAATTTCTTTCAATTATGAGAAAGAAATTAGGTTGTCATTATTTATTCTCAAGCGTTGTTAGATTTTTCTTCGGAGAATAAATTTAAATGCATATGCTAGCTTGCAATTAATTATAAACTCTTTTTATTTCATACTATAACTTGGTAGATTCTGTTAAAGTGTGTAACCCTGGAGAGAAATTACTGAAAATTATCACGGATTGTAGACACTCATAGTTTAGTTGAGTCCTTTTCTTATGAGTTTTCAACTGAGGGATAAAAATGGTCGCAAATAAATGTATTCGAAACTGAGCTTATTTACTTTTCGACATGTACGAAACGTTTATAAGGTATTTCTCCCACCTTCTTAGCATGCTTTCGTGGTGTAATGGTCAGCACACTCGGCGCGTATTCTAGAGGTCCAAGGTTCGAGTCCCGGCGAGAGCATTGCTCATTTTTCATGTCTCCTGCGTCGAAATAACCTAATGTTTCTACAAGTTAGTGAAGTCTTTATCCTGAAAACGTTGAATAAGATTTATAGCACATTGTAAATTAATTAAATGCATTCATAGATTTTTCTGTTCACGTTATTTGCGTTGTTTTTAATGAAAATGAAAGTAATATAAATTCGAACTTCTAAAGGCTAAAATCTTGTAATCTTTTCATTCTCGTATTTACTACAAACACATAATTGAAATGTCTTCTCGGGCCGCCCATTTGAGACAACTGACTTACTTTGTTAATCCATAACAGACGCAATTAAATTTGGAAAATAAGTATTTTGCATGTTGTTGAATCATTACAAACTTAAATAAAAAATAACACAACGCACTTACAGTGAGCGACATTTTAAGGCAATCAACACAAAGCGTGTTTTCAGACTAACAGCCTTTTAGGGCTAATAATTAATGTACAGATTATTGTGTGGTCAATATTACGTTTATTGATGTAAAACAAAATTAAATACAATTATTAGATTAATAAAAGTTGGTTGCATATCTACATAAAGTTTTACAAATATCCACAGCAGATCAAGTGATTTCAAACCAAGTAAAATTTAATACGAAATATAATAATATGGCACAGTAACAACCTTGTATTTGGCGTTGTTTGAGAAACTATCTTTTCATCTCTAGATTCGCTACGTAGATGACATTTTCTTGCCTTTTGATGGTAATAAATAAGGTTTATTCCAGCTCTATTCTAAATCCGATTGATAGCTTAAAGGTGCTCAGAGGAGCTTAGTGCACTCAAACGATTTAGAACCTAGAGCTAGTAATTTGCCTCCAGGGGTGATCCATTCGACAACTTTCGAAATAAAACTTTAATTTCAACATTTTAAAATGCTATTTTATTTGTTTTTATGCTAACAAAATCGTCGATGAAGTTTTAGAAATTAATTTCTTGACTCATTTGTCTTTCTCCAGACAGTACAATATTTATTAAATATAAAATACTTTTTTTTAGGTCTTAGATGCATCTTAATCAATCTGTATCTAGAAAGCCTCTATTCACAGCACATACTACTGTCAGCACTCGTGAGGAAAATTAGACATATTGAATTACCTCAACTTGAATTTAGTTTTTAGAGATTGAGTTTTAGAATAAATTGTAAAAAATAAAACTTCTCAATAAAATCCACGGTTCGATACTTCAAGATTCCATTTCTGATTTTAATTCTTAGGGACTTAATAGAATATCTTGCCACTGTGGTTTAATGTAAGTTTGCAATAAACATAGCCCGCGCTCACGAGAAACGATTGGAAAAATAAAGGCCAGGTAAAGACTTTTAAGCTGGATATATAAGTTGAGCATTTACGAGAAATTATGCAACTTGGCACCAAGTTTCGTCCAACTTTCAGTATTAATCAGCACTTTTACCTTAAACAATTCAATAATGATCTTGATAAATTTATTATTTTAGCTAGTAATAGTACCAATTTACCTACTACTACTTTTCTAGAATGGAAAGCTGCACTAATTAAAGAATTTCAGCTTATGCTTTTCAAGTTACCCAATTTCAATTATTTACACAATAAGAGGCATCTTGAAACTCTTATTCAGAAACAGCAACATAACTTTATCATCACAAAGATTGACAAAGCTAGCAACAATTTTAGTGTTATTTGAAAAACGTTTTATTTCGACCTTCTGAATAAAGAATTGAATAGCGCTTGCACCTATCAAAAGATTACTACCAGCACTAAAATTCTTCTCAATAAATTTAGTGCACTTCATAAAAGACTAATATCCTTCCTCGCAAATATAATAAGAGATTTGCAAATCTATATGCTCTACCAAAATTTCATAAGACTCCGGTCAAATTTAGGTTGATTGCCAATAGTACAAAAAGTTATCTTAAGTAAATAAATTATCTCTTTGCACAAAAACTTCATCTCATACGTAACCTCATTAATAATTATGATTTTAAAGATCTACATTGCAACTGGATGATTTCAAGTAACGAACATGTTATAATAACCTTAAATACACTTAAAATAGAACATATCCAACGCTACGACTTTGAAAACTTCTATACTACTTTGCCACTTGAAGAAATTTATAAAAGTTTACTTGCTCTTCCTGAATTATTTCTCCAAATTTCTGCAATATTAAATGCAGAAAAATGGCAACTTTTTCTTTCATGCGTACTTTTCAATAATTATATTCAGTTCAACAACAACATATTTAAACAAATACAGGGAATTCCTATGGGAGGTAATTTTTCAATTTCTGTCTGTGAATTATTCCTTTTTAAAAAAGAATTGACTTTTATATGTTCACTCAATAAGTATGATCATAAATTTTACCAACACATCTTTCGATATATTGATGATGTAATAGACTTCAACAACTTCAACAAGATTGAAAATGCTAATATCTACCCTTCATGCCTAAAACTTAATACTACAAATACCGTGCAACATGTATAGTCTATCTTGATTTGCACATTATAGATTATAATTTTTTGAAAGTCTATGACAAACGAAGAGAATTCAACTTTTCAACACTTAAATTAACCAACTGGAATTCCAATATTTCTAAAAACGTCATCCTCAACACAATTTACTCACAGCTGCTTAGAATTAAAAGAATTTGCAATACAACAAAACATCTTCAAGAAGGATACCTAGAAGTTTCGCACTCACTTGCACAATATTGCATAATATGAAACTCACTTCGTCACAATATTGAAAAATAATCTTATTCCTCAAAAAGTAATTAAAAATACGTTAAAAAAGCTGGCATTAACCTTACCAATTTTTAGATTTTTTGAGTTAGATAATGAAATTTTGTGCTTAAAGCCCTATGGGACGGTATAAAGTGGATGGCTAATTCTGATGATCTAATGTATAAATGTACAAATAATTCCTGTCACTACGTCTATTTTTCCTCTTAAAATTTGGCACAATACTTTTAATTCTATTTTTAAATAGTTTTTAAACATTTGCATTTGCTGACCAATTCTATTCTGTTATTAATTTATGGGCTATTTCGTTTCTGGCAGCTTGAACGCCCTCTAGCTTGAAGAATTACGACTTTAATTAACAAATTACTATTTTTCCATTATTTCTGCTGACTTTAGAGGCCGTTTTAGGTAATATTTTGTTGAATTGGCCATTTTCTCTTTTACCCAATCCAATTTTCGTCAAACTACTAAGACAAGACGCTATTTTGAACCTTTTCCGCATTTTTCAACACATTTTACCCCCCTTTGCAACGAGTCCTGTTTTTTACCTATGGTCAGTCACTTTACATTGGCTATTTCCCAGTGACGTTGTTTCCCCCCTTTCTACTCATCCGGCAAGTTGGAGAGCAGCGGAAACGTTCGGTGTTTGCTCACCCTTTTTGAGTTTCCTCGTTGACCAAGGCTATTATAATTTTTTTCTCTAAAAGATTTTTTCTAGGTCTTGAAAAGACCCTTACTACGATTCGTCTATTATATTATGTTTTCCCATTTGATTTAAATATAATTTACGGTACTTTTACAAAGTATTAACTCTTTAAGCTCGCAGGTCCACCCATAAGATCTTGTATATTTTGACTAATAGCATATCGCTATTTATTATTTTTTTCTGTACATCAGCATTTCCTTTCCATTATTTATTTATTACCTAGTTAATGTAAGCGGACGCGTCGGGAAATTGGAACAGAGAATTGAGACTAAAGTTTTTGACATAGTTTATTTAATTCATTGAAAAAAGTGTCGCATACAGTTTCAATTGTCTGTTTCGGCGAAACGCGTGATGGAATTAGCTTAGTTCAAAATTCATTGGGGGAAAAAAATTCCCCTGACGTGCCAAAATGAACTTCGATTTGGGCTAATCATCCATTTACCGCTTCTTAATTTTTATTTTATTTTTATTTTTACTTCGATCAATTGATTAGTTCTTTTACTATGTTTTAAATATACTTAATTAGTTTAACATATAGCTTACTATTTTTGTTAATTTTTACTTGTTCAATTTACTTATTCAAATGTTGTATATTTTTCTTTTAACACAATTCATTGCAACAAATTTGCTTATGTTGAAGTTTTCGCGAAGCCACAGATTTTTAGCAACTTTTTAGCGTGCGTACTAAAATTTATCTTCTAATTTCCTTAATTTTGCAGCACAATGCGCAGAATTTTTGACCACATAGGTCTTTCTTAAAACTAAATATATATATATATATATATATATAATTACAAAACAATTTAAAAAAAACATAGTATAATCATGCCTAATGAATTTTCGCTCATAAAGCTGCTGAAAAATTATCAGTAAAGACATAATATGAAATATTAATCGAACCAATTTTCCACAAAGACCAATTTAGAACCAATTTTCCACAAAGACCAATTTAGAACCAATTTTCCACAAAGACCAATTTAGAACCAATTTTTAACAAAGAAATTTAGAACCAATTTTTCACAGAGGCCAAAAATTGAAATTTGTAAGTAATAAATTTCATAAAATCCTATAAATGTAAAAAAGAGTTTAATAAATGTTAAAACTATTTATTTAATTTTTTTATTGTTATTATTTTTATTATTATTTATTGATTTTTTTAATTATGGTGCTACTTGTTAATGTATTTCATTAAACAAGTAGCACCATAATTAAAAAAATCAATGAAATTTAAAGAATCGTAAGATTCTGTACTGTGTACTTTTAAGTTACAGTTGAATTTGAAGAATCTGAAAAACTAGTTAGCGAATAATCGCTTGAGTTCGTGAGACAGTAATTAAGACTTTAAAAGGGTTAAAGGCTCTTTACTATCCCAAATTAAAGTTTAGCAGAACTACGTCTTTGAGTTTTACAATAAAGCCGCCACTTGAACTCAAAAACTAAGAAATTAACTAATCTTAACTAAAAAGATATAGCTGAAACTATCAAGATTCTAACCGAGTTGGCCCCTTAAAGATGAATAACGGCGAAGCTATCAAGGGCCTAAAGTACTGCCGAGCGTAATACTAGCTTAAGAGAGAGTAGCCTAAAAAGGCAAACACGTGCTAGCCAGAATCACTGGTTCTCTCTGACGAAGGCAGTAGAATTTCGCGGTTAAATAGTTCTCCTCAATTTGCATCGAAACGCGTTTCTAAAACTACGTTCTAGCTGGAAGTTGTAAATTCAGGAAGATAGGAAAGGAAGTTAAAATTTAACTGTTAGGAAAATTAGCGTAATCCTTACAGAATAAATATATAAAAGAAGAAGAATTAAATCAACTTCAGCGGCATTTCATCAGGAGAAGGAATATTGAAATCAATTGAAATCTCTCTTCCATAAAAATCCTTCCTTTTCTGTATCCAGAATTAGTTGCCGATGAACCGTTCCAATGTATTTTAATTATAAAAATTCACCCGAAAATTCTGGCCCCTCCGCAAAGCAAGGAGAAAACAAAGTAAATTCAAACCAAAATTTTACCTTTAAACACAGAGAACTCTATCCAAATAATTGAAAACGTAAGTCAAATAATAAAATACTTAGTGAAAAATTGAAATCAACAAAACAAAGAGAACTTTATCCAAAGAACTGTAAACAAAGAGAACTTTATCCAAAGAACTGTAAACAAAGAGAACTTTATCCAAAGAACTGAAAACATACTTGAAACATAAAATATTTTAGCTAAAAGATTTAATCCAAACGGAATTGAAATATAAACTCTTAAATTAAGAAATAGTTAAAAGCTTTGAGTACTTTCAATTAGAATACAACTGAGACTATGAAAAAGATCGTTACTAGTAGTGACGCTTAGGTTTGTCAACTTGGTGTCATTGGCGAAATTTAATTTTAGTGGCGAGAAAGTAATCCCTCAAAAGATGAAACATTGCAACAAAAGACAGAATACTGAAACCAGACAAAAATTTTTGGCCGGAAATTAATATTAAAATTTAAATTTATATTATACTAAATTAATAAGAAATTTAAGTGAATTCTGGGGTAATCTTTGGAATATGGTAACAGGTAGTTTGGCGACATTTTGATAAGGCGATAAAGGTTACTAGCTAGAACTTTAGCAGTGTACATGGATAAAGTCAAGAGTGTGCGCAATGCCATTTTTTTGCAATTCTGGGATGTTTTTTTAAGTGAAAATAGGTCGACGTGTACATGGTTAGCGTGTATGTGCAATTCTTAAAAACGCGGCAAGCAGTTTGCGATTCTGCTCTTTCTCCCAATTTCGCACCTAATCTTCGTCATGATTAAGCACTTTCGTTCCATAAAAGTTCTAGCACAAGCGTAATTCGGCTAGCAGATTGTTGGAAAAAAAGCATTTATCTCGTGAAAACAAAATTGCGTCCAAACAAAATCTAGCAGGTTGCTGTAGAAGGGTTGGTCGCCAAATAATCGCCAAGTTACCATAATCCAAAGATTAACCGAATTTTGACCTTTTTTGAAACAACTAGGGAATAAAAAATGCGATATTAACTTTACCTTTTAGATAACTTGTTTACGCTGAAAAGATATATTTTACCCAAATCTGAAAAGAAGGTAAGTTATGGGTGACTTCAACGAATCATTTAATGTGAATATGTAATTAAAAATCTCTCTTTTTTCCTTTGAATTCGGCTAGAATTTAATGAAAGTACTATTAATTACGTACTTTATGGAATTACTGGCATTCTATCCTATATGACTAAACAAAAGGGCCTATTTCAATTAAGACGTTTTCGTAGCTCTATTAAGTGAAGAATTTCGACCTTTTTACCACCTTGTTTTTTCTTCTTGAAACTTTCTGCCCATTTTTAAAACTAAGATTGTAAAAATACATTCCCATCTTGGATGATCTCTTAAAAGCCTAGTAGCAGAAAATGAAGCCACAGTTCATCTCCGTTACCTTCTTCCTAGTTAACACCCCTCCATTTCAGTTTTTTCACCAAATGAATCACTTTCAGAGGGAGGGGCTGTTTAACTGTTTTTAGTTCTTTGCTTTACAACCTTCACGAGTTTTTCTGTTTGGTTCTTTTATCTTTTTTGGTAAACCCCTAAGCAGTCTAAATTCTAGCAACTCCAGCAACTTATTTTTATGAGTATCTTTTGGCACAAATTTAAAATTCACAAAAAGCTAAATTTCGAGAACTGAACCGCCCTTGTTTTAGGCTTTAAATAAGTCGACTCAGCAATTCATCTTTCAGTTCTGAAAAAAAAAAAAAAAAAAAAAAAAACCCATTGATTAATTCTTGATGTAGAATTTTTCTTGATTTAATTTAGCTAATGTAATTAGTTTGTTTTGCCTTTTTTAGGTTTCAGGTTATTTTAGACCTTTTTATAGGTTTTTTAAAGACTTTTTTTTACAATTATTTTTACTATTATTTAACTTTTGCGTGTAAGTTTTGGGCTTACTTGAGTTCGAATGCTTGTAAGGAAAATATCTGAACATTTGAGAATGTTGTTTTAAAGTAAAGGTTTGGTACTAAAAAGCAGTTTTAAGTCTCAAATGATTCAGAGGAATGAAATATGTATTCGGAACTCATCAATCAACTTGGTTTAGGGCTTCAAAACACTTTTTTCTTGACAAGTTCTGATTGAAGCGTTAAACAGGGGAGATTAATAAAAAAGTTACTTTGTTTTGTTATGTATAATATTCTGTAATTGTTTTTAAAAGTTTCCTTTTTCTCATATTAATTTTCAATTAAAAATCTCGTTTTTGAAAGTTTCATTAATTTACGTTTACTCAATTTGGTAAGTTTTTACCTGGAAAAGAAAGGTTAGCCCTTCATATAGATGGAACAAAATTTCATTTAATTTACTTCCGACATTTATTTTTTGATATATATATATATATATATATATATATATATATATGTATATATATACACCCGGTTGCATGCATTCAGCCGGGCTGTATATATAAAATTTCAACATTCTACGGTTAATCGTTTTTGCCCTATGCGAGATAGATAAGTACTTACATACGTACAGACGTCACGAATAAAAAAATCCATTTTACAATCCATTTGTGTAATAAAAAGTCCTTTATTCTGTACGTATGCACAGATGTTAGAAAGAGCTAATCAATATTAATTCGGGAACGTTCAAAATTGTTATTTCCGTCGAAATCTGGAAATCGAAATTTTGGCAATTTTCATACATCATTTACTTCTTATAAGGAAGTAAAAAAACTAGTAAGTCAGAGAAATATTGAAACTGGCATTCAGAATGCTTAATCATGACAAGAAGTTGTCTTTTATAAAAAGGCTGATTTTTAAACATCTAAACTAGATCTCGAATTGTTCTTTAAATAAATTGTAGTTAAATTAACATTTAGCTATCAGTTATTAAATATTTTAAGAAAGTCACGAGAATGTTGTTCTCACTTAATAATATGATTTTGATAATTCATTTTTATACATAAAGAATGTATTTCTTGCGATTTCCTTTTATCTGATAACCCTGATTACGCCTCTTAGGGTCGTTTTCCCAAATCCGTTCAGTGTTCTTGGCTGCAGTTTACCTAAGGGTCATTTAAAAGAACCGAAAGTGCAAAACTCCGCCGGATAACCATCGTATGATTTTACAGGTATTTAATTAAATGGAAAACATTTTATTCCTGTTTCTTGTTCTTTCTTTGCTAAATAAGCGGTATTTGACTTTGATGTGCGACTTAGAGGCTTTATCTACCTTTTTTTTTAATTATAAGAAGCTAAAGTTTATGGATGTCCTTTCCATACAAGGCTGAAATTTCTTCTTCAGAAATTGGTTCTAAAATATTTTGTTAACTATGCAGCAAATTAATTTTGCTTTGATTGAAAATTTTATAAGATTTGGTTAATCTTTGTGAAAAAATTCTGCAGCTATCATGAACTTTTCTGTGCATCGAAAAAAATAGTTGAGCAACAGAAAATGATTTAATTAGTTTCTCAATTAATTACTTCATGTAATTATTATTAAAGTCGCTTAAATATACCCTTGCCTCATCGAGTATTAACATAATTTCCAGTAGGTATTTCTAGTTATGTGTTTTTCGTATAATTTTCTACATTTTTTCCCCCGAAATATGCTTTGGCAAAAGCAGATAACCTTTAAATCTTTTTTACTTAAATTTTCCTAAATGACTTTATTTATACTGCCGGGAAACATTCCCAGTTTCGATGAAATGCGTCTGTGAGTCGGTGGATTTTCTTTCGAAGTCAGAGACTTTATTTTCTTGATATTTACGTGCGTTCAAACAGTCTTAAGATGGCATGTCATTTTTACTTCCGGCTGGATACTACTATCCTTTCGGATTCATATACTGAAAATACCTTTCTTTGAAATGCAGAAATCTTGATTTTTATACCACTTTACAATTTATGAATACGAACATTTTCCTCGGAAAGTGCCTTTACGTAAGCTTTGAGGCATCCATCAGTTTTGGAAGCTATTTCCAAAGTAAATCGGTTATTCTGCATTCCAGTGAAAACAAAACAGTAGCAGACAATTATACTAAAAATGCCAAACCTTTATCTCGAAATGCTAAAGAGAAAATTCAAGCAGAGAACCGTTTCCATAAGTGCGAACCACTTTCTGTGTATGTGAAATAAAATTAATGTGTGAATTATCCAATTTATTTGAAAAAAATTACTTTTATTAATTAATCAAACTTATTAACAATTCTGATTTATATATGGTTATCTCTGCAAAGTAACCGAGCTGGTCTCTGTTCTCTTTTACTATAGTATGCGGGCTGTACAAAAGCATTTTCCAGACTAGAGAATCTGAAGATTCATCTGAGATCTCACACAGGAGAAAGACCTTTCACCTGCACGTTTCCAGGCTGCTCGAAGACATTCAGCAATTCTTCCGATCGAACGAAGCATCAGAAGACTCATCATGACACGGTAATAACAAAATAGTTTACGTGATGTTCATTTTAAGTTGCGTCTCTATCTTAGTAAACCCATCATAATTTTTAAATAACACCATCAATCGGAAATGCGTTACAATTAACTCACCTCATAGTTTAATGCAGCCTAGCTTAAATGTGGTCAGAAGTGTTTATTGTACTCAAAATATTTTGAAGCTAGACAGTGGCAAAGTTAGATATTTTGCCGCCGGGAACTGTCAATTTGTCGCCTTTCAAAATCAAACTTTGATTTCAACATTTTTTAAAATGTGCAAAGTGCAAACAAAGGAACAAGTGTTATTTTGTTCTTTTTTATTAGTAAAATCGTCAGCGAGATCATAGAAGTCTGGTTCATGATTAAAAAAACGAAATCTTCTCTAGACACTGCAAAAAAGTCATTTTTAGGTCTGAGTTGCTTCCTAACCGGTCTGTATGTAGAAAAACGCTTTTCATAAGTAATACTTTCAGCATTCGCTAGGAAAACTCGAAGTAGAATTCAGCAATTTCAAAACCGTATTTTAGAATACGGTCTTGAAAAAGCGAGAAACTTTAGCATCAAGGAACATGAATCTTGTGTCCGAAAAAGCGAAATTAATGAGTCCTCGAAAGGCATTCAAAGTTGGAAATTTGATGACTTTAGGTTCGCAAATTTATTCAAAATGCGTCTTCCATCGGTGAGTTGGATTTTCTTGAAGCTTTTCCCATTCACAAAGATTTATCTTCTTTATTTAATAACTTTAATTCCAATCCAGTCATTCCTAACTTTTTAAAAATTATATTAACTTAATTTTTCAATTTTCGTTACTATTTCAGCGAACAGTTGGCGCTGCATTCTTATTCGGTTTACTTCTGTTTGTTTTAAATACGGCCGTGTCTTGCTCTTCATAGCCCCGATCTTAAGTGATCAAAGTTGTGTTGTAAAAAGGCCTTGTGTTAGTGCTGATTCTTTTTCTGACTGATATAACCTGATTTGGGACTGATATTGGACTAATATTTAATTTTTGGACTCTAGATATTACCATTATGTAGCTTGCAAGGCAGATTATCACCCGCTTTCAAGAGATCACGGAGAAAAACAAAGCACCTGCACTCACCGAGAACGCGCAGCTTGACCTGGTTATTCTTCAACTACTTACAGATTTTCTTTTGAAATGTATGCCGGAGAAATTTGCCGAGTTGAAAGGTCAGGTTTTAAGCCTACCCACTGCTTTTCTAGTACGGAACCTCCCTCTGGAATGGATTTGAGAAGTCAAAACAATCAGGATAATTGTATAGACTGGAAGCAAGCACAGAGAAATGTTAAAAGACCTCTTAGCCCTGTTATTAGGGAGTAAATTGAGGTACATAACCTATACCACGTGCTGAGTGATGACTCTGACTAATCCCCCCCCTCTCTGATGTCTGAAAAACCCACCAACTGCATAAAAAATAGTGGTAAAATTGTTGTTAAGCGAAAAACAAAACCGAGAACGGCTAAATGCAGTAAAATTCTGAAAAATTAACAACACAATGAAAATTATACACTCACACACTTAATGTATATTCACATTAAAGTCGAGATGTACAGAGGTCGGCGTGGGCCGACTTCAGTGCTTCCGATGCCAGCGATGTGACCATGCACAAGGGGCATGTCATCCTCCACCAAGGTGCTGCAAGTGCGCCGGCAGTCATGAAAATCGGGACTGTCCGCTACCTAAGGATTCAGAACCTAGATAATGCAATTGCTTGGGAAAGCACATAAGCAATTGGAGGGGTTCCGAAGCTTTTCCCAAGCAAAAATCTGAACTGCAAACTAAAACTCCGAAGGCAGTCGATAGATTTATTGTTAGTAAATCCTATGCAAGCGCTGTAAAATCTGAAAAAAAATTGAAAAAGCAGTCACTGAAGCACAGAAGGTCATGGAAAACATTTATGACTTCATTGCGTTATTCCATAACTCCAGTTACTCGGCTGGCGAGCCAAAACTAGTGATGCCCAAGACTGAAATTAATCATGGGTAACAGAAACCCATACAGAATTGGCGAATTGCAACACTTCCTTTACACTCATAATGATGACATAGCGCTAGTAACTGAAACATTCACTACGTCTGCACATTCTCTAAGTATCGCTAATTACAGATGCTACCGCTGCGATCAGATAAGGTACAGAGGTGGTGGAGTGCTCATTTACGTGAACAGGAACTTCGACTCTAGCTTTCTTACATCAGACAACAGCCATGGCTTCGAAGAAGTTAGAGTAATTGTCCATATTCCTCACAACGGAAGCATAACCTTCTGTGCATTATATAACACTCCTGATTTGGGAATGCAGGACCAACGTCTCCACAATCTCCTTAATAATTCGCACCCCACTATAATTGGTGGGGGTTTAAATGCTAAGCACGCCATCTGAGGATGTAGGAAAACAAATAATAATGGTGAAATTCTTTTTAACTTTCTTTTCAACAACCCCTATTATATTTATCCTCCTGATGAATTCACATTCAGGTCTACAATTCGCACACAGAATCCGGAACATCCTAGAAATTTTCATTTCGTCCACTAATATCCTACTTGTATATTAAGAAATTGATTACCTCTCCTCCGATCATGTCCCTGTACTGGCACACTTTGGTATTTATAAACCTGAAAAGAACTGCGTTTTCAGAGACTGGCAGCATTTTCAAAATTACACTCAGCTACATCCCCTGCACATTGCCCTTTTAAAACACAGGACGATATCAACCAAGTCCTTCAAAACCTCACTGAAAGTATTAAGAAAGCATTTGAAAATTCCATTATCGAAATTAAAACCAAAAAGTATCATCTTAAATTACCACTTTACATCCGGAACTTGATTAAAGAATGCAACAGATTGCGAAAACCATTCATCTACTCACGTGATCCTGTCATCAAAACGAAAGTGAACAAGCTTAATAGTAAAATTAACGATTGGCTGATGAACACCGCACAAATACATGGAATGACAAAACTGATGGTCTTAAATCTGAGGATGGTGCGTTTTGGAGCTTTTTTCGTAATCTAAAATCAAAACTTTGTCCATAGAAGACACATACCAAAACTATGTCCATAAAAGATAGCACCGAGTTCAAGTATTCAAATGAGGAGAAGGCCAACGCATTCGCAAATCACTTTGAATAGAACAAATAGACTGCATGAGATAAAGATTTGGTGCCGTCATTGGAGGTCGATCATCAAAGCCTATAAGTCAAAATTGCTATTCGTTGGCCGTCACAGAGTTAAAAACATTAATAAAAACTTATCCCCAAAGTCACCCAAGCGACCTATTTATTAGTTCATTTCAACACCACTCTCACTTGGAGGGCACATATTTCGGCTGCCATTTGCAAAACCATAGGTGTTTCCAAGAAATTTAAGGTGCCTTCTCGACCCGTCCTCCTTACTAGACCTTGCGCAGAAAAAGTGGATCTATACACCTATCTTGCGACCCATTATCACATATGCCTCGCCTGCTTGCAGTGCGGCCTCTATACCAGACCTTAGTAAGCTGCATTTAAAATTGGACGATCTCATCGCTTTCATCGACACACTCAACAGCAATATTTACACCAAAGCTATACATAATGAGGATGTTCATTACACAGACAACTTTAAATATGAATTAATGAAAATGGATATTAACCTAAGACCATATGCCCCCCATGTCCACATAAATCCCACTCTGAACAGTTAACCCTCCCCAGATTACATTTATCTTATTCATGTTATTTTTTAGATTATCTTCATATATTCTTATTATATTACAATTTGATTACCCTGCTTTGTATTCATCTCTAGATCAGAGCTGTGGATGTACACATCTTAGAGTAACATTTTTCCCAGATCCAAAATGTTTATTTGCATATTCGGACGTAACATCTGATTCGCCATTCTACACCTCCTGATCTGTCTTTTATAGTCCCGTGCGACTAATCTCTGCACTTGCGTCTACTGCAATCTTTAATTTCCTGAAATTTAGATCTCTACTTTACTAGGCTTATTTATAGGTTTTTCCAACTATGTAAATTATGTAAAGATATTTTTCTGTTAATTTACCGATTTTTTTGTTTGCTTTTGTACTAGCATCAAGAGAAACCTACTCGTAAAATACAATCAAAATTGATTGAATAAATTTTTGTAATAGTTTATATGATTTTCTAGATTTTCTAATTGATATTAGTAGGCTTAATAAAGGGGATTCAAGATACGAAAAGAGTGCTGTTTCGTATTTACGTCATGCGTTGTTGAATACTACATTACACAGGTGAAAAGTGACGGAGAACGCGGACACCTGGTGGCTAACAGAGGTAAACAGGCAATTTGTTCTGTTCCTCCATCAGCATCCTGGATTCATCAGCTCCCTGGAGCCGGAAAAGGCTCCCTCGGGATTTAATACTTTACGTTACACATAAAGTAAACTATATAAATTAATCAGCCTGTTGTCTGGGATTAATTAGTAAATTCCCTAAGGTTTAGTGCGTGTGGTCAACCCATCCGAGATTATCTGAAATGCCGAAAAAAGATATAGTCTAGCTAATATCGGCAAAGACAAAAGTATCAAAGTATCTTCGTAGCAGCTGCAGCAATTATTGGTGTCCCTAGCGGCATGATACCAATTACTGGTTGCTGCCCATCTATGATGTCACTGCTCTCCTTCTACATATGTACATAGCTCTGATTACTGCTTGATTTTACGGTAAAACAATTTTTACAATTATATTGTTTCCTGTACACTTGCAATTTGTTTTCACTCTATTTAAACCACAGGACAATGGTACGCCATCTCACACGCACACCCAAGACAATATGGCATTGCTTAGGCCTGTGATGTCTTGCGGTCCTCTTCTGCCACTCTTCATCGCCTCTCTCTTCGAGAACCACAGTTCAGGAATCAACACTGTCATGAGACCTTCCGGCACTATCGCATACGAGTCGGAACAAGTTGTACCATCTGTACTGTATTCGCGGCTAAACAGCGTAACTTCGAACTTGGATCTTCGTGCAGATTTCTTTGCTCTTAACGAAGAGAGGCGTTATTTGTTTGCTCTTAATGAAGAGAGGCGTTATTTGTTTGCTCTTAATGAAGAGAGGCGTTATTTGTTTGCTCTTAATGAAGAGAGGCGTTATTTGTTTGCTCTTAATGAAGAGAGGCGTTATTTGTTTGCTCTTAATGAAGAGAGGCGTTATTTGTTTGCTCTTAATGAAGAGAGGCGTTATTTGTTTGCTCTTAATGAAGAGAGGCGTTATTTGTTTGCTCTTAATGAAGAGAGGCGTTATTTGTTTGCTCTTAATGAAGAGAGGCGTTATTTGTTTGCTCTTAATGAAGAGAGGCGTTATTTGTTTGCTCTTAATGAAGAGAGGCGTTATTTGTTTGCTCTTAATGAAGAGAGGCGTTATTTGTTTGCTCTTAATGAAGAGAGGCGTTATTTGTTTGCTCTTAATGAAGAGAGGCGTTATTTGTTTGCTCTTAATGAAGAGAGGCGTTATTTGTTTGCTCTTAATGAAGAGAGGCGTTATTTGTTTGCTCTTAATGAAGAGAGGCGTTATTTGTTTGCTCTTAATGAAGAGAGGCGTTATTTGTTTGCTCTTAATGAAGAGAGGCGTTATTTGTTTGCTCTTAATGAAGAGAGGCGTTATTTGTTTGCTCTTAATGAAGAGAGGCGTTATTTGTTTGCTCTTAATGAAGAGAGGCGTTATTTGTTTGCTCTTAATGAAGAGAGGCGTTATTTGTTTGCTCTTAATGAAGAGAGGCGTTATTTGTTTGCTCTTAATGAAGAGAGGCGTTATTTGTTTGCTCTTAATGAAGAGAGGCGTTATTTGTTTGCTCTTAATGAAGAGAGGCGTTATTTGTTTGCTCTTAATGAAGAGAGGCGTTATTTCTTTGCTCTTAATGAAGAGAGGCGTTATTTGTTTGCTCTTAATGAAGAGAGGCGTTATTTGTTTGCTCTTAATGAAGAGAGGCGTTATTTCTTTGCTCTTAATGAAGAGAGGCGTTATTTGTTTGCTCTTAATGAAGAGAGGCGTTATTTCTTTGCTCTTAATGAAGAGAGGCGTTATTTCTTTGCTCTTAATGAAGAGAGGCGTTATTTGTTTGCTCTTAATGAAGAGAGGCGTTATTTCTTTGCTCTTAATGAAGAGAGGCGTTATTTGTTTGCTCTTAATGAAGAGAGGCGTTATTTCTTTGCTCTTAATGAAGAGAGGCGTTATTTGTTTGCTCTTAATGAAGAGAGGCGTTATTTCTTTGCTCTTAATGAAGAGAGGCGTTATTTCTTTGCTCTTAATGAAGAGAGGCGTTATTTGTTTGCTCTTAATGAAGAGAGGCGTTATTTCTTTGCTCTTAATGAAGAGAGGCGTTATTTGTTTGCTCTTAATGAAGAGAGGCGTTATTTGTTTGCTCTTAATGAAGAGAGGCGTTATTTCTTTGCTCTTAATGAAGAGAGGCGTTATTTGTTTGCTCTTAATGAAGAGAGGCGTTATTTGTTTGCTCTTAATGAAGAGAGGCGTTATTTCTTTGCTCTTAATGAAGAGAGGCGTTATTTGTTTGCTCTTAATGAAGAGAGGCGTTATTTGTTTGCTCTTAATGAAGAGAGGCGTTATTTCTTTGCTCTTAATGAAGAGAGGCGTTATTTGTTTGCTCTTAATGAAGAGAGGCGTTATTTCTTTGCTCTTAATGAAGAGAGGCGTTATTTCTTTGCTCTTAATGAAGAGAGGCGTTATTTGTTTGCTCTTAATGAAGAGAGGCGTTATTTCTTTGCTCTTAATGAAGAGAGGCGTTATTTGTTTGCTCTTAATGAAGAGAGGCGTTATTTCTTTGCTCTTAATGAAGAGAGGCGTTATTTGTTTGCTCTCGCTGTCGATAGAGCTTTAACTAAAATCTACGCCTAACAAAAGGTTGTTGCTTTGCCTACTTTTATGTTTTACTCTGGCGTGTTTCTCATCTTCGCTGGAGATTGTAAAAGTTCAAAATTTCTGCCCTTCCACCTTTCAGTTTTTCCTGTTTCCAGACAGTAACAGAAATTAAAGTCAGACGTATTTCTCTGTCAGTAAGGAAATTTTTCTTATTTATGTCATTATGATAATAATTTAATTGTTTCCTGTATTTACCATTCAAAACTTTCAATGAAGGTAGGCATAGCAAAGAAATGAAGTTATTACAGTTTCCTTGGAACAGGCTCTCTAGTGTTCTCTCCTCAATTTAGTTCCGTATCATAATTTGGCATCTCGTGATTCTTTGAGCGAGTGGGAATACTGGTAATTCGACCTGGAGTCAAATCCCAGACAACAGGCTGATTAATTTATATAGTTTACTTTATGTGTAACGTAAAGTATTAAATCCCGAGGCAGCCTTTTCCGGCTCCAGGAAGCTGATGAATCCAGGATGCTGATGGAGGAACAGAACAAATTGCCTGTTTACCTCTGTTAGCCACCAGGTGTCCGCGTTCTCCGTCACTTTTCACCTGTGCAATGTAGTATTCACCAACGCATGACGTAAATACGAGACAGCACTCTTTTCGTATCTTAAATCCCCTTTATTAAGCCTACTAATATCAATAAGAAAATCTAGAAAAAACATATAAACTATTACAAAAATTTATTCAATCAATTTTCATTGTATTTTACCAGTAGGTTTCTCTTGATGCTAGTACAAAAGCAAACAAAAAAATCGGTAAATTAACAGAAAAATATCTTTACATACGTTGATTGCATCAGGCTTCTGTTGACATCAGCGGCCCCCCCCCAAAAAAAAAGTAAAATTAAAAGTCAACGTAAACTAGCGTGAAGCAAGTGAACGTTCTTTTGACTTTGATTTGGGTTGTATTAACAATATTATCTTATTGATAGTCCTAAAAGCCCAATAAAAATCAATATAAACCTGTAAAGTGTCATTGGTTTCCGCGGCGTATTTTTAAGTTTCCTTTGATATCCATAAGAAAAACTAGTAAAGATTTGAAAAACCAGTAGAGGTTAGTACAGATGAGTAACTTTTCATGGACCATTCTCAGGATTTTATTGGTACCCGAAAGAAAAATCAATAGACATCAGCACAAACGAGGAGACTTGAAAGAAATCCATAAAAATCCATGAAAATGGGTATGCGTTTCTATGAAGTATTCTTAGGATTCTACTGGTATCCATAAGAAAAACAGCAAAAATCAATAAAAAGCAATAAAGGCCAAGAGAAATCCGTACACCCATACAAATTTTTGCGGGTATCTGTGGCATAATTTTAGGGTTTCATTGGTACCCGTAAGAAAAACCAATGAAAATGAACAGAAACCATTGAATGTGTGTATGTGGGGGGGGGAAACGAACCACCTCCTTCACCTCTTTTTATTTACGGCATTGACTAATCTACGTCAGGGGACTAAAGTTTATATAGATATCATTTTCTGAGTTCATATTCAGCATGACAGAATACATTTTTCTTGACAAACGTTTACAGCTGTTTCTTCAGAAAAAGTAAATTTTCGACTTATTTTAGCTAATTTGTTAAATTAGCAATGGTTTTGTACGCAGAAATACTTAGTTGAAATGTATAATAGATTAAAACTATTGGACCTAAATGTTCATGCTTGAAAATTTAAATTACCGTATTACATGGGAACTTATAAGACGCTACTATGTATAAGACGCATCTTGATTTTGGGACCCAAAAATTAAATAAAATAAAGAATTATTTTGTTGATGTACCGGTTTTTATCAGCGTACTGGTCTACAGTTTAACAGGAGAAAAATATTAGATAAAGTTATTGAAATAAACGTTTATTCAGTATACAACTCGTCATCGTTGTCAGAACTCGCATCCATTAGGTGGGACCTCATCAGTGCACCCCCTAATGTTCCCAACAGCCTAAAGTACAGTTTCCTCAGATGCATTGTAACAGTTCATCTTTATTACTGTAGACAGTCTAATCCTAAAAGGATTCTTTTCTGGTACCTTAGGTAAAATGCGGTTTAGCTTACACTCAAGGAAGAAGCTCCTTTGCTAGGAACTAGAAACGTTATCATTTGAAAAACCTTTTACACCACTTTGTTCGTTAATGAACAGGGGTGAGAGAAATTATGAATCTCAAATGGACTCTCAGACGTTTGGGTTTTTTATAGAAAGAGGTGAGTGAAGGCCTTGACATTCTAAGGATTAATACACACTCCGTATGCATCGTTGACACTCTTTCACCCTTTGTTTCGTTCTCCATAATGCCACCATTGGCGTTTCTGTTGGTGTCGGCGACACCGTTATATAATACTCACTCTTTTTAAATAGGAAATTTTTAAGGAAAACTTTCGTTTTATATATCGGAAGATACAGTAATAGCGGTTTTATACACTTAAATAGTTGTTCGAAATATAAAATTTGAGTTTAATATGATTACTAAGGTAGCGAATTTTGATCTTTTGCCAATATGACAATCGCCATTTATTATTTTGTCCTTTTTTGAAACAAGTACAAACTCCATGATAATATTTACTTAAATAAAAATTGCTGTTATATAAAAAGTAATTTTACTGGTCAGTATTAAACTTTCATTTTTCTTAAAGTGATTGTTGCATGCCTAATTTCTTTATTTTGATTGCATGGAGACTGCATTTGATTGCATGTTTGCATTGAGACTCATATTAGTATTTTTTATATCAACGTAAAAGAGAAATTTCATTTTTCAAATTTTTGCACCTTTTTCAGAAACCTTACGTATGCCAAGTTACAGGTTGTGGCAAAAGGTATACAGATCCGAGTTCGCTGAGGAAACATGTCAAGAAAAGCCATCCTGATAAAAAAGAACCCGACAGGAAAAAGGTAAGTAAAACTGTTTATTAGTACAGACTATTAATTTAAAATAGGTACTTTAAGGTTGTAGCGATCCTCTTTCATTTACGATTGTGACATCACTGGACAGAAGCAACTAGAGGATTTTAACAAATGTTCATGAAATTAGGCCTTAAAGTGCCTATTCTAAAATAACAGACTTTAAACGGTACCCAAATGCTCGAATAATGAAATGATCAAGACCAAAAATAAAAAGTGATATATGTTATGACAATTTTAATATTTAATCTAGCTTCAGCAAGTCGCAAGGTAAAATAAGTTTAATATCAATAAAACATTATTCCAAATTTTTGAAGAAATTCATGAAGCGTACTAATAATAAATTAATTTAAAAAAAATTAGTATCATCATATACTAATTTTTAAAGACCTGAATAAATGTTCGATATTTGAAATGTTCAATTTAATATTAAATGATAAGCTATTTCAACAATAACAGGAACAAAAATAAGGGGGATCACTCAACCGCAAATTTTTAAATAGAAGAAGCTGTATAGCATAATAATTGAGAGAAAAAGATAACAGATATTATAAAATAATTTACTGTTTATTGTTTAATATACGCGGTTTAGAATTTGAATGATGAGTAGCACTGCTACACATGTGGAATCGAAACTGTGCCTTTCGCTTATTTGAGTCGTGCCAATCAAGAGAAACAAATCTTCGAAACGAGTCCACAGTGTATCACCACTTATCGGTCAGAATACTCGGCATTATGAAAATCGTTAAAATGTCTGCGGGATCTGAACATAATAAGCCGTCAATATTATACAAAGTGTAACGTGTCCGATTAAAGGAAGCTAAGTCATTTTGCCACTTAAGAAATTCTCTGATATTCGTACGGAAAAGGATTAGGAAATAGCAGGAGGAAAAGGCTCCAGTACATCGTAAGCATCAGAAACAAATTTCAAAGCAAAGATCAAAAGCGTTGCCTTGAAAAGATGAACCCCGTAGACTTCTTGCTCCATTTATCATGGGCCACATGGAATTCTTCCGTTGGTGACTTCATCTTTTTAAAGCACTCTGAAAAAAGATGCAGTAATTTGCTGAAGAAATTAGCGAATTTATCCATCACAAGTCTAGATTCCGGCATTAGCTGTATCTCGTTTCACGTTGCATCATTCTTTCCTGAACTGAGTAGCATTCTTGATGAATTTCTTAGGCAAATCTGGCGCTGGCTTATCGTCAGTGTTTCTTTTACTAATTTTAGCGTAGAACTCATAACCCCTAAAAGAAGGCCTCTTCAGGGTGGAAATGAAGTAGGAAACGCCTCAAGTTGTTTTTCGATGAATCAGCAAACAGAATTCATAGTCATGGAGACCAAGGAGATCACATCAGATTAAAAAAATATGCAAATAACATGCATGATCACGTTTGTCCAGAAACTGTACTGATAAAATCAACCGAATGGATAACATTAAGCGGTGAAAAAATAAAATTCAAATACCAATTGAATTTAAATAATTTACTAGAAATATAATTAGAAACATATGAACACTAACATTAAGCGATAAGAAAAATTTATCTCAAAATATCAATGAAATTTAACTTATTTAATGTAAATGTAACTAACTAGAAATGCATGACTAATTATTCACAATAATTCACTATTTAATAACACAAATTTTTTGCTGCAGTTAATTTCCTAGAATCAATTTAACTAATTTAGTTAACGGATACCTCAAGCCAAGTTAAAAATGAAATTAAAAACTGCAAAAAATAGGTCGGCCAATTTTTGTGGTACGTGAGTCAAACTTCTTGTATTTTTATTTTTTCAGAACGAATATAAAGTTTACTCAATTTCTGTTGCAAAACAAAATATATGCACCCCGAAACAATTGAGCCCAAATTACGAAACTCGACAGTAGATAGTGTTCGAGTAGATAAACAAATGCTCAAAACTTGAGGGGGGAAAGCGTTTTATTTACAAATAGCAGTGTAAAGAATGGGAAAATCAATAGGTGGTAAAGGACCCCCCCCCCCCAATGGCTGCGATACAAGCCGATACTCTGTTGGGCATGGGGTCTCTTGAGCTGTCAATGTCCCTTTGCGGTAGATTGTACCACAAGTGGAGCAACTTGTCAGCGAATTGGGGAGTATTTGAACACGGCTGAATTTGCCTGCCCAAGACGTTTGATTGCTGACAGGTTTAGAGACCTGGCAGGCCATTAATACGTCCAAGACATTGTTGGGAAAGTCGCCTGTATGTGGTCGAGTATTGTCCTGCTGGAAAACAGATCATCGCTATGGATAATGTTAGAATACTTGAAGACTCAAAAGCTAACATCAAATTGGCTTTTAGCAGCTAACTGCTCTTTGGTAGCTTGCGGTTCAATATCATGAATTTCGCCTCTTGAATAATCGTTAATTTGCATCTTCTAGAATTAAAGTGTTGGAAACAAGATGCGGGATTAGTTCAATTTAAATGAGGTAATACTGTTTGTTTTATACTATATATATTTTTTTCTATGTATTTCATTCCCTAGCTTCAGTTTTTCTATAAAAACTCTTGCTATAAATGATTTACTGGGCCTTTTAAACAAATTCTTAATTAAGAAAACAGTTCCAAAATGCCTGCTCATGAATTACAGACATTGATCCATGCATTTCAGTAAAAGCTACGCAAAGGTGTGTTGCTTCGTTTTAGTATTTCCAAAAGGAAAAGTAAACTAAAAAGATGTCTATAAAATGCCTCAACTTAGTCCTGAGAAAGTAAAGAAAGTGAAGCGTGAACGAGAGTATTCAGACTCCAGGGTTTAGTGAAAAATTTATTGAAAATCATTTTGGCAACTTGCGTTGACTTCCTTTTTGAATTCTAAAAATAGCAGCATTTGTGTACTCAGCTGAGTAAAATGTAGAGTTGTTTACAAAAAGCATAAAATTATGAGCATAAAATTAACGAATCTTTGTTAATGTTAGAATAATTTTAGTTTGCGAATGTTGAGAAGTTGAAATTTATGTATAATGTTCAAAATAAGTGCGTAAAGAGAAGTGCAGTGTAAATATTTTATTTTATGTTATAAATGTAGAGTTAATAAATTATGTTACAAAAATTATCATTTGATTCGAACTGTGTTATCTGAGTGGACCTAAAAACGACTAAACGCAGAACGTTGAAATTTTGTTTATGGAACTGCTATAATATATAGTTGTGCTCCACCTTTTTTCTTTTCAATCGCCCGCATCAAACACATATAAATATATAGTTGTGCTCCGCCCTTTTTCTTTGCAATCGCCCGCATCAAACACATATAAATATATATATTGCCACTCTGTTACCCAGCTCGGTGAGCTCAGTTTTTTATTCGTAGATGTTGGCCAAATGTGCATTTTTTTGCTTTAAAAGTGATTGAATGATGTTTTTATGTTCCGGTTAAGGTTTTTATGCATTTAGCTAATTTGCATGCAATAGTTGTAGAATTATCAACAATTAAAAGGGACGCTAAGCCTGATGAGGTCGCCATTTGGTTACATTTGAAACTCTTAATAGAATAGTGAATAGAATAGTGAACTCTTAATAGAATAGTTAATTGGTGCACCAAATTCAGTGTCTTTTTGCACTGTGTGACCAAAAGTAAACTTTCGCTATTGTGCACCAAAAATGTGTATCTTCCTGCCCGCTGGACGAATTGCTTATGTTTACTTACAAACTCTAATTTTAATTGTAAATTTTTTTAACTGTTTTTAATCTGTACTTGGTATTTTAGAGTTTTCTGTATTTTACAAATTTAATGAAGGCTGAGTTTTTATGTACTTTTTAATGCCGCGAAGTGAGAATTGAATTGATTGAATTAGAAATATAGCTCAATGAAGTTCGAAGAAGTAAGTTTAGATGAAGTGCAGCAAAAAATGTGTATAATTTAATAGTCCGTACAAGGAAGTCATTTGATGTCCACAACAGATATTTTTCTTAAGGTATGCCTTTTCAAATTTGGCAACGAGAGTTCAAGTTCTAAAGATGTAACAGTCACTTCTGTTTTTATTATTGCTGCATTTAGCATGGATATGAAAATTTGGGAGTAGTGATGAAACATCTGCCATCATACTATGTCTTCAGGATCGAGAAATAATTAATTCACTCTGAAAGAAAGTGCACGGAAAACCAAAAAATTTAGCTCTACTTTATTTCGAAGGAAGCACCGAAATGCAGACGTGAAGATACGATGTGCCGGGGAAAAAAATGCATTTTTAGAATTGGTTTTAAGGATCTAGACTCAGTTTCTTAACGGTAATTCGTTTCATTTATGCATGGTGTTTAGAATTAACTTCCCTTGAGTTTTGTCAGTATCAACATCATATGAATAATTTCACTGTTGTTGATTGGAACAATTATGTGAGGGATGCTTAGGTGGCACTGGTAATGTTGACAAAAGCCTGTTTTCGCGTCGAAAAAACGACGTTGATCGTATCCTTCCTTCCCAGTGAGTGTGCGGCGGGATTTACCGAGAAAACAAAAGAATGTTTTTTAGTTGCTCTACCAGAACTTTGCTTAAAGTTATTGAACAAAATATTATTGATGGCAGTACAATATACTAACTGTTGGAAAGTGTATCACAGTGAAGAATTGAACGAGCCAGATCTGAACATTTCTGGGTAAATATAATTTTATTGATAACGATACTACTGGTTGTGACATGCAAACTATTGAAAAGTTATGGAGCAGTGCGAAACGGTAAACACCAACGCGGCAAAACGGTAAACACCAATTAAATTTCAAGATCGAAGGGTACAAGTAACATCAGACAGCGGCATTTATGTCAAAAATGTCTTTAGAGGATGCCTACAGGGGTCATGCCTTGGACCAACACTGTGGAATATAGTGGCAAACTCGGCATTTCGTCAGTTTGAGAGCGTAGAATACGCTCGAATTATAGCCTATGCGGACGATTTTATGCTAGTTGTGGCAGGAAGGAGTAACCTCGAAATAAGATCTCAATACTGTCTTGATCTGTTCTCCCAATGGGCCAGAGCACATAAGCTTCATATTTCGGCAGAGAAAACTAAAACTTTGCTCATAGGACGCAGCAGGCAGCTAAGACGCAACCCAAGCATTAAACTCCATGGGATACCGGTAAAATGTTTCCCTCAATTGAAATATCTTGGGCTATTACTCGACAGCAGACTTTCTTGGATGCCACATGTCACTTTCTTGGATGTCAGGAATCTTAAGACTCGAATTAGCATCCTAAGCAACAACATGAGACGCATGACTTCACATAAATGGGGTATCTCATCTAAGCTACTAAAAATTTGGCATAGAACCATTACAGAAAGAGTAATAACTTATGGAGCAGCAATCTGGGGTGGCGAACTTACCTCTCATATGAAAAGATCCCTGCTCTCTATTCAGAGACAGCAGCTACTTCAACTATGCAGGGCTTACCGTACCACGTCAACACTAGCCCTACAACAACTAGCAGGAATTCCTCCCCTAGATTTGATAGTAGAAAGGGAGGCAGCTATCGTAAGGGTTACCAGGCTGGGTCAAACTTCAACACTCTGGGGTCATAGTTATCACTACTCGGACTACGAGGAGCAAAACAACTGCAATAACTTTCATCCAGCAGCTTTTAATCTCTATGACGGTATCAGTATAAACGACCAACCAATTCAGAGGTACAGTAATAACCTTTTCACAGATGGCTCCAAAACTGAGAACGGCACGGGCAGCGCCTTCTGTAGACTAGAAAATGGAGTTGTAACTTTCGAGTGGAAAAGGAAATTAGGCTCGAACAACTCGGTATACCAAGCAGAGCTTCTAGCTATCAGTGCTGCAATTAGATATGCGAACACATGTCAACAGGAGAAATTCTCTATACTCAGTGATTCGGTATCAAGTCTGGCGGCTATCGCAAGTCAAAACAGCCGGAGTCCATTGGTATACAGAATTCAGAAACAGCTTCTGACAATGCCTATTTCGCAAAGACCCACTTTAAAATGGGTTCCCGCTCACACAGGGATTCAAGGCAATGAAGCCGCTGACCTACTGGCCAAGCAGGCAGCCAACTGCACGGATATATTAGAAAGACCAACTAAACTTCCTTGGTCTCATATTAAACGAACAACTTTGACAAGTCTGCTACAAAATTGGCAAAGTAGATGGACAGAGGCAGAGGTAGAACGAAGGACATTTCGCTTACTGCCAAAAGTTAACATGGAAATAAAGACCCACTGTGCTAGTCTAACACAGTTCTTGACAGGTCATGGACCATTCCCAGTATACCTGAACAGATTCAGACTTAGGGATACTCCTTTCTGCGAATGCGGAGAGTAAGGCAACACGGACCATTATTACTTCCATTGCGTACATACAGGAACTTGGCACTTGAAGAAACCAGCGGACTGTGCCTGGGCAATGTGGACGACTAACACACTCAAAAACAGAATAGCCCTTGATAAAATAGAGAAAATCTCAGGACACTGCCTAAGCAGAAACAACCGTGGATAATATTATAATGTTTCAAATGTTCAGAACTTAAAGCAGATAACCAGAATAATGCTTAGTGCCTTGCAGTTAACAATATGTAAAAACTGTTATTAGTATATAATATTCAACCTTGTTACTCTGGAGTCTTCCCCGCCGTGATGGTATATAATTCCGTTTGGTTCATGTCCGTGGTCGGTAGCCATCATAGCGGTGCACTCACTCACTCACCAATTAAATTTTTACTTAATTGACTTGTGGCGGCAAAAATGCTCTAAAATGCAAATGTTTTCAGACATTTTAAATGGTTGGTTTGCTTTATTTGATTATAATGAAGCACTCGATGGCTGTCTGCCTAAGGGAAGAGAATCCTTCGTGGAGGACCTTTTAAGGGAAACTGGTTGTATAAACTTGCGCATAGAAAGAAGTCACGAAAACGCCCATGCAGCCAGCCTGTTTGCCGGAATTCGAACTACGGACCGAACTACTAATGTTCAGCGACTTTACGGCTCGGCCGCTGTTTTATGCCTCCGTGTTAATCCTAATTCGCTAACCGAACTTTTTTGTGTCATTTATTTGGAAGATGTTTAATTTATTAAAAATTTGTAATTTGTCGAATATTATTTTTCTCTGGCATTTTTCTTCAACTCAACCATATCGTAAATATTTTGGGATTTATTTTTATGTTTCGAATTTTTCGCCAAATCGCCAGCACATAAATCCGGTCATGACATCAGAACAATACCTTATATGATATTTAAACTAAATTTATAAATTACATTTTAATGAGTTTTTAACTGATTTTTTTAGATTAGGGGTGGTGTAGAGGAACTGGATCCCAAAGATTTAAGTGAATGTTTAATGATTCAAGCAATTAAGCCAATTACACTCTGTGATGCTTCACCCCCAGAACCTACAGATAGCGGACTCGGCAGATCGCCTAGAGGATCGCAGCCTGGTTCTTCTTCAGACCATTATCCAGGTGAGTATATGTATCTGAGTTATCAACCCCCCCTAGACAAAAGCTCTTATGTGGTTGCAACATGACTTCCTTGAACGGCCGATGAAATTATGCACATTTTTTTGCAGAATTTCATTTAAACTTATTTTTCAAATTATCTTGAATTAATTAAAGATTCCCTCCAGGCAAATTGAAAACTACACCAAAATCTGCAAATTTTGAAATTAAATATGCCGGTTAACTTTTGTCGTACGAGAGTGAAACTTCTTGCATTTTTATTTTTTCATAATGAGTATAAAACTTTACCAAGTACAAGAATCGGAGAGCGCATTAAAAGATAGATTTTCTTATTTGTCCAAAATTAGTTTTTTTTAAATTTAATATTTCCAAAACATGAATGTTTTCGTCATTAAAAACACTATGTATATATGTCATGTTGTAATACGTAGATGAAGGAATCCGGCACATTAATTTCTGGCCTCCGAAGACACTTTATTGCGTAGTTGGAAGGATGAATGCATAAACCAAAAACTTCCAGATATGGCCGTTTCGAAACTATACTTTATTGCAGAATAATTCCCCATCAGATCATCTTTCTGTAGATAAGATATTTTTCAATCATGGAAATTATTGCATTCAAAGTTGAATGCAATAATTTCCATGTACACAGGTTTTAAAGTACTACGTCGTCATAAGCAAATAAGCAGCAGCGTGGATCAGGAGAGTCTTGCCAGGAGGAAAGCGTAAGCGAGAAAAGGACATAGCAGCTTAGAAGAAGAAAGGAAGAAGTTAAAAAGTTTCAGTTCCGAGTTAAAGGTTTTGGCTTACAATTTTTTGATTGGGAGAGAGGTATCTGCATTACGCGTTACGTAAGATCGCATGATTAATTTTAATGACGCAGTTTAGATTTATAGCGCTATTTTTAAGATAGAGAGAGGAAGTTCCCAAATTAAATAAAATATAAAAGAGGTTACATTCAATAAAAATTAGAAGTCTTCTTTCATATTTTTTATCTTAAATATGTAAGATATAACAAAGTACGATGGCTACTTTAAAAATAATTGGCGACCTCAAAATTAACGATTCGCTCTCCCTCCGCTTCATCTGTTCTACCAAATTCGAGATCCTTCTATGTTATATAACAACCTCAAATTAACCAATCATAGCTTGTCTCTACAATTACATCAGACTTAGTATAAATACTCTTGGCGCAATAAATGAAGTTATTCCATTCCTTCCCTAAGTGCTGCTTTGCCAAACTCGCGCCGCTTCGCTTCTCAAATGCCTACGTCATTTCTTTAAAAAGAATCCAATTTACATAGCAATTTATCATGTTTAATAATGATTGAATAAGTGTCTGCCAAACTAATTGGATATGTGGGAAAATAAAGATTGCTGATTCATAAAAATCCAGTTTTGTTACCTTTCTTGGTATACCTTAACCATCAGCCTGACGGATATCAAAAGTTGTTAAGGTTTCAGTGTTTTCTACTACGCATTAAAAATATGACATACATATATATATATATATATATAGGAAGAGAGACAAAAGGCAAAAAATTTAGAACCAATTTTACACAAAAACCAAAAAGATGTCAAATTTAATACTAATAAATTTCCAAATATCCTATAAATATGCAAAATAAGAATTAAGATGGGAAATTAAAACCCAAAAATTATAAAAACTAATAAAAATATACCAAAACCAGAAGAAAATAAAAAATAAAAGAAGAAGAATTTAATCAAATCTCAGACTCAATTACAATTCCCCTTCCACTTTAACCACTAAAACCACTGCGTTTCTGTATTCAAAATTAGCTGATGATGCTAAGATATTTAATTATAATAGTTCATCTGAAAATTTTGAAGTCCTACCCAACGCAGAGTAAAAATTCCAGTGTCGAATCAAATAAAGAATAAAACTAGACATTTTCTACTAAATTTAAAATTGAAATAAAGTCGAAATGCAAAAGTAACCAAAATTAAAGTACAGAATTATATTAATAAACAGAGAATATGAATCTGAATTTACTCGAAAACAAAGAAGCAATCCGGTAGTGAAAAATATTAACTATATCCAAATGAAGAAAATCCCAAATTTGAATAAAGTTAAGAATTAAATAAATTAAGTAAAGTTTTTACACAATGTAAGATTAAAATGTAGAAATAGAATCTACTGGAAATTAAATTAGAACACCGTAATCAAAGTACATATTTCAAAACAAAGAACATAAATGTTAGATTCAAAACTTACGCTACGGGTTGCCAGTTTGTTTTCAACTGGCTTCATATAGGCTTCATATAGGCTTCATATATATATACTAATTCAGAAGTCAAACAACAAAAATCAGCGTTATATTTTCAAAATTTTCACAGGACTAGTTTCGATGGTTTTACCGAACCACCATCCTCAGCTGCAAAACCGCAAATGAACAAGATAGGAAATAATGATTAGATAATATAAGAAAGCCTGAATAAGAATAAGCAAGTGGCGCCATCTGTTGGTGAAACCAGAACTAAAACATAATTTCTTTAAAGGCCGCAGGCAAAGATGGATTGGAATTAGGATCGTTAACTAGAACAGAAAGATTTTTTGAATGTGAAATGCCTCTAGAAAATCCAGTTCTCCAATGGAAGATGTTTTTTGAATAATTTTGACAGCAGAAAAATTGAAAGTGTGATTTTTTCGGACCAACAATGTTGAGCAACAGAAGACTTCTGTGTTTCCTTTTTTTCTAACATATACCTCATATTCCTTGACGCGAAATTTTAAGGCTCTCTTAGTTTGGCCAATGTAAACTAAACCACACTGGCAAGGAATCCTATAAATACCCCAGGAATTCATATCCGGAATGGGGTCCTTGAGTATGGAACTTCGAATTTTATTGATGGGAAAATAAACAACCCGAAAGTTAAATTTCTGCAAAGTATGTGCAACTTTATAGTTAATTCATGCAAAGAAGGGAATGACAACAGAATTTTTATAATCTCCTAAAACAAGAGTGTGCCTTTTAGTGTGTTGAGATGAGAATTTTTTAACTGCTTGATTAATAATGTTGGGTGAAAAGCGCAGATATTTTGCAGAAATTTAACTTTCGGGTTGTTAATTCTCCCATCAATGAAATTCCGAGTTCCATACTCAAGGACCCCATTCCGGACATGAATTCCTGGGGTATTAATAGGATTCCTTACCAGTGCGGTTTAATTTACATCGGCCAAACTAAGAGAGCCTTAAAATTTCGCGTCAAGGAACATAAGGCAAATGTTAGAAAAAAGGAAGATCAGAAGTCTTCTGTTGCTCAACATTGTTGGTCCGAAAATCACACTTTCAATTTTTCTGCTGCCAAAATTATTCAAAAAACATCTTCCATTCCATTGGAAAACTGGATTTTCTAGAGGCATTTCATATTCAAAAAAATCTTTCTGTTCTAGTTAACGATCCTAATTCCAATCCATCTTTGCCTTCGGCCTTTAAAGAAATTATGTTTTAGTTCTGGTTTCATCAACAGATGGCGTCACTTGCTTATTCTTGTCCAGGCTTTCTTTTCTTATCAAGTCATTATTTCCTATCTTGTTCATTTGCGGTTTTGCAGCTGAGGATGGTGGCTCGGTAAAACCATCGAAACTAGTCCTGTGAAAATTTTGAAAATATAACGCTGATTTTTGTTGTTTGACTTCTGAAATAGTATTTATTCGGCGTGTTATTGTGTCTTAATTATATATATATAGTATATGTTCGGTACTGCCGATTGCAATAAAAATCGGAGGTGCACGAATAGATGTTGTTGCAGCAGCATGCAAAATTTCAACTTTCTACAGCTAATCATTTTTCAGTTATGCGAGATACGTACATACAGACTTAAATAAATAAATTTAAAAAAAATCATATTTAAATCTATTTTCATCAGTTTTTGAGAAAAGAGTCTTTTATTATGCGTGTATGTACAGATGTCACGCAAAACAATAGTCAAAATGAATTCAGGAAAGGTCAAAATGGGTATTTCCTTTGAAATATGATACCTGAAAATTTCCATGATTATATTACATTCTTTACTTTGTACAAGGGAGTAAAAAAAGAAAGAAAACATGTAAGGATTCTGATTTTTATGTAGCACCAGATGGTTTGTGTTAAGATCTTTTACGCTTTCGCTGAGCATCGCAGGTTAAAAATCTGCTCTTGAACTCAACCCTGTAAACAGAATTTTTTTGCTTTTTTTAGCTTTATTATTAAGTATCGTTTTCTTCACATTTACGTCACATACAAGCAGTCACAAAATTTTCAGAGCACTACATATTAGAATTCCCGAAGCAATGTATTGCTATACATTTTTCTGTTTTTTATAGTCTTTTCTGAATTTGTCACATCAATGTCCGGTTTTTAGTAAAATGGTTTCTATTTTTTTCCCTTGTTATTAACATTTTCTGCATAAAACATTATTTATTAAATATACCCTCTTCGCCCATATGTCACATAAAATTCAACAACAAAATCACAAAGTATTTAAAAACACCCTCTCTTTAGAATTCACGATAGAGTGTTAAATGTTTCCATATATTCTTTTTACATTCCTCATACTGTTGACTTAAAAACTAGATTCTTGCTCGAGAAGCCGCTTGAAATAGTCATTAAAAAAAAAGCATATAATGATTTCAACGAGTCCAGGTGTAATTTCAGAAAATATTTAATATTTCTAATTGGACATTTTCTGATTTTAATGTATTTTTATTTAAATCAATCACATTAAAATGCAGAAAAAATATTCTTAAGAACTGTGTTTATTGCTTTTAAACCGCTTAGTTTGTTACTCAGTAATCTTCCAGATTAAATTTGAAAGTTAAGAATCTTAGGATTTAGTGAAAGGTAACAAGCTGGAGCGTGGAAGATAAAAATATTTTATTCCCGGCAGTAACAACAGATTTCTTTCAAAAAGTGGAGTTTGTTTGTTAAAACTGAAGACGGACTTTGTCAGCAACTCATCTTCAGCATTAACGCAAACGCGTCCTTATCTCTATTCAGATTAAAAGTCTAAAATAAACTTTTATAATAGACGGAGTAAAATGGGCTCGTATCTCTTCTCCATCCATTAATCCCATGATCCAGTTCAATTCAAAACTGAAAGGTATCTTGCGTTTTTCCGAATGGTAGCAGTCTCGCACACTAGAGATAAAAATGTTTTATTTCAAACAAAGTTGCCACTGCTGGATTTCAAATCGCGAAGTTTGTTAATAAAAAAGTCATTAAATTTGTACATAATTTGAAATAAATAAAAACATTTCAAAACTCCAGCTACCAGATGCACGTGTTCAGTTGGTGGACCACTGTATTCAAAATTTCGTGGGTGTAGGTGTTATGGGTTTTCACTGTGCAAGAAACAACATACATTTAGATACTTCATTATTTAATTTCTTTAAAAATTATGCACGGTGATAACATTTGTTGGCAACCATTTGAAAAATGATTCCCACAAAAAGTACATTTGGACACTAATAGCATCTGTGGAGATAAAAATCATAATGATATACACTAGTCTCCATTAAAATTTCTACAGGAAGGAGAGCAAATAGCAGAATTGTATTTATTGCAAATACACAGTAAAGTAGGAGGAAGACACAGTTAAATTTGCTGGTGGTTTATGATGCACAGTGGTACACAGAGCTGCACTGTCTGGGCATCAAGTCGAACTTAGCATGGATGACAGATTTAAGAGTTTGGATGCCACGCGGCTTCACCTCTGAGCCAGAGTTCATGAATTGAAATAGGTGGTGAGTGGTAGCATGCCAATCGCTCAGCAGCCCATGGCCAAGATCGAACACCCTCTATGCGACAGAGCATTATCTTGTTGAAAGATGGGCCACGCTGATAGGACACAGCTATGAGCCTTAAGAAACGTAATTGCGGCCCGTTGAGATCCTCCAGAGCGTTCAAAGTATGGCCCTCTTAGAGGCATTGATTCCATATTCTCCTGACATGCACAGACAGTTAAAATGTAATAAAACGGATCTCTACGATTGCATAGTTATAGGGCGCGGTGGTCCCCGGGCGCCACATTAGTTAGAGCGCCATTTTTTGCCGTGAAACATTACTTTGTAATTATCACTCATGTGGACCGTGAAGGCAAGTGCGGAATAATGAAATTTTGAATTGCAAAATGGAATTAAGTTGAGAAGAAAAATAGTTTTTTCTGTAGATGAAGTATTTAAAGAAATCATTGCTGGATTTCTCAGAGTATGGGACTATTCACCGCCGCCATTTCTCCGTCTCCGTTCATGCCATTTCGCCGTCACTGCATATTCTTTCTTTACATTCCTGTATTACATCTATTTTGTTTACTTATCGTATACCTTTGGCTGTCTTAAATTTAAAAAAAAAGGCTTTAGTAAGTATCCGGGTCTCACACCAGATCTTTACGGACTTCTACACTTCCCCTCCAGGGGCTAGAATATGGCATAAACAGAGAGAATTCATGGACTTCTTCCTGCTTAATGACAACTCTTCAAAGAGCGGGATACTGAAATTATGGTTTGGGAAACATTTTCCTTGAGTACAGTGGTTTTTTTTATGTTTTTAGTAAAAATTCGCAGCAGCTTTGCTTTCCTCAGCATTGTCTTCATCCCGTACACTTGTTGATGGCTGGATGCTATGCTCTCTGATGTAGGTCCAACGGCTTCGTAATAGGAATGTGAATGTGACGTTTAGATGCACTACCAAAATCTGCTCAAGCCACCCATGTTGGGAAACTACTCGCAAGTTGATGGCCGGTGCATTAACCGCTCTCCGTCCGGAGAATGTTGTCGCTCTTCAGCTGCGCCAAGGTAGACACTCAGAGAAGTCTACTGCAGATAGAAGCTAGGCCAGTACTTCTGTAGCACCATACGTGATTGAGATATTGCTGCGATTACCTAACTTGTTAAGCTTCCGTCCCAGTAGAATTCCGAAAGAGAACATTCCGGGAGACGATCTGAGAGTCTTCCACTCTTCTTTCCTTACCACAAACTTGGCTCGCCCTACTTCTCGCACAAACACCCATGCTTTTTCCAGGATTTGACCGCGGTCGTTTCAATACAGTACTCAGCTTCACTAACCAGTGAAGCATTTAGAGCATGGCTTCACTAAGCACTATGGTCGCACATATCGGTGCTCCGTGGGAAACACCTATGTCTCCAGAAGACTTATTTGTCATGGATAATTCATACATCATTGCGTATGTGAAGCTCTTAAAAATTCCAAGATATTGGATATGTGTCATTGAGAATTTTTCAGCTTATGTGACTAAAGTTTTTGTATTATATTTAGCTGTTGCAAGTTCGACGTAAGTGTTTGTGTCATTCCAGCCGGACACTCGACCGTGGGTCTGTAAATGAATAGCCCGTGGAGTTAGGTATTAGTGGTAGCGTATAGTAAAATATTCTAAGTCAAGCTTATTTTTATTTAACTGACATTATTCTCCTGCTGCTGTGAATCGTTATTCATAACCTTAGGCAGTGACTTCGAATTTTTCAGTTCTTCCGAGTGGACCTAACCAGTTCTTCATTGTAGAAATGTCAGAAAACAACTTTCGAAACCTTCGCACTTTTCTTGTCTAAATGCAGTAAATTCCCATTGTCAATTAATATTATTATAATCATTGTGTTTTAATACTAGTACTTATTGCAACTTGTTTGTTTTGTTGTTAACATTTATTTAATCTAATTTCTGCATAATCATTATGTTTATTATTGTACTAGTGTAGGCTTTTATTAAAGTTAAGAACCATGCTGGTTGTTGTTCACAGTATTACGTGTTTGGCTATCGGGCATTTTTAGCCATACAGCATTACTCGTATTGTTTCTAGTACTAACACCATTTTTGGCCACATTTATTAACGGTATATTCGTATTTGTATTTAATTTCCATTTACCTTTGTAAATGCTGTAATTACTGTTCAATTCCATACTCATTTGACCTATGTTTAACATCTGAAGAAAGTCCCAACACACATTTTCATATATTTTCCCCCTCCAGCTCCCTATGATAGCAGTGGGTAAACTAAACTTTGTACTAAAACCCCAGTTTTTTATTTGACTAAGAACATATAGTGAATTACAGTTTCAGAAAGCAGTGTGTCCTTTTACTCTGCATCTGGTGAAGGCCATGGATAAACAAAATGAGTAAGTATGGAAAAAATGAGACGAAAGTGGCCGCCAGTATCTCCACACCCCGTTTTCAGAGACCCCTTGTTTTTCCATTTCACCCTCCCGTAATTAGTTCAGCTCTAATCCTTTTTATTTTCCACCACATTTAAGATACAATTAATTGTAATTAAAGATAATTTCGTATATTTCTACTATCTCTGCTGAACTATCATAACAATTTTTTCCTAATCTAATTATTCACACCGTTTTAGTAATTCTACACTGTTTGATCCCCTACTTGTAATTAACTTACTTTAGTATACGTTCTCTCAGATTTCTACTAAGCCTTCAGTTTTTAAATGCCATTCTATTATCTTGTCTTTTGGTGCATAGTTAGCCCTTGCATAACGCATTCATAAATTATAACTCTCTTTCTTTAAGCGTTATTAGTTTCGGAGAAAATAGCTTTTAATTTTGATTAACTACCTTAACATCATTTTATTTTTCAATATTCTATTATTAGATCAACAGATTTTAGACTAACTTTCTCCTAACCTCCTTAGAAGTACCTTTCTATGTACAACTAACTTCTAATTCACCTCCTCCCGATTTTTAATCTCCTTTTAATTTATGTATTACTTTATTATTTCTTATATAGCTTTTTTCCTAATTGCCACAGCACCTTCAAATTAACACGTTTGCTTTTGTCTTTACATTATTCCTTTTTTTTTTGGACAAATCCAGCTAATATATTTATCTGTTATTTAATTAATTGTTTTTATTAGCTTATTTAATTTACGTTCTATTTTTAATGATATCTTTAGATACAATATCAGATCATGGTATAAATTTAGAGCTTATTTTAGTATCATTTTTGGGGCTGTATTGTATCTTTATAAACATATATGTAAACATATTTATGTAACTTTATATAACCTATATGTAACTTTTATGTGATACAACGTTTTTAAACATAGTGTAATATTTACGTACTTTTAGTGTATATGATATATTCATTGGTATCCAATGGTGATGTTTTCATTCTTCAGCTGTTGTCTACTTAAAGAGAGTAACACGATCATAGTAAGAGATCATATAGAGAGAGTAACACGATCTATTACCTTGGTACATACAGAGTTACTATGGTAGCTTTCACCATTCGTGCGAGAGTATATATCTGTCTTTCTAATTCTTACGCGATTAATTAGCTCATTTGGTGGGAAATTCGACACTCAGCCTTGTAGTGATAGTCAGTATTTAAGTTTTACGACTACTGTGGCTGAATTTTCAAGCTCCCCTAAACAGTTTAATCACTTAAACTCTTTGCTTCTCTCTCCAGTCTCAAATTTAACAGTAGTATCTGGCTCAGACGTCTCTGAAAAGGCAAAAGCACGCAATAAAATCTATGACAGAATTTTAACATTTCTCACAACGAGGAAGAGAAACGTAGGCTCAACAAGCTAGACCTAAATATACTAGCTAACTATAATAGCTAGAACTATTTGAGCAATATATGCAGTATCCTCACAAAACAAGAGTTCCACATCAACCATCTGGAAGGCCAGTTTCAAGAAGTTCGTAACACAGACCCTTCAAGAAGCTCGTAACACAATTAAGGATTTAGCTTTTGCAGACGAAGATTCCAGACTGCATTCACAGAAGGAGAGTCAAAATGGATTCGGGAACGATCACAATGGATATTTCCATTGAAATAGTATATCCGAAATTTTTTTAGAATACAATACTTCTTTTACTTCGTACAAGAAAGTTAAAAAATATATATATATATTTTATTGTGGAAATTAAAAAATCCTAACTCTATAATTTATGTTGAAACAAATTCATACTAAAGAAAAAAAAAAAAATTCTCTTAAGTGCATTATAGCAAATACATATTTCACCTATAGAAACAGAACACAAACTATCAGGATTTTTTTAAACGTTTAGCTGGAAGGTAGTTTGATTATATAAAGTTTTATTGCATTATCAATGATCTGAAATTTTAGTTTCTAATTTCACCGATTTTGTTTTAAACAGGTATCGGGTACTCCGGCGAAAATATCAGTAGAACCGAAACAGCACAAGGTGGTAGTTCTCATACGTCTCCTTCTAGTCACCACAGTAGCCCTCCCGGTCAGAACGATCGGTAATTACATATTTTTCCAATTTTTGTTCTATTTAGAGAATTTATTTTATTCGATGAAAACGGGTTGAAATCTGAATAATTAAGACTTTTTTAAAATCGAGTCATTCCTTTTTAAACACCCTGCATAATGTGGTGTGTGTGTGTGTGTATTGTCACATTTAAAATATTACGGGCACATTTTTGTTGGCAAATATCATTTGGATTAAAATGCAAATATAATTTTATCAAATGCTACAGCATATTCTACAATGATTTCGCTCGTGGCATATCTTTATTGTACCATGCAACTTAAATAGTCTGAAAATTTGGATACTTCTGCTTGTTCAAAGAAACGTAATATTTAATTTTTTAATGCTATGATGGCAGTGAAATCTGTATTTTACAAATAATTTAGAAATAAATTATATGCACAGTACTTTCAAAATGACGTTGGATCATAAACAGAAAGATCTGTCTGATCCAAATTAAGAGTTTCATTCTTAAGTAGTTAAATGTGAAAATGGGCACATCAACAGCCGAATGGTAAAGTTGCTGAATATGGGTAATTCCACCTGGGTTCAATTCTTGGTGAGCAGGTTGGCTTTCCCATTGTGTAATATGAATATAAGCCAGTTTCTCTGAGAAATGTTTCCAAAAAAGGCATCCCTCCCCCGCCTTGTGGGGTTTCCCATAATCAAACAAACCAAGATTTTAGGGTATCGTTGTTTCATTAATCTTCAATCACATGTGCTCATTGCATTAAATTATATTAAATATTTCAATAAGTACAAAATGTAAAATATTTGAATGCCTTACAACAAGTACTGGGACAAAGTCTGAGATTGAACAATTTAATTAGTTACAAAATGAGACCCCATGCATAAGAAAACATAACCAATGAGGGAGCGGAATTAGAACAGTTGTAGACAAAATTCAACCTTAAACTGATGCATAATGGTTAACTTAAAATCAATGCCTAATAAAGCTGATTTTTGCCTATTATAATTTATGCTGTTCTTTACACCTGTCATAATACTTACTGATTCCACAGAGAGAAATTGCCACCAAACAACAACAGTCTTCGAGTTCCAGTCTTGCCACCAATCGCTCCGTCTCCTGTTCAGCACAGTCCTTGTTTTAGTCCTCCAATACAAAGTTCCAATAAAGTTCGACCAGCTTCAAGAAACCTGCCTGCTCGCTCAAGAGGTATTTCATGCCTTATTTTTAGTTTGCATAAAATGATTAATATACACAGAACATAATTCCTTGTAATAATTATTAAGTCCGAAATTATTAAAATTAACTTTATTTTAAACTTTTCAATATAGTAAATCTAGGTAGTTTTTTTTATATACTTCTGTGTGATACTATGAATGGATTTAAAAAAAAAATCACTTACGTTAATGCCAGTCACTTGCACTTCAGTCGAGCAAGTGACTGACAGTATGCCGTTAATGCTGCTGTGAATAAAGTAACTCAGCTATAAAAAAAGAAACTAATTTAATATTTCAAAATCATCATTTTTCAGAAATTTCTGCAAATTAAGGTTAGCAACAATTATAACGGAAAATTGAATTGGTACAGATTTTATTAGTCATCCAAAAGGACTCTTTTATAGTTTAATATGGTTTATCAATTGGGATAGCCAACGTGGAATAGCGAAACATTTTAAAAGGAAAAAATATTCTATAAAAATACAGTGTTTCTATTTAGATATATCATGAATTAAATGCATTTTTATTTAAATCAACCAGATTAAAAAGTAATATTCTTAAACACTGCATCTATTGCTTTCAGATTGAAGTTTGTTAATCCATAACAGACAAATGAAATTTGAAAGATAAGTATCTTATATTTTGCGGAATGGAAAGGTGAAACAATGAATTAACAGTGATAAAGGCAAATTCGCGGTTCGAGACCAATAGCTCGTTTGGGCTATTTAAGAGTACAGTCATTGACAGGAGATTCCATAGTGCCATAAGTGAAACTCGTGTTTTTTTTCCCCCTACAAAAGATAAAAGCTCAAAATTCTCTAAGCTGACCAATATTTTTTCACCCTTTTAAAAAAAAAATTAGAAATGAATAAGTTTTAAAAGTGTATCAGATATTCTTTATATTCAAGCTGTAGGTTCCCTTAAGTATTATTTTGTCATTTTTGGTTAGTATATAAACTGGAAGCTGTATTATCATCAAAGCATTATTTAAATAATTTAAAAATTTGATTTAAATTAATCATGATTATGTAGATATTTATGTAGATATTTACATAATTTCATTTATAACAATGCTTACTAATTTCTTTCAAGACTATCAGAACTTAAGAAAGAGGAAAGAATGATAAATTTGTACATACATTTTTTTAAAACTACAGTAATAAATTTCTAAACAGCTTTACCAAGAAAATCAATATTTTCATTTTATTCATAAACTGCCCTCTATATAAAGAATATCTTTTTCAGCTTTTGGCACAGCAACTGAATCAACTTCCTTCAGGAGCACTAATAATGCATATCAGTGTTCAAGACCATCCACTGATGTTGCTCAGGATATTATATCTTCATTATATACTCCTCGTTCCAGTAGTATCAATTACAAATCACCAGATGTACCACATCCATCCATTTTAAAACAGTCAAGATTTGAAGGGTAACTTTTCTGCTCTTCTTTATTTTTTATATAAATATAGAAAAGAAAATCATCATGCAAACAAATTGTTGAATTTTTCCATCCTTTGATAGTGAAAAATTTAGCACTTTCTCATTTTATCGGAAGTATTTTTTATAGAAATCGTTTCAAAATGCATCCAACTCTGGCAATTCTGTACATAAAAATTCTTCAGACAATCCATATGCATGACAGTTCTTCAGTTTTAACAAAAAGTCATTATTTCATATACATTCCCTTTCTTTTCAGGGAAGGCTTCAAGTATCAGTGGTTTTTATAGATAAATCGTGATATCTTTTTTTTATAAACTCGATTTTAAAATATTTATTTGAGTTTAAACTGCAGTATAATTTTTACAAAAAAAAAAACAGTACTTTGCCACAAAATTGCTAAAGGAAAGAATTACTTTGTATTTAGCGACTGTCGAGAAATATTTTCAATTAGACACCCCCCCTCCCCAGAAAAAAAAGTAAGTAGTGTACCTGTAAGTAGGTGTACTCATTGAGATAAATACCGAAATGAAATGCAAAATACGTATGTAACAAAAAACTTTTATAAATTATCATTCTCTGTCTTCAACAGAGAATAAAATATATGAAAATGATGAACATTTTCTATATTAATGTAAACTGTTAAAGAAATAGCTTATAGTTACAAGAATGTTTATGAAATTTCTTTAAAACAATTACATGTTTTATCAACTAAAATGCCTATATTTTATAATTTCAATATCCCTTAACAGGAATGGCCCAACTGACAAAAGTGTTGTATTGCAAAGATTTAAAAACATTTCTCACATGTAAATTACTGCACAGTAAAATAAAAGTATTTTTTGTTACACACCTGCTATGCATTTTGGAATATATTTCAATTTAAATAATTTCCAGGTATAAGAATAATTTATAAATGGCACATGCACACAGTACTTCTCCATTAAGCACACATACAGTGGGTACAAAAAGTATTTGCACACATACATTTTTGTTCACAATTTATAAGAAAATGCATTAATAAATACAAAAATTGGCATTTAAAAAATAGAATAAGCCAATTCATTTAAATTAATTACAAAAAATACAATAATATTAATAAAAAACATTTTTTGCAACAATATTAAAATAGCTTATGTCAAAAAAAGTATTTACACACTCATCTCAACTCTAGCACATTTGCATTTTATGCTATTATTTGACAGTCATCCCGCAGTAAATAATATATGTAAGACGACTATAAAAGAAGGTGTTGTCGAAACGTTATCAGTTGATTGTCGATTCAAATTGTAATGGCACCTAAGAAATCTGAATTGTCGATTTCATTGCGAGAAAATTTTTTTTTTCTTTACGTGAAAATGGCCTAAGTTATCAAGAAATAGGTAAAAAAGTAAATGTTTGCTTCTCTACTATTTGGTATGTTATAAAGAAAGAGGATCTACATCAAATAACTTGAGCTCTGGACGCCCAAAGAAACTTTCACTGCGAATGAAGCGAAAAATCATAAGAGAAGCATAAAAAAATCCATTTGTTAGTGCAATTACTTTAGCCAATGATGTCGCTTCAACATCTGGAGTTCAAATCTGTGCCCAAAGTGTTCGAAATGTCCTGCACGATGCACACATTTATGTGAGATCGCCAAGGAAAAAACCTCTCCTAACTGAACGAAACAGACCGAAGAGACTTGAATTCGCTAAGGAATATATCAATAAGCCAATCGATTTTTGGAAAAATGTCATATTCTCCGACGAGAGTGAGTTCAATATCTTTAAATCAGATGGCAGAAAACTAGTTTGGAGAAAATCTTGTGCTGCTTTTCATACCAAAAATGTGTTACCTACAGTTAAACATGGAGGAGGTTCTGTTATGATTTGGGGGTGCATGGCTAGCAAAGGAATTGGTAATTTGTGTTTCATTGATGGGAATATGACAGCTCTAACCTATATTGATGTGTTGCGAGATAACTTGCCACAAAGTGCAATAAAATTGGGTATCAGTAATTCGTACTATTTTCAGCAAGACAATGATCCCAAGCACATTGCCGGTATAACTTGTATGTGGTTGCTTTATAATGTACCCAGAAAACTTGCCGCTCCACCACAATCACCAGACTTAAATCCTTTGGAAAATCTGTGAAATTCTTTGGATTTAAAAATAAGAAAAAGGAAGATTTCAAGCAAGTCTGCCCTTAAACAAGCCCTTATTGAAGGGTGACCGAATACTGAGCCTACTGTTACAGAAAATTTAATTAAATCAATGCCAGCAAGATTACAAGCAGTAATAGATGCTAAAGGCATGCATACTAAATATTAGTTATTTGAAATTTTCTTATATATTTTATTTCTTTTGTATTCATGCAGGTGTGCAAATACTTTTTGATACGAGATATTTTAATTTTGTTACAAAAAAGCATTGTTATTTATATTATTGTAATTTTTCTGTTTGTTTTGGATGATTAAACCTATTCTAATTTGGCAATACCAATTTTTTTATTTCTTAATGCTTCTTTTTATGATTTGCAAACAAAAATGTAGGTGTGCAAATACTTTTTTTACCCACTGTATGCCTAAACCCGCAACAGATGCATAGTGGGAAAGTACCAAAATAAATATTGCTCATACAGTAATATACATTTGGATATTTACTAAATAGGATTAATACTGATAAATGTTAAGACTCTGTAATTCAAAAAATGGTTTTTATAACATAACACAGACTGAGCTGAAAATTCTCCTTCGCCCCCGTTTTACCCAAATTCTGTTTTATAACCACTATTTAAAAAGAACATGAATGTTTCCATATATGTAGAATGACTACGAATGGGTTTCCTTTAGGAAGACCCCTCTTTCTTAAGTGCTTCGCCACAACTAACTAAATGAATACGGTGTTTCTTAAACTGCACGTCTCTACCCCTAATGGAGTCGCAAAGCAAAACTTTGGGGTCACGAAAATTTAATTCGGTTACATAAACTTATCGCAATTTCTTAATTAATTTAATCTATATCCTTTTCTGTGTAGTGCAACTATAAAATCATAATATTGGCTGAGATGTAAATTATAATTACATATTGAAAATTATTAAGAAGCGTAACTTAATAGTAGTGTCGCAACGAAAGTTCATCCTGCATCTTGCCAGACAGGGCATAAACTGTCTGCACTATGGCAATAATGCCTTTCAAGTATATGATGTTATTGTTGCTTTTATTCATTGCAAGAATTATACATATTATTGTTTTATTCAACTAGAGCTGGTGTTTATTTGGTTTATTAATTATGGCAAAGCACATGATGGCTATCTGCCTAGAGCATGGATGCCTTCGTGGAGAACTTTGTAAGGGAACTTGCTTGTATCCGTGTGTTACATGGGGGAATCTATGAAAACACCCATGCAGCTAACCCATTCGCCAGGCTTCAAAACCATTTAAATTACCAGTCTTCAGCTACTTTACCACGCAGCCGCAGGTTGGTCCTCATGGCACTTATTTGAATAATTTTTATGAGATTTTACTTCTTATATTTTAGGATAAAATATTTTCAACCAATGGATTATTGGTTGAACTTAAGTAACAAAGTTAATGAAACAGATTGGATTATCGTCAAATTGTTGTTTCATTTATGGTAACCTGAGTAGTTGAATGTTATGGAAACCCCATTATGATATGATTGTGAAAATTTGACTGATGGGAAAATATCTACAAGGGCTTATTTCTGCGTTGGATGTATGTCAGGAAGTATGCTGCTTATTTTCTGCTGTACACTGTAAAATGACTGTATGTGATGAAATTAATGTGAAGTTTCTGTACGATTTGGAATGAAAGGGGAAAAAAGCAATAATTGACTGGTATGTAAATGAAGATTTACTTAGTATTCATTATAAGTGTCCTGTTGGTACGAAGAAATTGCATATGGTCGAACGCAAAGATCGTTCAGATGGCTTTGAATGAGTTTGTCGCAAGAAATGGCACTGACAGTCCGGCACTACAGTTGGCTTGATTTATTTAATTATGACAAAGCACAGGCTATCTGCCTATGGGAATGGATGCCTTTCTGGAGGACTTTCTAAGGGAAACTGGCTCGTATACACGTTACACACGGGGAAAAGCACGAAAACGCTCATGCTGCCAGCCCATTCACGGGATTCGAACCTCGGACTGAACTACCAGTGTTCAGCAACTTTTCCACTCAGCCGCTGGTGGGCCTGTCTGAAACAGACCTCTATATAGAGAAGGAAACTGCCAGATAATAACTATTGGTCTCAAACTGCGAATAAAGCCGGTCATAACACTCGAAGGGTTTAATCTGCATCATTATTATGCTTTCTACGCACCATAAAGAATGACGAAAAAATTCAATTATAGATTGATGTTAGTTTTATAGAGAAATTCTTTGCATTTGGAGACTAATATGCTCTTCCCCCCCCAGAAGTTAATTATTCTACGACACTTTCTAGATATAAGCTTAACATTCACTTGAACAAATGAAGACATACATAATTAAGGATAAAACAGAAAGGAAAATAAAATATTAAGAGAAAGCACTGAGAAATACTGGGATGAAATCAGATCATTAACTAAAATTGATAGAATTTGCTGAATGTGTTCAATTAAGAAAATATAATTCAGCAATTTCACATAATGGTACTTTTCCATTTTGCCTGTGCAAATCTCGCCAAGCAGACATTATTGGCGACAACACATAGTACACACATAAAAAAATGTTAATAATGCTACAAATCTCGCCAAGCATATTTTACTGATGGCAACACACAGTAGACAAATAAAACTTGTTAGTTTAAAGAATTTTTTTTTTAAGAAATGGCTGGTGCTTTCTTTGCTTTAAGTTTTAACAAAAGACTCTTTTAAACCCTTTTCAAGTCTCCAGTTTTTATTTTAGGCTTAGCGATAATTCGCTTAACTTCTACCAAGAGTTCAGAGATCTACAATGATTAATCTTTCTTTTTTGGACACAATTCTTTGTGAGCAATAAATATTGAACAACACTTACATGGATGTTATAAATGCTCCAAATTGAAACTGAATTTTTTTTTTTTTTTTTATTTATTTATTTACAGAAGAGATGGCTCTTGATAGTGACTTCAATTTGCATGAGAAGATTATAATCTAACTGCTGGTCAGATAAATGCTGAAGAAGAATGCTCAATTACAGACCTCACCTATTAGCCACATACACACGGAAGAAGTTACTAATTAATTATGTGGGATCAATAACTGCAAAATTGTTTTACAAAAAAGTACTTATTAGATTTATAATTTTTTTTACAAAACAGCAAAGCAAAATGTGAATGCAGGTTAAAAAAAATGGATCAAACATGGATTATTGAAGATATATGTAAATAGATATGTATATAGTCTATCAGACTTTTAAAAAACTATTATGGATTCAGAAGCTTTAAAAACTGAGCTTGCATAAGAAGCACAGCAGTCATTTGTATATTGTCTATAAAAATACTTATATGAATAAATATATTTTATTAATATTTTAGAACTGCTTTGCTTACTCGATCTGCTGCACATGCATACATCAATGCAGATTTCACTAAAATTTTTCTGAAAAATGAAAATCAAGAAAGATCATTAAAAAAACAAGCTTTTAAAAAAATGACACAAAGGTGAAAAAATACAATTGTTCTCATATTCTGATGCAAATAACTAATGAAATAACAGACTCATATTTTGATGGCAGAAAACCACAGGTTATTCACCACTGAACCATAGACATAACATATACTATTTGAAATCGTAGGTAAGGATTTGTTAAGATGAAGGTTTTGTCACAAGGCATAGAAAAGTCATCAAGTCCATTTACACCTAACAGGGTTTAACACGTAGTCATTCAAGGAAAGTTCACATGCATAAATATGTGGCTGACTTGGCAAAATCGTCAACCGAATCTCAGTTCATGTTTGCTTTGCCATGATCCATCAGTTTTTTATACTGAGTTGACATAAAGTTAAAAACTTTTCAGCAAAATCATTAAACCAGTTTTTGTGATGTAGCAATGTCTGGTTACCTATAAACAATGCTTGTTTTAGACCTTTTATTACCGAGGCACCGTCGTCTGAATGAAGCATAAAATAAGAGCAGTTATCCTTGTTCTCGACTCTCACTTTCATAATGTTTCATGTAATAAGTACACCTAAAGAAATTTTCTCTGTTAGATACGATTGAGATTCTTTGGAGGGGGGAACTGGGGGAAAAATGAATGTTTCCATATAGCTACTAAACTGGATGAATTTACAAATGACTGTTTAACTTATTTGAAAATAAATGTTTTATTACTTATGCAATAAAACACAAAGTAATTCAATATTTTGAAAAAAAAAAAAAAAAAGGTAAAGCAAAATTTGTTGATAACTTTTGTTTACTTAGTTAGACTCCATGTATGATGATGTAGATTCAATTTACCTTTGCATTCTTTCCAAATAAATATGACGAGTTTCTATATTAACAGAAAACATTAGTGCAAGCAATATTAACTATGTTAGTTGGAGTATTTAATTATGGCAAAGCACACTAGGGCTATCAGCCTAAGGGGAGGGATGCCTTCGTGGAGGACTTTCTAAGGGAAACTGGCTCGTATACATGTTACACATGGGGAAAACCACGAAAACGCCCATGCAGCCAGCCCGTTCGTGGGATTCAAACCTCGGACCGAACTACCAGTGTTCAGCGACTTTACCGCTGGTGGGCTATTAACTATGTTAAATGTATACACAAGAAGAAAAAAATCATTTTCCTCTGATTGTCTTCTCAGCCACGAAACTTACCAAACATGCTATGCATACAATTCCCAAAATCCTATTTAATCCCAGTGCCTTTGCAATATATTAAATCTTATATGGTAGTACAAAATGCATCATTTCCAAACTTGAACTGTAATGTGGTTGAGATTAAAATTCAGAAATTTGAGTAACTTTTCTTCTTTTCAATTTATGCATTCAAAATATGTTCATGATTGCAAAAGTAAAAAAAAATTCTTTTGTTACAGTATTCTTATAATGCCAGGGACAGGATTTTATACTGTTTCTGCTTTATTTCAATTTTATTTTCTAGTTTTTCTAAATAATTTATATTAATTCTGTATATATGTAAATAATTTTTGTAAAATTACAGTATATCTTGTATATAATGTAACATGAAATGCCTGGAGAATACCAAGCAGGTAAATGGTTATCTCACTAAACTGGCGTTGCTGCCAAATTTGTCTAGAAATATCCAAAAGTCAAAAAAACTTGATAGCATTTAGATCTGATCCCTATATAACTAATTGGTCTGTTTCCTATATATAACTGAAACTATATACACCTCCCAGCAATTTTAAGAAATAAGAGGTACTGAAAATTTCTTGGGGGACAAGGAGAAAATGTATGAAACTGGAGAAAGCAACAGTTTTGAGTTGAGTTTGGAGCACTGAGAGATCTCCAAACAAAACTTTTGTCAGATGTTCTTAGTAGTAACTATTTAATGTCCTATGCCATACAGTGAAGAGCCATATGAGTACTTTTATAAAAAGCTGCACTACTGTAAGTTGTTGCTTTTATGAAAAATAAATTTTATCAAGCTATCATCAGTTCTGCATGCATTTAATCCATTACAAAACCCATACACATAAAAAAAAATTTGGTGTCAGAAATGGGATCAAATACTGGTGACAGGAGCGATAAAAAAGCAACTAGAACAGCTCATGACAGACTTTATTGCATTCCGAGAGATGAAAGAGGCAGTCAAGTGCGTTAAAGAAGAGAAGAAAATGGATCACAAAGATGGAATGAGCCATCTAAATCAGTTTAAGAAAAGATTGAAGCAGGTCACAAAGAAATGAAAACGGAAATTACTTTCACTATCGAAAGCAAACTCGAGGCTATGGGAGGCAGAAAAAAACAAAGTTCAGAATAAAGTTGGAGAAACTGAAGAAAGAGTTTCTGCTACCAAACAACGAATTGAAATAAGTTTGTTCTAAAACAACAAATCAAAGAAAGAGTTTGTGCTGCTGTTACCATGAAAGTTGGCACTTGGACACAATTCTTTAAAATTCATACCCATGTCCTTTTGACCCTCTCCACATATAATGGAAAGACCTCCTTACAAGTGTCAAGACTCAGTTCTATAGTTGCAAACGCATATGGATGGGATTCTAAAGCCTGCCATCTCGCTGGTTCTCTAAAAGCAGACACAGATGATATTCTTCACATTTTGCACAAACACCACAGGCTAGATTTTGAAGCACTATCCAGCATGATGGGGGTTGAACTTTGGGAAGAAATGTTTAAAAGACTTCTTCCCAAAAGCTTCAGCTGAAATCTCCCAAATACAAGCTCATGAAAACAATCTACAAGCTTGCCACAGATGTTAAAAGGCCGTCTTGCTTTTTCATACTGCCCAACAGAAACAAGATGAATACTTCATCAATGGCATCTGGGATTCAGAGATACAGAAAGCGCTGAGAATGGTGAGTATCAAGAATCTAAAATGCGCTTTAGGGTATGCCATGAAATTGGAAATAGCCCATAAGCAGCTCGTGCAATGTTTTCTTTGAGTGGAGCACTGGATTACTTTTTAACTGTATAACATTCTACAAATAATTTTAATTGTAAATAATTTAATATTAAAATTTACTTTATTTCTTTTACAAATACAGATAGTTTTCAAATGAAAAAGATTCACTACAGTCATGAACGAAGTCTTCTGTTATACTCAGACTTTACGATAAAATGTCTACCATTTTCATGCAATGGCTTTTGAATGCTGAATTTAATAGTCTTCCTGTTGCTGATCTGTTTCTGGCTAATTTTATAGTTTCAATAGGCGTTTGCAAAAGGAATAATGCAACCTCACGTCTGAAATCTTAGAGAGACTTTTTAAATCTAGCAGTAGAAAGTCGTGATATTTTCCATGCATTTGTCAAGGATACATCAATGTAATTAGCAAAAGATTGGCCACTACCATTTTTTGCCACAAACTCTTATTCTTAATTGGCTACTAAACTGTCGCACAAATCCACTCCTCACATTTTGGTATTGTATTGTTAAATAACATGAGGCTGAGGTACAAAAACCTTTTTCTTTCATGTTCTTGAATAACAGAAAATATTTTTTATGGACTGAATTTTTCCAGGCATTGAACCAACAGTTACAACCAAATTGTTGTTATAAAATTATATTATTTTTCTCTTTATACTAGAAATCTTAATACCCCGTCTTTCTCACGGACACATTTCACCATTTCTAGTGGGCACATTTGTAAGTGGTTTTCTTTAATTATTCCTGTAGCAATAAAACCTTTATTTTTTAGATGACAGAGAACATGAAATCATAACTGATGGTTCTTTATCCTTTCAAGTTTTCAGTATTCTGTTCTTCAATTCACATTAGAATATTTACTCCCCAAAAAAATCTTCATATCTTGAAGAGTTATAGGTGAAAATGGCTTAACTGTTGCTTAACTGGTTGCATACAAATTAGTTTTAAAAACTAATTTTTTTAAAATGCAACAATTAAAAAAAAATAACTTTGGAGCATCCATAGCTGTAATTTCTTCATCTAGGATATATTCCTCAAAATTTCACTTTCAATTCTGGATCTAAAAGTAGTTTTTCAAGAAAAATTAATGTCTCAGCTATTCTTAGTCCTTTGCACGACATTTTTAATTTCAGCAGTTAAAAAAAAAAAAAAAAAAAAAAAAAAAAATTACAAGCTATTTTAAATACATCTACCTTATTTAAATCGCACAAAATTACAATACTACTACAGGTGGCAAGCATGTTAAGCACAGAGGTAAATCTCTAGAAATGAAAAATCTTTTTACAAGAAACAGCAATAAATTTTCACTGGGAAGAGGCCCGTACTGTTAACTAATAAAATGACTTTTTAATTACAAACTCCTTTCTCTATAGAGACTATTAAAAATAAACTTATATATCTGATAGCAAGAAACATGGCCAGGATTATTTACAGCTGCTGTGCCTGTGTTTATTTGAGGAGTGTCTCAGTTGTTTAGAGAAATGTTACATTTGCTGCACCCTGAAACCGCAAAGGGAATGCCATAAAATGTACAAAGGTTGTTCAGAACTCTAGTTCAATTATTGCTCTATTTTTATTGTTTATGAAGAAATGATGATGTGCTATGAATAATTTCTGAAATTTAAAGCTCTTTTATTTTAACAAAAAGGAATTTTAAACAGTATCCAATTTTAAATATTAAGACCTACAAAGTGTATGGTTCTGCCATCTGTAGAGGTAAAAGATAGGTAATCAATCACTTTTCACTCAAAAATTTTGAAAATTGGTGATTTCAGGACACAGCCACTGTGCATCAAGGGGTAAGTACATTTTTATTTCCATTCATTGTGATTAAAATTTTTTTTTAATTCTTAAGAACTACATCCACGTCTTTTAATTATTTTAGTTTGATGATGACAGATTAAATCTGAAAGATATGTATCTCACATTTTGCTGAATGGCAACAGATTTGAATGAAAAATGCAATGATGTGCTTATAGTAGAACACATTTAAAGTAAACCAATACCAAATCTTGTTTTGAAACTAATACTCTCTTTGGGCTAAACACATAAAAGAGGAAAACAAAATTACTAGAAAGGTACAACATTCAACTCACATCCCCCTAAGTACATATATTTTTGTAAGACTTGTATTGCTCTTTTTTAAGTAGGTTAAGTGTTACACCAAGAACAAAAATTAAGTTAACCTTTAAAGATATTTTCAAACGATTGAAATTAACTCAAAACTCTACACAGATTGAAAAACAAATATATTTCACAAGTTTTTACAATAAATTTTACATTATGAATTTGAATTGGGTCCCTTCTTCCTGCCGAAAGTAACAACCACATTTACAAATCTTCTGTTAAACTGCATCCTGCGCTTTGCCCGTCCAGTTTTCTTTTTCTTCTTTTCCTGCTTCTCCACCTATTAAATTTACTTCATATAAGTGAACAGAAAATACATGCCAATGAATAAATAAGTTTAAGCAGGGTTCATAGCCATATTTTAGCTAAAAAAATAAGCACCTATAAGCACTTTTTAAGCACATTTTAAGAAAAAAAATAAGCACCTGTCTAATTACATTATACACAACTGCATAACCTTAAAAATTAGACTTGTAATTTAAAATATGAGAAATGCAGTATTTATTTATTAAGAGAGAATAAGCATTACCTCAACCATGGAAAATAATTACTTTTTTTTTTTTAATTTGCAATAACAGTTCAATTTACAGAACTAGTTTACAATGAGAGAAAAAAAAACTATGCAGAAAACTATATTACAAGATTTAATGATGAAATTTCAGTTCAAAATAGAGAAAATAAATAATAATAAGGCATATTTATTGTATTCACTTGGAACCTAATAATAAATACAATATATTTTCCCCCTCATATTGATATTTAAATAATTTAAATCTAAATTCTGTACATTTTCTAAATTTTCATTGTATATCAGTTTTCCCTTAACAGATACTGCAAGCAAAGTAATTTAAGCAGGGGTGTTTGTGGGACCTCAAAAAATCCCCGGAAACTTTTACGGACTTACTACTGACATTTTGGAGTTTCGAGAAGGGGGGGGAGAGAAATGAAAAATTACAATTATGAAGTATTGAATGACCTAATTATAAAAGTTAAATGAATTACTTTTTTTGAAAAATTAATAACCATAAATTTTCAAACATATAAACTACATTTTATGTAAATATTTTAAATTACCTGAATTAATTCTTTAAAAAAAAATTATCTAATTTCTGCTGCTTTTTTTTATTTTCTGATGTTTGTGAGCTTGTCTTTCTTTTGTGGTGAACTTCATAATTGCAGGAAGGTTGACTTTTATTTTCCTCATTTACAGTTGAAGAAATTTCCTCGAGAACTGCACATGCAGAGGTAGAAGCAATTTGCTTTTCTGCTAATGTAGAAGGTTTTTCAGAGACTTTTATAGGTGACTCATCTGAAATACATGTTTTTAAGTCCTCTTGATATGTTTTCCAACTTCTGTTCATATTCAGTAAGAGATCTTTGTGAATTGGATCAGTCATTGGATTTTTTTAAACATATTTTTCACATGATGTTTCTTTAGAAGCCATTAAATCATATTTAATAGTCTGCACTGCATCTAGGGAATCAATCTTAAGAGAGGTTCTATAGTCAGTGACAAGTGTATCCATTAAGTTGAATGCACTTTCCACTAATGGGCCATGGAAGCAGCTAAGGCAGGCTTTGACCAATTTAGCCAATGTAGGATACTTATAATCATTTGTGAAATCATCTTAAAAATTGATAAATATTGGTTTAAAGTTTTTAATCAAATTAAAAACTTTAGACCAATATTTATCAATTGTACACTTGACTTGATTTCCACTTTCATCAGATGTGTACAGCATTTCTTTGCTGATATCAATAACACTCTGGTATAACCTTATTTCAGCTTCTACTTTTGACTTTTCATTATCACTAAAAATATGGGACATAAAAGATGATAATTTTTCAAAAGCTAATATTGTACTGGTTTTACCTCTTAGCTCTGGATCTAATGCTGTAAAACTAATTAGATATGAATTTTTAAGGGGTAATTTCTGTTTCATATGCTGTGTTGTATGAGTATAAGCTTTCATCAGAGAAATTTGGAATTCTTTTGCTATTGGATGATTTTTTGATAATTTCTTCAGGAGAGTGGAAGCCTCTGCACCAGTAAATATTACTTTGCTAGGTAGATGGAATTCTGGATTTGTGACATCAACCTTTAATAAATCATTATAAGATGTGCACTCTATATTTTCTGGCTTCATTAAAAAAAAAGAAAAATTTTGCCATCAATTTATAAATACTGGAATGTATTAAATGAAGCATTGGTTTTTTTGTTTCAAATAATTTAATATATGTGTTGAATTCTGGTAATACTGCTGAATATAATGCCATATGCAATAAAGTTTTGTTTTGCATAACAAATAACCCATTTAGTATTCTTTTTTTCCAAGCTAAAGCATCCTTAGTAAGTTGTTGGGAATGCAAGCAAGAATACACCCCTTCAACAATTTTTTTCTGAGCTGCAGAAATATTTCTTTTATTGTATACAGTTTCAACATAAGAAAAATAATCCCCTTTATCAGTTTTATCCAAGTACAGTAAGACCCCGCTTAACGCTGTTTCGTTTAGCGCTCTTTTATTTCAACCCGGGGATTCCACGAAATCGCTCGCAGCATACGGGGATTCCACGAAATATTATGCAGCGATAGGTTTCAAATACATATCCGAAAGAGTGTACTTGTATTTCTTGTTTGGTGCGGTATTGTTACAGACATATTTTGAAGGGGTAAATGTGGAAGATGTCGAAGAAATAATTCAAGAAGCAGCGGCTAGTCTTTCTAATGATGAGCTCAAGGAATTAACTGAACAAGAAGAAAACAAAAATGTTGACAGCAGTGATTCAGAAGAAGAGCAAAAAGAACTTTCGATGGCGTTTGTAAAAAGGAGTTTGTCTACGATAACTGAAATAATGGATCAATTCATTGAAAATGATCCGAATTTTGACAGGAGCTCAAAAGTAAGGCGTGGTGTTACAGATGCTCTATCCGTTTATGAAGAACTTTTAAGAGAACAATGCAAAAGAAAAAGGCAAACAACATTAGATGCTTTTGTCACAAAAAGGCAGAACACTCAAAACGCGGAAGGCTAACTAAATATGACTGACTTAGAATTTTATTTGTTTTTTTTTAAGAATATTCGTTTTGTTATTTATATTTTGTTTTTATTTTTGCAAGAAATAACAATGTGGTATTAATTTGGGCTTTAAGAAATAAATGTTTGGTTTTATTTTTTTATTAAAAAAACATACTTTTTAAATTTAATATCTAACCAATTTCCTAGCCATCTTCCCTTAACCCCAATATTTACATGTAAAGATAGCCTCGTTTAGCGCTGTTTTGCATTATGCTCATTTCGATATGTGCATCATATAAAAATAAACCAATGGAACTGAAAAATATTCTGCTTAGCAAGCACAGTAAAACTCTTTTAAGTGTTCATAAACAAATCTCAGACAGAACATCAAAATCAATTATCTCTGCAAAATATCGCAAACGTTATTGCGCAATACGTGTGCCGTAATTCTTCTCTACATGATATTACGCAATTGGAATCAACAGCTGCTGGTATTGGGAGAATAAAGAACTAAATAACTGGGGTGTTTTTCATTCAAATTTTCAATAGACGGCGTTAAATTTCCGGAATAGAATCCTTCTTCGCTTGAGTTGGTAGACCGCAGAACTTTTAGTCCTATTCAATCCAGATTGGTGTGTGTGTGTGATTATGGCAAAGCCTCGAGGGCTATCTGCCTAAGGGGAGGGATGCCTTTGTGGAAGACTTTCTAAGGAAACTGGCTCGTATACACGTTACACATGGGGAAAACCACGAAAACGGCCATGCAGCCAGTCCTTTCGCGGGTTTCGAACCTCGGACCAGCGTTCAGCGACTTTACCGCTTGGCCGCTGATGGGCCAATCCAGATTGAAAACTGGAAGAAAAAAAAAAAAAAAAAAAGAGGTCTGTTGCTTGTTTTGCAGCGAACTGTAACAGTTTCAATATTGGAGATTTTGTGGAGAAAAAGGAGAACCTCCCAATCTTCATACTGTATATTGGCCAAAAAAATGAAATTAATTTGACTATTCGATTACTTTCCCTTTATTTAAGCTATTCCGAATATTATTCCTTAGAAAGCTAATCTGTGTTAAAACACAACCATTTTTGGAAGTTTACTATACTTCAGCAGTTACTGCAACTATGTTATTATAAACATTCATACATATGCTCATAATGTAAGCATAATGATCATAATAAACACAAATATGAACTGACCAAGTGGAGTGAGAATGCAAATTATTAAGATCTTGATAGAAATTCAAATGCAATTAGTATTTGGGTGGGCGGAAAAGAATGTCGAATGTACCGGAATTTTTTACTGCTTTCGCAATTCTTTGACCAACGACGGGCATCTGTCTGTACTCTTCGTGCACACCAAAGGTTATGTTAATGCAGAGAAAGGGGGAAAAGCTATTTCCAGGTGTATGATTCACCATCTGACATTCTATATTAGGAAGAAAATTTGCTTATTTAGCTTTGGCTTTGTACGGGAAAAAATAGCGCGTTCATTAAAAAGAAAGCACTAAAAGGAAAAAAAAAGCACTAAAAACAAAAAAATAAGGGCTTTAAAGAAAAAGTAAGCACCTATAAGGGCCTTTATATTTTATTTTCAAATATAAGGACTTATAAAGACCGCTACGAACCCTGTTAAATGACTTTGTTAATTAATCAACTTTTCTATAGTTTTCACAATAAAATAACACAAGCCATTTCAGTGCTAACAGCATATCCAACATGATCAAAGCTTTGCTGTCGTGATGGCGTACATAACAGAAGTATAGTACTTGATCAAAAGAAAAAGTGGGTTCAGAATATGTCCCCCCTCCTCCTCTGAAAGAGGATTAAGTATCTGAAAAAGAGTACTTAGAGATATTCTTCATAATCCCATCCCCCCAAAAAACTAAATGTTCATTGCCCTAAATTTTGTTTACATAAATTTTAAAAAACAACAAATTCTGCAGATGGAATATATAACAAATGGATTGAAATAATGGGTAAATAACATAATAATGACTGGAATTGATTTAAAAACTGATACATTTAAAATATAGTCAAACATTTTAAACTTGTGCTAATCTGATTTTGTGATGTCACTTTAAACATACAGCTATGTTTGCTTATTTTACAGATTGCTTAAATCTCCTTAAAATTACAAAATCAGTTACAATTCAGATTTGTTGCAAAAATATAACATTTTTTAAAACTATTTCCTTAGAGCAAAATAAAAAAGCTGCAAACTAATATATCAGAATAATTGAATTTCAATGAAACAAACTATAATAAAAAAAATAATCTTTTTGAACATTTAAATTTAATAGACAACGTGTAATAAGGTCTGATAAATTACCAACAATTAAATATTCGGGCAAACAATTTTTTTAATCTTATTTGCTTCGGTCATTATTTCTTTCAGCTGCCTTCACATATATGCGAAAAATTAGTACAGTAAAAGTCCAGAAATCTGCAAAGCTTCGGGACAGGGGTTGTGCGGATTTTAAGATAGAAAAGATAAATCATAATATTCAGACTAAAAGTGCAAAATAAATAAGGCGTCTTTATTAGATACATTTAATTAAATTATTATATACATTATTACAATAATGTATTATATGCATTAAATTATTATTACATATATTAATTGATTATATTATGTTATTCATTTACATTTAGTGATTGCAGAGATATTTAAAAGCATTAGGGAGTATTCAATAGACATAAAAATAAGGGATTATTAATAAAGCATAAAATATTCCATATTTTATGGAGGTTTGTTTTAAAACTTTAAGGTGCTCCGGAGTAAGTTGTTTTTGTAAATTATATAGTCATAATCTCTTGCTCTGTGACACAGCTGTGTTGTTCTAAAAATTTTATCATTCAGTCATAAGTTGTTTTGTGAATCAGAAATTTTTATTATTTCTGTAAATCACAGGTAAGGATTTTACTCCTTTCAGAACTCTGGGATTGGTGCTCTGCATTGCTTCATAGTAAAATAGTAACTCTTTCTTTAGATTCTTTCACCCTTCGCAGTACACTTTCTTGGCAAACATCACCAAAAAATAGTCTGGCCTTTTTTTTGGTGATTTTTCTTGTCAACATTAAAAACCTGTTCTGATCTAAGATTTCTGCAACTAACACAGAAAGTTCATCAATAAACTTCTCTGCAGCATCTTTATCTGCTGAAAGTTTTTCCCCACATGCTTTCAGATAACATATACTGTGTCACAGTTTAAATGTGCAGCCAATGCACTCTATTTTTAAATCAGCATTAACTGCTTCCCCTTTTCTCTCAGGAGTGGTTTTGAAATTGGTACCTCATCACTCCGCTGCTGCTGGAACCAATCGTACACGACAGCATCAAGGTTTGCCGATTTCGCCTCATGCTAAGATTCCCGGTTTCGGAAAGTTTTCTTTATTTTTCCATATATCATACACAGTCCGTGTCGCAATTCCATACGATTCTGCTATAAACCGAGGAGTAGCACCTGCCTCCATCTTTTGCAGAATTTCCACTTTTTGCATTACCGTCAATGCAACGTGTTTACGTTTTTCAACATTGCAAGCAGTAAAATCATGAGTGCATTTCTTATCTGTCATTGTATTAAAAAGAGCTGAAATTAAAAATACTCTTAATTTATCGCCAAAATATCTGAATAAAAAAAAAAGGGCAGCACTAAAAAATATCATGAAATAACAAAGTGAATTGCCAGCTTTTTTACCTCGATGTAAATTAGGAGGGAAAACTACTTTTATCATGATGTCAATAATTTGGTATTTCCATTACAACTCGTTATTATTCAGCAATTATGACATCATTATTCGGTAAGTATTTTTTCTTAGATATTTTGTACTCCATGTCGTGGTATCCAAAACCTATAAACTGAATGTTTATATTTTGAGAGGCATTTATTTGTTCAGGTCGACAGATTTTCGGTATTTAACTGTATCTTTAAATTGTTGCCTCTGATGAAATTATAGAATTATCCTGTCCACTGAAGCTAACACCAAAGGAGTGCAATTTAGTTATCAGTGATGAATATGCATGATGACACAACACAAGTGTGATCTTTATGCTTTCATTTGATGTCTAACTCAACTGATTTTCAATAAGCACACAATTTGGCCAGAAGGGCTATTAATTTTGTCTGGCATCTTGTGTTGATTTACTATAAATGTTGGTTGAAATTGTTGCCATCAAATATTAGAGCCTTGTATTATATTTAAAGAAATTAAATAATGAAGAATCTGCATAAATGTATCTATGCTTCTCACATTGTGATAAAACAGCAGTACCTACAGCCATCAAATTTTGCATAACGTACGTTTTCATCTGAATATGGGCAACTGGAAGCCCAAATATGAAATTTTGTTTTATTACCTATTTCATATTTTGTACAACTTTAATGAATTTGTGATTAAGAAACTCAATGATTTCAAAGCGAGCAATGGCAACACTGTACCTCCTGCGTGCAAGACTCTGTATTGAAAATTCTGACGATATGCTCATTTTAAAAATAATTTGGGATATTGCTGTTGAACTCTATCTTTGATATGATTTAAATCAAATTCCTCTTCATTATAATTCGCTTCCGATAGTGAAGAAAGTGACACAGAGGTTATTGAAAACGAAAAAAACTTTGATTGACCAATTAGTTGGTATTCTCGACACAGCAATTATAGGACTTGAACAGTGGAACTTTGTAACTGAACAAGAAATTATGTCTGTTTATAGAATTAAAGAGAAAGTATTATCATATAAAACGAAGCAACTTAAACAACTTACATTGAAGGAAATATTTAATAAAGTAAACAAATAAATATTAAGCTTTTTTTTTGTAAATTTTGATACCCTTTAGATTATAATTGTTCTTTATAGGATAAATTACGGTTTCATATTTTTAATTTTATAATTTCTGCATGCCATCTTACCAGATTTAAACTGATGATCTATAATCCAGAAAAATCGATAATCCGGAATCGGCGAATCCGATGAGTCTGGATTAACGACTTTTGACCGTAGTCTCTTTGGGTGTAATGTAAAATCTGTTGCTGTATTGGTATGCTGCATTTGGGGGGGAGGCATAAAAAATGGATGTGACTTAGCAGAAAAATATTTTCAAAGAGGGTTTTACATAAAGAAAGTATTAATGGACAAAATATGGTCAACTGAATATGGCTGGAAAAATATCCAAGGAAGTTTGCGAGAAGTTTGAACTCCTATCATTCTAAACAGAGCTTCCATTAAAATCAGAGAGCTTAACAAAATGCTAAAACAAAGCAGATTGAATACTGATTGTTTATTAACTAAAGATTCATACAGAAATCCACAGGAAAAGTTGGTGTAGCTTTTGCATGATCTCCGTCAACTTTCATTGTGACAGGATGTGTAAGTTATGCTTCAGCTTTGTATTAAGAAGGTAAATCAGTTACCAATGACTCAAGAATACTTCGAAATGCTTTATGAATGGCATTTACTGCAGTGCTTTTTCACACATTGAAAGACATGTTTTCTCAACTACTTATTCATCTGTACATGCACTGGGTGAAGAACTGATTCATAGTTTATGAAATTCAATTATTATATTAACATTAAATTCATTTAAACATTCTTAGTTTCCAGCTTTTATAAGATTTAAACAAATAAAAAACTAATAAGAAATCTACAAAGAAATCTCTTTAGGCATTCTTCATACATGAAAAATGAATATATCAAACAGTAAAGTTTATTGAGTTACCTTTGGTGTCTGACCTTTTACTTTGCCTGCTCGAGCAAGTGAACCATGGACTTTGCCTAAAAATACAAAGAAGTCATTTAAATACAAAATTAAATTCCATAAAAAACATTAACAACATATTCAATACAATTTACTTTTCACATTTATCTCAAATAACTTCTATAACGGACTTAACCATACCTATATAAATTAGAATGGCAAAGTATGAAAAACATGAAGCTTCCAGCTTTTTGCACTGCACCATGATCCCATTAAAAAAATAATTTAGGCCATTGAACTATTTATTATGCAATTCTGACAGAAAAAGATCTGTGCAGCATCTAAGCTTCTGATGCAATATTGCTTGCATAATTAAATGAGCACAGAACAATGGGTAGGAAACAAGTTAAAACAGATTTAATCAGTCTTGTCAATTCTGGATTCTAAACAATGAATAAATGATGTACTCGATAAAGATCACCATAATTCCGGCTTTTGATTTTAATATACTTCTGCTAAGACCATTCAACAATTATAAACAAGAAGGAAAACAGAAGAAAATGCTTGGTTTTCTGTCTGAAATGTCCAGCTGCATCGCATGGTAGTTTCAGATCTCTATAATGTAGAAAACATTTTTCTGAATATAGAGCAAGAGAAATAAAACTTATTTATATACAATCATATTAATTACATAAAAATGCAAAACCCTCAATTTACTTCAAAAGTTTCTATTCATGAAAACCTGTTTCATTACTTTTTAAAACAACTGAAGTAAAGACTGGTGACTTTAAGAAAATTGCAGTGCTTGAAGTTTCAAGAATCCTAACATGTAGCACCTACTGTTTTGGAGTTCGACCTCCTCTGGTATATAAGTACTGCATGGAAGAATTTAGTACTGTACCATAATTTAATGTGGAAAAAAAAAATAACCATAAATATCAAGATTAATTAAACATTGTTAATTGTGATAGATCTAAAAACAGAGTAAAATTTGATGACCACTTTTTATTTCCTCAAGCAAGTTTTCATAAATTGGCTTATTTAAAAAAATACTGATCCATATTAACTTGCGAGTACTTCTTCAAGAATGATTTGAAAACAGTATTCTATACCTTGTAGACTGGAATTCCTGATTGGAACACTATAGGAAATCTTAACCAAATTTTATGAAGATTGTTACATTTTAAGCTCCAGAAATTAAGGCATGTATGTGCAAAGGTAGTTTTAATTTTTATTTTTTAGCATAAAATTTTTTTTAATTACCTTCGGAATTGCTGAGGCTATATTCAGGTGAAAGAAAAAGGAGCAAAAAGGCATAATAATGCACATTTCATTTTCTTTATTTGATATCCAAACACAAATTCTGCACACTACCCCATATCAATAGTTACATTTTTTTAAAGGTGCTGCATTTAAAATCCTTTCCCTGCTGATCACAATATTTAAATCCACTTAAACTAAGCATCAGGTTTGTATCAATGGATATCTGCTGTTAAAAGCCAAAAAGTTATAATGCATTCTAACAAAAATTGTTGAATGCAACAAAATCATGGAAATAAATAAAAATTTATTCACAAAAAGAAAATAAAAAAATAATACGGACCACGTTTTCTAACAAAATGGAGTTATTGAGGACTGTTTGGAATTAGAGAACATTACTTGTTGCTGTTTCTGATAGTTTCTTTCCGAACCAAAGATGTATGGGAAACAAGAAAAATAAAGTGGTAGCGGAAATGAGCGTACGATTTATTACCAGATTTTTAAGTTCAACAAAAATCCTTACCTCCTCTAAGTCTGACACATACATCAACAGTTGCACCATCTACTAAGCATTCAGCAAGACACTGGTCATCTTCCAAAGGACTTCCACCATAATATAAAACCTGCTCTTCTTTCACAATACCTTCTGCTTCTTCTATAAAATCCTGAAAAGTATGAAGATCCCAATAAATGTTTTAAAAATTAAAAATGCAGGAAAATGAGAGTGTTTGCAAAAAGCATCTACAGGCTTCATTTCCTTAAATACTGATTCTAGACATGAATTTTATTAATTTCAAAAACTACTCTTGAGAGAGATCATATAGATTTTTCTTCCTAAATGAGTGATCTTTAAATTTTTTACCTTGCCTTGAGAAACAATGTAATTAGCACATGTCTGATTCAGAAAATAAGCCTGCATTTTTTTTCAAATATTCTGTACATAACCCATTTAAAATCAAGGATTCTATTATTTGATAACAGATAACACAGTTAAATTTTTTTATTTATATGTGATAACTGCAATACAAATCAAAATGAAAATTTTTGTTTCTAAATTCACATAAAATAATTTTCAGACATAAATTTTTCAGTTTTAAACATACTGCAACAACCTAGTAAGTTTAAATGGGTTAAAAAATTCTTAGGAATGATGATGCATAACAAACTGGCTGATCAGTTAGGCATGACAATCAACAATAAAGAAAACTACACTTGAATCTAGCTTTATGTGTCATTAAAAATGAGGAGTTTCACAATACAAAAATCGCAAATAACTGGAAACATAAATTAATAACAAGAGTAACCAGATTTCTTTTAATCTGACAAACACAGTCTTATTCCAGCTTAGCGTAACAGATTTCGATAGCCTTTATATCTAAATTAAGGAAGGAAGTGAAATATTGCATGATTGTTGAATATTTTTATGATGTGAGGTATAAAGCCAGTAATTAAGTTAACAACATGAGCCAAACTTCAGTTCATATTAAAGCAACATTATGCAGTTATGACGAGTTAATATGTAAATGACAACTCAACAGATATTTTAGTAAAAATTAAATAACAATTTGATTTTTTTACTTTATTCTTACATATTAATGATGTTTAAGGTCCAAATTTTCTCCTTAGTTTATTACGTGTGTATCTTCTGTATAATGTAATATTTCAAAATATTTACAGGGTTATATTGTTCCAAACATTATTTTTAATTTGCTATTTTATAATAAATTTTGGTGAATCTTTACATTATGGTAACTTGGCGATTTTTTGGCGACCAACCCTGCTACAGCAACCTGCTAGTTTTGTTTTGCACGCCATTTTGTTTTCACGAAGTAAAGGCATGTTTTCTTTTTTTACTCAAAATTTTTTCCAACAAACTGCTAGCTGAATTATGCTTATACTAGAACTTTTATGGAACAAAAATGCTTAACCGTGATGAAGATTAGGTGAGAAATTGGGAGAAAGTGCAGAATCGCAAACTGCTTGCCGCGTTTTTAAGAATTGCACATACACGGTATCCATGTACACATCGACCTATTTTCACTTAAAAAGTCAAAGAAAATTGACAAAAATCTAATTCTTCTTACTCTTGTAAAAAGTGCCAATCAAATAAGTGGGCGATTTTGCACTTTAGCAGCAAAATTGTTTCTAAGTGCTTATTAGCTAAAATCACTATCGGAATTTTCCGGAAAATGTCACATTACATGTCTCATGAGCTCTCATTTCTCTGAGACAAAATAATCTGCGATTCGAACTGTGTACTTCTCAGATTATTGCTAAAGTCCTAGCTAGTAACCTTTATCGCCTTACCAAGATGTCGCCAAACTACCTGTTACCATATTCTAAAGATTAGCCTTTTATTTATTTCATATGTGGAAATGTTAATCTTTGGAAAGGGTATATACTTTTTGCGATCAGGTAATTTCATATATGTTCTTTTTACCGGATTTAAAGATTCACAAAATTTTCATGCGTTTTCATGAAATTTTTCTAATTTATGAGGAAAAAGCAGTGTACATGGATATAGTGAACGGTGTGCGCAATGCCATTTTTGTGCAATTCTGGGATTTTTTTTTAAGTAAAAATAAGTCGATGTGTACATGGTTTAGTGATATTTTAGTTAAATGATAGTTATTTTGCGAGTTTTATGTTTGTAGGAATTTGGTATACGTTTCAGTTGAAGTAAACGTGTATGGAAATAATTTAAATATTTGACACTAAGTATTTGTAACTATTTTTAATGTTTGCATATAAATTCGTTGCTGATGTTTATAATATAATACATAATTTAGAGGTAAAAGTTTTTGGATATTTTATTTATTTTATATGTGGAAATGTTCATGCTTGGAAAGGGTATATACTTTTTCGTGATGAGGTAATTTCATATATGTTCTTTTTACCGGATTTAAAGATTCACAAAATTTTCATGCATTTTCGTGAAATTTTTCTAATTTATGACAAAAAAGCAGTGTACATGGATATAGTGAAGAGTGTGCGCAATGCCATTTTTGTGCAATTCTGGGATGTTTTTTTAAGTAAAAATAAGTCGACAGGTAAATGGTTTATGTGTATGTGCTATTCTGAAAAACGCGCAAGGAGTTTGCGATTCTGCACTTTTTCCCAATTTTGCAGTTAATATTTGTCATTGATTAAGCAGTTTTGTTACATAAAATTTTTAGCATAAGTGTAATTCGGCTAGTAGATTGTTGGAAAAAGTGTTCAGTAAACAAAAAGAAAAGAAACATGTCTTTACTTCGTGAAGACAAAATGGCGGCGGAAAAAAAAAAATAGAGGGTTGCTGTAGCAGAGTTGGTTGCCAAATTTTTGCCAAGTTACCATAATCCAAAGATCAACCAAATAAAATATCAAAAAACTTTTACCTCTAAATTATCTATTATGTTATAAACGTCACCAATGAATTCATACCGCAAACATTACAAATACTTAGTGTCAAATATTTAAATTACTTCCATGCACGTTTACTTCAACTGAAACATATAACAAATTCCTACAAACATAAAATTCACAAAATAACTATCATTTAATTAAAATATCACTAAACCATGTACACGTCGACTTATTTTTACTTAAAAAAACATCCCAGAATTGCACAAAAATGGCATTGCACACACTCTTCACTATATCCATGTACACTGATTTTTTCTCATAAATTAGAAACATTTCACGAAAATGCATGAAAATACACTACGTATTCTACTCAAACTTATTCCAAAATACTACAAACATATAACTCACAAAATCACGATCATTAAATTAAAATATAATTAAATTAAAAAACACTACTTAAAATATAAATAAGCACATACATTAAATTAATCAAAATTAGATTACAATCCTAATTACTTTAAACTAAATCATTGCTAATAACAATTTTCCAATAATACCACATTAATTTATTTACTCCTTGCATTTAGAACAATGCATAAAAATAATATCCTCAAATGATTAAAAATACTAACTTACCTAATCTTCTTCAGAACCTTCATTACGTGGCTGCAGTACTACTGCTAATTTCTAAATGCGAAATCCAGTAGTCAACTGGAAGTCTATTCACCAAGTAATAAGAAATTAATAAAATTTCACCTATATTCAAACTACTTTCAGCAAACCACGTACCCTTCCTTACACTGCGTTTCACAAAATGTCCATTTTCACCAGATTTCTTGCACCGCCATTTAAACTTAACTGTAATATCCTTCCTTTCACACAATCCCAACTTATTATTATTATCATCAGATAAACACATTAAAAATTTAGAATTCACTTTACATAGCGCCATGCAATTCGAAAATTAATCAACACTATTTCACACAACACACAATGAAGCTTAATACAAAATAATTTTTCCAAATTAACCCCCCTTTTCCGATTAAAGAACTGTAATTCGTTCATTAATGTCACATGACATATCTCATGATCTCTCATTTCCCTCACACAAAATGATGCGTTATCGGAACAGTACTTCTCACAGATCAGCCGACTGCATTATTTGATTATGGAAACACACTTATAACTCTGTCTATAAATACAACTTAAGTAAACTCGGAAAACCCCTCATTACCAACTAGTTAAGCATTCAGAATCAACCAACCATCATATTATGGGAGGAAGGCTATAGTCAAACAGTCACCTATATTTATAAAAATGGGCATAACTTACATTATTAGTATTCTTACATGAGTTAATTTGAGTACTTGTGTAATAATGCAACCACTCTGGTCATTTTTCACGAATGAAGAGTTAACAGTTACTTATAAGGTGCAAGCTGATGGACTTTACGAACTTTTAAAAGATCCCAAAATTCAATACTATTTATCTTAAGCCCATAAACATTACCAATCTGGTAAGAGAAAACATACTTTAGCAATTTAAATTATTAAAAATGGATTGTTTAATACACTGAAAATGTAAAACACATATTTCTCTGAATCTTTCTCCCTTTCCCCAGTTCTCTTTTAGTACAGTTTTTCACTTTAACAAAACATCAAACAATCACAGACCTGGCATTGCACAAACCTCAGCAATACCAGCCATCTTCCAGGAACATCTCTTCATTGTTCCCTTTAGGAAATTTGTGGCAAAATTCTGTATTCTTTCAGAAATTATAAAGAAGCTTTTCTCTTATTGCCAGCAAATTCTACCAGCACATATTTTAAAATTAAGTTTAAGGTAAAAAATAACTCCAGTTCTTTATAAAAATCCTTGGAATACCATAAAATGAATGCATATGAAAATGGCAAAATTTCCTAACCGAAAGGCTACTACAAGCATACTTAAATAAAGAATGTCAGTCTTGCACATTCTGAAAAATCTGGCAACCTTTTTTTTTAGGTGGTTGCAATAACACTTATGTACCTTCATTTCTAGCAATTAAAATAAACATTTTTTACAAAATTAAGACACCAGTATTTCCTCTGAAGCTGATAAAACTGAAATCACAGAATTTCAGCTGTGACATTACTAAAATAAGTTCCAATACTCTTCACAAAATGCTTACTTCATTCTAAGTTAATAACTAATTTTAAACAGTATAAATTAACATTTCAGAGCACTTACCTTCAAAGATGAAATAGTTCCCTCACTTAAATCAACAGAATGAGTCTCCTGACTTCTTAAAAAGATGTGCATCTTGATAACTATGGAGTACAATTCATTAAAATTTTCTCTATTGCAGATTAGAACAATTCATAACACTTACAATGAATGTACATTTGCAATTAATATATAGTTCACACATGAATTCTAAGAAAAAATCTGTTATTAGTGCAAAAATTTAAAAAATTGTTAGCAGATGGATTGCTTTGAGAACATACGGGTGTGAAGAAGACTCCATTTCAAAAATCCTAAAAAATGTACAGTAAAAATCCTATACAATTTCAAATAATTCTGAATACTGCTGTGAAATAACTCCCATTCACGCATACACACACATTTTCAAACTACCTCACTAGCGAAGCAAAAAATAAAACTTTTATTTTATTTAAGTAAGATTTAACTTATGTTTCACCACAACATTAATCCATACAATTGCCCGTTTATTTGGTTCCGAACAATTAAAAAAATATATTATTTTGACATATTCCCATCATATGGTTAAATGGATACATGGAAGCAAGTTAAAACAGACTTAACCAGTTTTATCAATATTGGGTATTTCTGTTCTTTTAATCTGAATATTTCAGCCCAAAACTTTGGAACAGCAGTTTTTTCTGTTTCTGTAAAAGACAAACAGCCAAATCTACTTTTCATGTGTATGATAAACGCATTTTACTTAGGTAAGATGCTTGGCTCTCACTAAACCCTAAGTAAGATATTTATATGAACCTAAAACTAATCATCAGTGAGGCACATGGCAGCTAAGGGGTATATGACGCAATAATGAACCGAATGTAAACACAAATTTAAGACTTTACATTATATACATAGATAACAACATAAATTACGCTTTCAAAAATAAAAAATCTCAATGCAAAGAAACGTTCTGGAAAATTACAAACATTCAATATAACACGTGTACTCTAACAATTTCAACTTAACATTCTCAAAAACAAACCAAATACTCAACGTTACTATACAACAGAAAGTGGTGCGATAGTTATCAAGTTCTTAATTAATTAAATTAAAAAACTTTATCACTTACTTTTACTCTACCAACAATAAATCTAAAATTTATCAATATACAAACACGAAATTGCATCCACGAAACATACAGTTGTGGAAGTAGAAATAGAAGTTCAAACAGCAATGTTGCCAGCAATTTTAGGCTAAAGTAAGGATACGAATATCTGGTCGGCGCTAAATCCCCGAACGCGCAGGGAGTTCACGTGATCGTCGCTTCATGCGTAAGCTGATATCACAACGAAGCTCCGCCAAGGCTAAGGCTCCTCTAAATGTAGGAGCCTTATCTAGTTGGCCTTGGCTCCGCCCAGCATCAACAACAACTTCGTTCGATGTAAACATGGTTCGCAACTCTGATTTTTAAATCTGAAATAAGTGCTTGTGGATATCTGTGAATATGTATGTTTGAACGATTTCGAGCATTATACAACTGAATGGCTTGGTTATTATGTTTCTCCGTATAAGAAAGCGAAAGAATAAATAGTGATAATTTTTTAGATTGGTCTTATGTAGAAAATGTAGTGCACGTAAATAAATCTTCAGTAAGATATTCCAGTATCAGATATTTTTAATCTTATTTTTACATGATACGATTGCTTTGTCAAGTTCACTGATTAAGCCAAACTTAGCAAAACTAGGCAAATTTAGTCTATAAATTTCTCTTTCAAAGAATATTCAGAATAAAACTGGGATTACGGTAACCTCACAGTAAAATTAATAATTTATTTCACAATGGAACTGTGTTTGAATAAAAAAAATATAAATAAACAGTTATCTGTTATTTTGTGATAAGACCTTAAAAATAGATTCTAAGGGGTCTAGTCTGGACACCGATCGAAATCGATATCGGAAAAACAGTCGGGATTCTTCTTCCACACGACAGCAGCAGGGAGAGAGAGAGTCTAGCCCCTTCAAATTCCGTCGGCGGAAAGTGAAGTAGAAATTCCGTGCGGAAGTGACGTTTATTGCATAGCAACCAGTCTATGTCACCTCTACATTGCTCCAGGCTCAGGGTAAGGGGGTAGTTTGTTGTCAAAGGGGCTGTTTCGCACGTGCTCATTACTGAGGATGGCAGTAGAAAAAAAAATGGAGTTCGAGTAAATGGTGAATTTTTTCGAAAAAATACGCTGCTGGATTTAGTAAAGAGTATGGAAAAAAGAAATGGGGAACGTTAATGGATATTTTAAACGCAGAAAGAAATGGCCTTTTGGAAACTTCAGGTCTGCGAAGAAACGTAAACATAATTTTACGTATGATCTTTTGCAAAATGGAAATTTTCTAAAAGGTTACATGTCTGAACTATTTGTTAACAGGAATTTTATGATTAAAATACATTATTTTGTCTGAAAAGGTTATGCAACAACGTCATAAGTCAAATCATTGAAATATAGCTCCGCGTAAGGGTGTTTAATATTCCTAATGAATTTGAATCAAAAAAAAATTTAATTTTTAGCAACCCATTATTATATCAATAATTTTATTTATTTAGGAATTATACCTATCACGTAGCTACAAATATACTATGTATCGTAGATACCAATAAGCAGTGAGTAAAAATATAATAAACTTTTAACAAAAGTAATAGGAAGAAAAATAAAAAAAAATTAAATAACTATAGGTTAAATCATAAAACATATTATCTTGCCACACACACACACATATATATTTTAACATATGCAGTGAAAGGAAATTGAAATACATATTCCTATTTATACTCTTTTTAATTCGATCCCACCAGTTACCGTGTGGTAAGATCGCTGAACACTGGTCGTTCGGTCCGAGGTCCAAATACTTCGAACGGGTTTGTTGCATTACCAACATATCTCTGATAATGAATATATCTGTCATTACCAACATATTTCTCGTAATTTCCAAAAGCATAAAAATTAAGGCATACAAAATCTGTTTAAATAAATAACTATATGTATATATAAATGTATTATAAATATATTAATATATGCAGGGAAAGGAAATTGCAGTGCAAATTCCTATTTATGCCCTTTTTAAGTCGATCCCACTAGAGAGCGGTAAAATCTCCGAACACGGTATCTCCGAACACGAATCTGGTAATGCGGTCCGAGGTTCGAATCGCGCGAATGGACTGGACGCATGGGCGTCATTACCAATGTATCTGTCATTACCAATATATCAATGGTAATGATACCAATATATCATTGGTAATGACAGTTATATCATTGGTAACTTAGCATAGAAGTTTAAGGCACAGAAAATCTGTTTTAAATATATGTGTATATATATATAACTGTATAAATATATTAACAGATGCAGTGAAAGAAATTGCAGTACATATATATTTATACCATTTTTAAATCGATCCCACCAGCGGCCCGTAAAATCCCTGAACACTAGAAGTTCGGTCCAAGTTTGGAATCCCGCGAATGGGCTGGTTGCATGGATGTTTTCGTGGTTTTGCCCATGTCTTACGTGTATACGAGCTAGTTTCCTTAGAATGTCCTCCACAAAGGCAACCCTCACTTTAGGCAGATAACCCTCGAGGCTTTGCCGTAATTATATAAAACCAAAACTAAGCACTTTTTAGATCTAAATAGATACACAAAACTGATATAATATCTAAAAGTAGACCACATTAAAAAATCTGATAACTAATTATAAATCTTGCATTATAATATTGACAAGAATTTAACCGAAAATTATGCAGGAATTTAACTTGTTTTATACAGGAGATTCTAGAAACTGTTGGAAATTGACATTGCTATCGGTACAGTTAAAACTACTTAAATAATTTTTTTAACTCAAAGCAATTTAATGTAAATGTTGAATTTAGGATGTGCATAGTAGTTTGAATTATATACTGCATATTCTTTAATTCATGTCTAATGTATTACATTTTTATACACTTCAAATTCAAATAAAAGTAGAGGGAAATACATTATAATTTAAAACATAAAATTTATAAATTTATAAATTACTCATCAAAACATGAAATTAAGTACATTGATATATACATTAGTTTAAAAATTACAATTTTAAATTAAAAGTATGCACCCCTTCTTTATATGTGAAATAGGAAAACACCAAATGTATTATTTTCACTAAAATGTAATTAAGTGATGTAGAATAAATAAATAATGTAGAATCGTCAGCATCAAATGCGTTATTTCTATAGCGAAATACTCGAGTTTTTCACAAATCTTAAGAAATTAAAATATCTATTACATACACTTTCAAAAACAATCCGAGACCTCCGCCGTCCTCAGTTTAGCTCTGAAACGACAATCAGAAACTTAAACGGCAGCTGTCCAGCTGACGGAAAAATTTCCGACGCGTCGATCTCTGTAATGATCGAGACGATGACACCAGACTCGCTCTCTCTCGAGTAGATCGCAATAAACGACCCGTTCTTCTATCTCGACGGTGTCCAGACTAGGGCCCTAAGTTTTTGAAAATGCCAATCAACTGCATTTCCATATATTTGCTACTTTTTTCTCGTGTCACATCATTCATCATCATGGGCAAACTTGTGAATAAAATTTATATAGTTGCTATTCATATAGTATGTGTTGGATTTATGATGCTTGCATAATTACAAATATTTATCACTAGCTGTACCCGCCCGGCGTTGCCCGTGCATTTAGAAAATGCAGATAAGTGAATAGCGCAGGAATAGTAGTGTAGGACATGTAGACTGTGTCTCTCTCTTCCCCCCCCCACAAGCTACAAAAAAGAAATGAATTGTAATTAATCGATTTAATGTATCGTCAAAACAGCAAACTAACGCTAGAATAAAGAAATCAATTGTTATAATCGAACGTTATTTGAAAACAAATAATAATATCAGTGAGTCAAAAAAACCGTGATTAATTAATTATAAATAATTTTTTTAAAATTTTTCTAATTCAAAAATCGAAAATCGGGCTTCGAGGTCTGGTGGCCAGCCCCTTTGTGCTTCCGTATAAAAAATTCCAGGTCCCTGCGTGCGATAGATTTGGCTGGAGAGCTCGGTCAGACAGACAGACAGACACATTACACTTGCTTTTATTATTATAAGATGCCACCATTCATACTTGTGGATAAATATCTGACTCTCATATAACAGTTTATAATGATATCAAGACAATTAGAAACTGAATTTCTTTGCTCCAGGCAAACTGGGATTTGTGTTTCCTCGCTTTCAAAATCAATTTAGTTTTATCCCAAATCTAGGCTCCTATTTTTTTTTTTTTTACCTAATTTTAAATAGTTTCCTTGCCAATTCAATAAAGTTTAAAAAAAAGTAGACATTTTCTATTCTCTGACATCGCAAATCCAACAGATACATAAATAAGAAATTACAGAAAAAATGACAGTTTTTTATTGCAAGCTGAAATTAGGTGCATTTGAGTAAAAATTTTATATGATGCAATTAAAATATAAAATTTCAGGCACACATCTTGTTATAAGGCCCACCAGCGGCCGAGCGGTAAAGTCGCTGAACACTGGTAGTTCGGTCCGAGGTTCGAATCCCGCGAACGGGGCTGGCTGCATGGGCGCTTTCGTGGTTTTTTCCCATGTGTAACGTGTATACGAGCCAGTTTCCCTTAGAAAGTCCTCCACGAAGGCATCCCTCCCCTTAGGCAGATAGCCCTAGTGTGCTTTGCCATAATTAAATACACCACCATCTTGTAATACTATTTCCATCGTAATCATATTTTTCAAACAAGAAGCTCACATGTGTTAAAAAAAGTATTGCACAATGTTCCTATTAAAAATTTTATGTTAATTTTTTCTCTAATAGGTAGGTTTTTAAAATGTTTGTGTACTTTTATCATACATCTTAATAATACAAGTGAAACTGAAAAAAATTAATAAATATCAGATTTTATATGTCTCGCTCAACACACTTTTGTTCTGCAGTGTTGCCTCTGCTATAATTTTATGGAACACTGCATTTCTGAATATTAAAAAAATGGATATCAATTGTAAAAGCTGTATATTTATGAAAGACAAAGACAAATTAAATGCAGATTCTGCCAAATTGGGAAATAATAGCTAGCAGTGCCAGTAATGTGTTTATTATTATTATTATTATTATTATTATTATTATTATTATTATTATTATTATTATTATATATCAACCATTCAACTTACTTTCTGTGTTTTCAGCATTCATCTTTACAACCTGTATTTCTGTCACTGAACTTGATTTAGTATCAAACTATTATTTGAATTCTCAGGTGTGCATACATGGAATTAGTTTCATTAGTTTAGAAGATTATTAGTAAGTAAAATGATTGCAATGGTATATTGCTAAAGATATATAAGCATGCAGGAAAAGAATTGTTTTAAAGGACATAAATTATATCTTAATAGACAAATCAGCAAACCAATCAATAATATAATTTGCTATTTCAGAATTTTCAGCAACAATACATTTTCTTTTCTTTCTTTTTAATTTTTCAGAGCTACAAAGCAGAAAATAAATCCATGACTGTTTCAAAATTTAAATACTTAAAGAAAGTCTGGAGAACAAAATATGACTTTAATAATGAATATTTATACGGAATAATGTTTAACATTTATAAGAACTATTCAAATAAACTGTCACTAATAGCAACATATGCATCGTAACCACAATGAGGTAACTGGCATATACTTTGAAAGATGGCCGGCATGTACTTCTACAGGAATGGTGCTAATTTGGTGCCAAGGTCGGACTAGGGTTTCAAAAATTTATAGTAAAATGAATATGATCTAGTTTCCCTTAGGAAGGTCTTCACAAAGGTATCCCTGTCCTTAGGCATGTGGCCCACCAGCGGCCGAGCGGTAACGTCGCTGAACACTGGTAGTTCGGTCCGAGGTTCGAATCCCGCGAACGGGCTGGCTGCATGGGTGTTTTCGTGGTTTACCCCATGTGTAACGTGTATACGAGCCAGTTTCCCTTAAAAAGTCCTCCACGAAGGCATACCTCGCTTAAGCCAGATAGCCCTCGAGTGCTTTGCCGTAATCTAGTAAACCAAAAAAAAAAAAAAAAAAAAAAAAAAAAAACTTAGGCATGTAGCCCTTGTGTACTTGTGCCATATTAAAATAACGTAACTTTAAATTTGAATGCAGTGTTCACAGTTGTGGTAAATCACACATTTTAAGGTATTTTTTAAAAATTTCTTGAACTATAGAAAAAATTACTCATTATCTGCAATATGTGTTATTGATCGTTTCGCATTCCTACACATCCATACCCTGTAAAGTCATTAGGCCTTTAATAACTCATTTGCATCATTCGAAAGAAACATTATATCTATTGCAACGATTCATCCACTGCCACTTCTTTTTCTATATTTTCTTTTTTCTATATACCACACATATACGTCTAAGTTTTTGTGCTTTTGTTCCCACCATATATACAGTCATCTGTTTTCAGGTAAGGAAACATCTGAGAATATTATAAACTTGGTATTAAAATTCTAAAATCAGAAAGAAGAAAGAGGCGCATTCTTTAAAGCAAGCCACATTACAGTCTACGCATGCAGAAGGCTAAATATGAGATTTTACCAAAAACAATCAAAACCCCACTAGGCTAAAACATTAAAATTCGCATTGGAGGGATCATAATCTGCAGTTATGCTACTGAAAAACCATCTGGGAGAATGCTATACATATGCCTGGGTTGAACAATAAATATTTTTTGGATGCATCATGGTTTTTCACGTAAATGCTTTTTGGCGACATGGTGCTTTGCTTCATCAATATATTCTCATGACTTATCGGTGAAGGTGTACCAAAAAAAAGTTATTAGGTACTGTTCTATTATCGGGACCGGATTAACAAATGTATGCATGTACACATATATGTGTATGTGTATACACATGCATTCGTACTTACATATATGAACACATACATATATTCATGCATACATATCTACATTTCTGAATCAGGTCCTGATAAAAAAACAGTGTCAAATATTATACAGAAATAGATACATTATGTGTTTAATAGACAATACAGTGACTATTAAAATAACGCCCTCACCAACCAGTTAAAAATCCTTTATCTACTTCAACACAGCCTCTTTCTGCTCAGACATTTATAGATTTAGAAATTTCCTGTGAGGAGACATCAGTAAATTTTCTTGCTACATAATGTAGAATTTTATGAAATTAATTAAAACATACGTAATACAGAGTAATAACACCTTTCTATATTATAAAAAGTAATTAAAAGACATTCATTTGGAGGACATCAAAATCAAAACATACTGATATGGCAACAAAATGAACTGAAAGATAAACAGAACCTTAGTTTTAAAAATGTTACGATACTTCTTTAGTATTGCAGCTTCCATTTATTTTGAATATCAGGCGGGCTTCAGAATTATTGCCAAGTTCATGTCTCATGTACACTTTGTTGCTGCCCTGCTTCCTGAATTGCTTTTAATAATATGGCATAAGATGCATTCCAAGGTCTCAAAGATTTTTGCTATATTAACTCTGTAAGATTCATGATGATGGTGAAACGTGCCTCTTCGACTTTTATTCCACCACTTAGAAGAGCTCTACAGTCTTTCTATATTTTATATATGAGCAGCTGTTGTCACATCAAGAAAATCAAATTTATTGTCCACAGAAAAATGTCTGTTAAGCTGGTATTTACCAGTTTTTGTCTTTTATATACTCACCAGAGAAGTTTGAATAAATTGTCATTCCCTCTTCTAGATGGCCGACAAGTTTTGGCATGAGTGTGGATGGCTCTCTATTTAGAAGCTGAGCGAGAAAGAATTTTTCAGTTTTTTGGCATAACTTTTCATATATACAGCCCTGTGGAAGAATCATGCCAGTTTTGGTTTTTTGCTGTATGAATTGATTTTCCGCTATGTTCAAAATTTTTTCAGGGCCACATATTCACATATTTGCTTGGCGGATCATATGCAGAGAATACATCTCTCTTGTAAAAATGTTTCAGTGAATAGTCACATTTTTGTAGTGTTTCTTTCATTTTATGCTGTTACAAACAGTTCCCCCCCGGGGTTGACTCAGGCGAATGCCTGGGAAGTACTGGTTAGGATCTATACCTAAGCAATCTCAACCACGGGGGTATAAAAACAGACTTCACAGAAGGCCTGAGGGCTCTCGGGACAGAGTAAGGCTCGGCAGGGACCGTACTGATACTGCCTTGTCTGCCCTTGCTCTGTGGGGTCGCAACATGGTAGATTGATTTTTGTGCGGGGCTGTGCAAATCTGAGAGGCAAAGTAGCCAGGACAGAGCTGCCTCGACTTCGACTTGTTACAAACAGTATTCTGAAACCACTAAACCAACTGCTAAAACATACACTTTTTTTTCATTTGCAAATTTTCAAGCTGCACCTCTAAAGGCTTTCACTGATATGAAATTTTATTTAATGGCCATTTTTGAGTATTCGAATGTGATGTAAAATATGTGCATTTCTTGAAAGAAAGATACAGCAAGCATCTTCCTTACTTCTCAGTAAATTAAGAATTTTAAGATTAAAATATAAATAAAATTCATTAGCATGTAGAATACTGAGAGTTCTTCTTGTGATGAGAGAATTCTGAGTGATTATAAATTATTAACATTTGCATGGTAAGAAATATGATCACATAGTGTCCTCGAAGCTCTTCTTATTATAAACAAACTGTAAATCATCATTGTTGGGGCTGCCAGATGTTTCAGAATAGTTTACATTGGCGATTTATCAAAAATCTTGACACCTTTAAAAACAATATCCATAATAATAAGGAAGAAACAATATCACATCCTTACCAAAGCTTGGTTTAATTTATTTGATTATAGCACGTAACGATTATAGCAACCTAAAATGATGGCTGTCTTTGTGAAGGACTTTCTGGGAGAAACTGGCTCGTATCTACACTAGAAAAGCCTGGAATCCATCTTTGAAGTCCTTTTTAAGCATTAAATTGATATTAGCTTTCTATGAAAATACTTTGGCAGCTTCACAAGGGCTCATTCATATTATAATTTGAGTGTATTTCACAGGATAAAAATTTGTTATTTAAATTTAGTGTGGGTGCAATACATTTTTCAAAACTATTCAGAACAAACTTATATACGCATTACAAATTCTGAACATGCAAAAACTTAAAAAAAATCTTCCAGTAGATCTTTTGTTTAAATATATTACATGATAGTTTTCCCATCCAAAGATTGTGTAAATAATTTATATTTAAACCAGATTCCTTTCAGATATACAATAAAATAATACAAATTGTCACATTTATTACAAAATGTTCGTAATTTTAAATTCATTAATTATTCATTTGAATAATATATACAGAAACAAATATAAATTTTTTTCTAATACAATGATGAAATTAAAACACAAAACACTAATTATTACATGAAATGAATTGCAAATATTAACAGAATTAATTTAAAACTGAAATCTCATATATTTCTCAGTGATTTAAAATAAACACAAGAGTATATTGGAAAGCTATACATGCTAAAATGTTAATATTTGGTATGCATTTAGTTAGCATCTGTAGTATTTTCAGAAAAATTTTCTCTACTGAAATTCATATTGCAAAGCATGTTTCAATTTATTCGCAGAAATTTACTGAGCGAAAGGGGCGTATCTTTGATGTGACATTATCTTACATGTAGTTCCGATCTCACGTGACCTCCCTGCACGTTTGGGGATTTAGAGCTGACCCAAATATCTGGTTAAAATGAGACTTGCATGAGGGCTTTGTATTGCGGCCTTCGTCCAGATATAAGAACGGGTCATTTGTTTTGTGATCTACTAGACAAAGAGCGAGTCTCGTATCATCGTCTCGATCATTACAGAGATCGAGGTGTCGGAAATTTTTCCTTCAGCTCTGTAGCTGCCGTTTAACATTCTGACTGTCGTTTTAGAGCTAAACTGAAGACGGCGGAGGTCACGGATACTTTTTGAAAATGTACGTAGTGGATATTTTCATTTCTTAAAATTTGCTAAAACTCGAGTTTTTCGCGATAGAAATAATACATTTGATGCTGACGATTCTACTTTCATTGGATTATTTTGACTTACCAAACCTATAGCATAGACCCTTATCAATAAACTCAGGCCATACTTTACCGGAGCATCCACATCCAGGACAGCAATAACTAGGTTTACCATATTTTTTAGAGTCCAACTCAGGACGTATTTAAAACATGTCCTGGATTGGAACCACTAACCCAGGACATATAAACCACAATATATTTTGAAATTATTTAAAAGCCTTAACAGTTTACTGAAACATTAAACTTTATTCATTCAGTAATATTTTTCACTAGACATGACTTTTTCCAAAAATTGTTTGTTTGTTTTAATTACATCTTAAATTCACAACAAGAAAGTTCGAATTCATTTTAACATTTAGCAGATGTTTAACAGTAGATACTGAAAGCCTACCCCTTTCTGCAGGCCAAATGTTTCCCATAATTGAAAACTCTCTCTCAACTGAAGCAGATGTCCCAGGCAAAGTCACTGCAAACTCAACCATTTTAAAAATATTGCAACTTTGTCAGTCTTTATCAGTCTTTGGAAACACTTTAAAATTGCTTTTTACTTCTCTTCAATAGTATCTGATACTTTTTCGGAATCTGATAAACAACTTACCCTTTGGTTTTGAATTATACGGTTTAACAACGTACGTTCATCAAATAAGTCATCAATATTTATTGAATCTTTTATAATTTCATTAACAACCTGTGCACTCTCTTCTAAATCAGACCACGCAATTTCAGTTAGTAAATTTATCCATTGAAACTTACTAACTTTATCAAAACTGGTTCTCCACTACTCTAAGTATTAAATACTAGAATTATAAAAATTGTCTACGCTTGAGAAGAATTTTTGTTCCTGAATATCATTATTTTCTTTTAGAGTGCTTAGTAATTCTTTGGCAGAAGATGATATAAATGTGTGGGTTTTTCTTTTCTGAAGTTTAAAAATTAATTCAGAATATGTCTGAAATGCTTCTGTTGCTGTGATAGAATTAACTTCCAGTTTCAGAACTACATTATTAAATAAATGTAGAGTACCATATAAAAATTTCAAATACAGTTCACTTTCTAGATTAAAAAAAAAAATCAAATAATAATTTTGGGCATTTGTCACAAGATAGGAAGCATGATTTTAGGACATCAAAAATGGAAAGAAAAATCTTTTGCAGGTAACAAACTAAGAAAATGCTTAAAGTGATCTACTACAGTAGCATAACAATACTAAAAGTTTGTTTACACTTAGAATCGCTAATTAGGAAACTATGTTGCGTGAAATTTAAGTGAAATTCAGTGAAGTAGAAGAAGACTACTACCAAGAAAAATGCTTATGCTGCTATGAGATAATACTTTTTTGTAATCTGTTTCCACAAATTCACAGAACTCTAAGTTTCGTCAATCTTACTGTATATATGTGAAAATATTTGTAAGTTTTTATAACAATAACTTCTAAGTTCAGGGGTAGAGAATCACATGGTGTTTGTACTGAATTATGTACAATGCGGGCTGAACAACCAATTCCTAAAATAAGTTTATCTAAGTCATTTTGAAATTTTCTGAACACATTTTCATTCCCCTTTCTCTTCACACCACCAAACTTACTGTTAATGTTATCGGCAGTATAACAAACCAACTTTTCTTCACGTTTATATGTTTTCAAACACTGCAAAGGATAGTGAGTCAAAATTTGAGCAGTTTCATCCGACACTTCAATCGAAATTTAAAAGCTTAACTTGAAATCCCTCCTGCAGGTTGAAATATCTTACAACAATAGGAACAAGTTTTACTTCACTTCTGTTTGAGCTATCCAACGTTACTGTTTAACATTTTATTAAGAACTCAATACATTATCAATTATAAATGGCGAAATTAGCTTTGGCAATAATTGCCTCTATTTTTGTTCTAGTAGATGAAAATTCTGGGACATATAACTTTTTAAGTTTTGAAACTGAATTCATGTCTAGCAGTGTGGTATGAAAATGAAGCTTCTTTAGCTGCACACTCAAGGATCTATCAGGTAAGCAGTTCCTAAATTTAATTTCAGTGAAAATAGTATATTTAGTGTTTTCCTTTTTCACATATAAAAAAGGAGTGCATACTTTTAATTTAAAATTGTAATTTTTAAACTGATGTCTATATTAATGCACTTAATTTCATGTTTTGATGAGTAATTTATAAATTTTATGTTTTAAATTATAACTTATTTCTCTCTACTTTTATTTTAATTTGTAGTGTATAAAAATGTAATACATTTACAAACGCATTAAAAAATATGCAGTATATATTCAAATTATGCACATCCTAAATTCAGCATTCATATTAAATTGCTTTGAGTTAAAAAAATTATTTAAGTAGTTTTAATTGTACGAATATGAACATCAATTTCCAGTAATTTTTAGAAAATCCTGCATAATTCAAGTTAAATTCCTGTATAATTTTAAGTTGTGTTCAATTTTTTATAAATATTTTAAGGCATAATTTATAATCGGTTAACAGATTTTTTATGTGGTCTGCTTTTAGATATTATATCAGTTTTGTGTATTTTTTTATTCGGATTTAAGAAGTGTTCGGTTTTGGTTTCATGTGATTACAGCAAAGCCTCGAGGACTCTCTGCCTAAGGTGAGAGTGGCCTTCGTGGAGGACATTCTAAGGTAAACTAGCTCGTGTACACGTTACACATGGGGAAAACCACGAAAACGCCCATGAAGCCAGCCCTTTCGCGGAATTCGAAGTTCAGATCGAACCATCAGTGTTCAGCAATTTTACCGCTCGGCAGCTGGGGGGATCGATTCAAAAAGGGTATAAATAGGAGTATGTATTGAAATTTTTTTACTCGGCCTGGGCAAGTGCTAAGGCAAGTGAAATTCACCGGCTGTAAGTTCTGCAAAGTAAGATCCTGAGAAACATCACGAACGCCCCATACTATATTAGAAATGAAGATTTACATCGCGACCTTCATATTGATTATATGATTATGATTTGGAAAGACTACTTATCCAAGCTAAATGGAAACTTTTTCAGAAAGGCAAAGACCAACAGTACAGCTTACTTTGCGTATATTCTGAGCTATGAAATCATCCCGGACGATTTGCTCATCCGACCTTATGCTGCGCACTTAATTAGGCAAGCCAATAATTAATTGTTACTTGTCAGTACTCTGTGCTTACGCTCCGTGTGCATCTTTCCACATCATCTCTTTTGACAAGGATTCCAACTAGATTTCAACCAATCACAGTGAAGCACCAGCAGGCTACGAGCATCTTACGGACTTTTAGGTGTAACTACTTTGGAGTTGTTCTTGTTTTCTCAGTCAGAATCCGCCCATCTTTGATACTCTGAACTCGCGGAAAGATATAGATGATGCAGTTGATACCCTCACTGATTCAATCAATAATGCTATTGAAAATGCCTCTAGACACGTGAGAAGAAATAATTACGCTGGCATTCTGCCACAGGAAATTAGAGAGATGATTAAGGACCGGAATAGGATGAGGAAAGCGTGGCACCTTACATGGAGCCCTCACGTTAAAAGAGATATGAACAAATTAAATAAATTAATTAAAAAGAAAATAGATGAGCATAAGAGAGATGTATGGGAAGAAAAAATTCAGAATCTTAGTCCGAATGATTGCAGTCTCTGGACGTTCATGCGTAACTTGAAAAGGCAGCGTACATGCAATAAGCCGATTTATACTGAAAACTCTGTTGCTCTCAACAATAAAGACAAATCGACGGTCCTTGCGGACCATTTAGAAGAGCAGTTCAGACCTAACATGACGCCCATGGACATTAATTTTGTCAATGAGGCATGCTACTTTGTTAGGGATTGGCTTAATGCCCACACTGCTAAGAGGTACATGGCCACTGCTACCCCCAGTGAGATCAAAGAAATCACAAAGAAGCTTAAAGTCAAAAAGGCCCCTGGCATAGACGGTATTAATAATCACGCACTTAGAAATCTGCCCTGCAATGTTGTGACAAAATTCACGAGTATTATCAATGCGTGTCTTAGTCAATGCTATTTTCCCACAAAATGGAAAATCGCAAAAGTTATTTTATTGCCTAAGCCCGGCAAGGATAACACTAAGCCAGATGGGTACAGGCCCATTAGCTTGCTTCCGGGACTAGGAAAGGTCTTTGAGAGATTAATCTACAGCAGATTGAAAAACTATATTGAATTACTGCCTCCGGAACAATTTGGTTTCCGGAGAAAGCTTTCAACAACGAAGCAGCTGGTTCGGCTCGTCGAGTTTTGTGGGGATGCGCTTCACAAGAAACAAAATGTCGCCTTACTCATGCTAGACGTGGCGAAGGCATTCGACCGCGTCTGGCATGAGGGGCTTATTTATAAACTTATAAATCTCCCTATGGATAGAGAGCTGATTCAGCTAATTATGTCTTTCATCACTAATAGGAAATTCACTGTGGCTATTGGAAAGGACATCTCCAGTTTACGCACCATGAATGCAGGCGTCCCACAGGGGTCCATTTTAGGGCCCGTCCTGTATTTATTTTATGTTCATGACTTTCCTAGGGCTCACATTGGCAGAAATTACTTTCTTGGGTGCTATGCGGACGATACGGCCTTAGCCGTAAAGTCCGCAAACGCACACCATGCAATCAAGAAATTACAGGAGCTTCTACCAGTGGTAGAAAAGTGGTGTAAGACTTGGAGAATTGCTATTAATGCCAGCAAGTCGCAATTATTATTGATAAGGAGGAAAAATACACAGTTGACTATTAACAGTAAGCTCTTCTTATTCTCTGAAGAGATTCCTAGAGTTAGTAAGGCGAAATATTTAGGAGTAATGCTAAATGAAAGATTAAAATGGGGAGATCATATAACAGAGGTCAGAAGAAAAATTTTCACTGTTGTAAATAGTCTCATCCCTATATTGGGTAATTATTCTAGCTTAGACCTCAGGAAAAAGAGGCTAGTTTATATCACGGCAATTAGGCCATTGATGACTTATGCGTCGCCGGCCTGGTGCACGGCTACCAAGGAGGATATAAAAAGACTTCAAATCACGCAAAACAAAGTCTTAAGGCTTATCACCCATGCTCACTTTTTTGTGAGCAATGCTACACTACACTGTGACTTAAAACTGGACACTCTAGAAGAGCACCTGAATAAGATCAACAGGAAATTCTTCACGAAAGCTCTGAACTGTGACCATATGAGAAATTTTGATATCTTTACCTACGAAATATTGAATGAGGACGCCAAACTGCGCCCCACCTTATCAGGGACCCGAACTTTCCCACCTAGTGCCCACCTGTAAATGATGTACACAATGTGTTTATTAGCATTCTTAATTTTGTATTTTACTCATTTATTGTACTGTGTATTTCTTAAATTCTCTAGTTTTATTCACATTCTACACTCATCTTATGACTCCCACTTAGTCACGCCTTTACCGGGCCGGTTACTTGCTTGTGAGCTCTTGCGTTGCTGGTCTTCCTATTCTTTATCCGTCTTTCTCCTCCTTACTGCGGACATTATGTGAAGATAGTTCTATGTTATTGTGCCCATCCGGCATAAATTTGATTGAGCCAGATAAACTACTGATCTCAGTGGTATTCTGGCTATAAGTTATCAGTCAGTCAGTTGTTCTTGTTTGAACCAATGTTGCAAACAGCTCGCGTCAGCTCCTGAACCCAGGCGAAAAATTGCGCCGTATTTCTTTTTATCCCTCTTATTTCTCCCCTCAGAGGAAACTCAATAAGGAATTTTCTAATACCAGGCTCCGCATGGAACTCTTTGCATGACTGGGAAGTATTGCTCCGGCAATAGAGTGGGGGCATAAAATTTAACTGTCTGGGTCAGAATTCTATGTAATTGTATGCCAGTATTGAAAGAAACAATCAATCTGATAAGAAGTGGCTGTAACTTGTTTTGAAAATGAGGCGTAAAAAATACCCAACGAGGATATTCCATTTGGCATCCGTTGAACCATTTTTGGAGAGTTTATCGTTTGCGCCGGCAAAACGGAAAAGTAACATAATAGGTAATTATTATATTTCTTTTTGATTTTTGCATTAAAATCTATATGCATTATTATGCAAACTAATATCTTTAAATCAACTCCGATAAAAACATAGTTCATTATTTTTAGTGCTTTTATTTTTAAAATTAAACAATAAAATATGCACTATCAACGTAATGCTAATATGCTATGAACAAAATTGCAGCATTTTTTATTATTAGGGTAATCAATCAAACAGTTCCGAAAGACAACTGACGAAATACAACATAAAGTACATACGAAAACGGCGCCGTGTCTTGATTGAAGGACTGTAATGAACATGGTTGCTTAAAGAATAGTTATGAGCATGGTTGCCAGAGTTTGACACATTCTGCAAATTTGGGTACTTGTACGAAGGTGGTTACGATAACACATAAGTACCGAAGTTTAAATAATAGAAGATATTTTTATGTATGTTATTTAATCCTCAGATTTTGTTCTCCGTTGAAAGCAACGATTATGAAAAAAATGAGGAAAGCAGTACAGAATTTCTAATTGTAGCTTTTTATTTTACATACGACATTACATACAACAGAAGTTCTTATAAATAATGTTAATGATTACTAAACTCTGAAAAATATTCTTTCCTGATTTAACATCTGGCATTTCTACATCATAGGACAACTGCAAGATCCTTTCACATTTTTTCATATTGTAAAATTCTATACTGCCACAGTAATCTCTACTGCCACAGTAAACACCTGTAAAAGAAATTAAAAAAGAGAGTAATTAAACCGCACTTGTATCCGAAAACGTGAACATCCGTAAATATATATTATTAAATAGTGAATACTCTGAATATATTTATGTATCTGTGTAATGTATGTATATATACACACACACATATATTTACATATATATATACGTATGTATGTATCTATCTACATATATATTTTTATGTTAATATTTTTTATTTTTTTGTGCTTTTTAAAATCGTTTTCTTGGTCTTAGCAAGACCCACGCCGTTTGTTTTCATTAGTATTTAATTTCTTTAGATTTTTATTTCAGTACCTTAATATTTATAAAGGTTTTATTCTTTAAGCTAGCAGGACCAGCCCGTACGTTATTGTTATAATTTGACTAATAGCAGACCGCTATTTATTTTATTTTAATTTTAATTTTGTTTTGCTCGGTGTTGCATTTACTATTTCTTACACCAAAATGTGTTTTTTCTGCGGATGCGTCGGGAAAATGGAACAGAGAATTGAAGCTCCAAAAAAGATTTTTTCGGGACAATTCATATTATTTAAAAAAATTTTTCGTCAAACAAGAGCTTCAATTGTCTGTTTCGGCGAAACGCGTAATGGTGTTAGCTTGATTCGACATTCAACTAATTTTGCGTTGAAAAGCCTGGTTGGAGGTCCAATTGGGCTAATTTACCATTTCCGCTTTTTAATTTTTATAATTTTAGTTTTTGCAATTTATGTTTTATTATTATATTTTAATTTTGTTTTAACTTGTTCCGTCGATCTGTTTTGTAAGTGTGTTAACTTTACACATATCACATCGATAGGTTTTGCTCTTTTTTGTGCATTCAGATGTTTCCAACAATTGACTTTAACAGTTTTTGTTTTGTATTTTATTTCGCGTGTAGGCTGCTTTTTCACCTTTCCATGTTAATATTTTAAAAATTACTTCCATGTTAATATTTTTTAAAAAATTCTGCGTTGAACTATTTCTTGGAGCCACAGCTCCTGGTAACTTTTTAGCGAGCTCTCTACAATATTTCTTCCTATTATCTACATATATATATATATATATATATATATACGTATGTATGTATGTATCTATCTATCTATCTACATATATATAAACCAAATCGAAAAATTTCAAATTAAGATGATATACACTGCTGACCAACCTAAATGCAACATCCTGAAGGAAGCATGCAAATAACATGAAATTTACAACATGCATTAGCAGAGGTGAGATATGCAAATGATTAGAATTTCAGCTCAGATGCACATCATGCGCACCTGTGGCGCCACTTCAAAGCGTTATTTAAGGCTTGGAGTTTTCGACGATTTCAAGTTCGGCAATTGTGTTTTTCTTGTGGTTTTTTTCAAAAAAAGATCAATTATGCCTGGTAGTAAACAGCGATCATCGTTTGATCAAATATTCGAGTTCGACAGAGGAAGGATAGTGGCCTACCGAGAGTGTGGATTATCTTTCAGGGAAATTGGTAGGCGTGTTGGACGAAACCAAACAACTGTAATGCGGATATGTGACCGTTGGATGCAGGAGGGTACGACGGACCGACGTGTTCGATAGCATCCACCTCAGTGCACCACTTCACGTGATGACAGGAACATTGTGCGCATGGCAGTGACGGATCGCTCAGTCACATCACGAACAGAAATATAAGCTTCTAAAATCGCTAATAATCTATTTTAATTGCTTCTAAAATCTTCTAAAGCTAAATCTAAAATCTGGTTTCAGCCAAAAAAAGTAATGCAATCAGATAATGCCTAGCAACACTTTGCAATATACTGATGTAGGATTGATCATCACCTCTTAAAGGAGTAAATAAAACGCTCAGAAGTGTGTTATTTCACTCTAGGATCGAAAGATATACTTCGCTCCTTAAAAGAATGAATCGGAAAGAATTAATCTTTTATCCTTCGGAGGCAAATATTACTATAATAAATTTTAGGTACCATTATCATCTAAGACAGAGGTCAATTGTCACCCGTTAATAATAAAAATGAATCATATACGGCCCTTTCGAATTTAGAGTGTGTGTTCTAGTCATTTGAAGATGCTGTATTTATACAAGAAAGGGTTTATACACTCACTACCTGAGCATTTGGAAATAACTTACCAAAATTGTAAATAATTCCTAATTGAAGAGAGTTCTAGTACAAAGAATGGCCGAGGGAAAGTCGAGAGCCAATGCCTAAACCTAAACCACCAGATTGTTGATGATGAGAAGCTGGTGCATGCAGCTGAACATCCGCAGGACTTTGGTTCTCAGTTCCGGGCTCGTTTGTTTTGACAACAGCACGGAATCCATGATGGTCGGCGACGTAATCAACCTGTCTGTGATTTCCATGACCATCAGAGTAAGAATAACTTCCTTGAACATTACCGTGTCCATCTCCATGCTCTTGGCGAGTTTGCTTGAAGTCACTGTGATGGTCGCCACCTACGATGTCATATCCATATTTGTAGGGAATGGGGTGATGAGCCTGTGAAAGGAAAGAAAGTATGCAATAAGTTTGACAGAAGAAAAAATTCATTTAAAGCCTTCTAAAATGAGCCCCGCTTATGACGACCCTCGGATATAATGAGAAAACCTTTTCCGTTCCGTCGGGTTTCCTATACACTTCAAGTTATTTTATACGGCTATAGCGAAACTGCAATAATCGGATATAACGAACTATGGAATCGGAGATAATGGAACTATATCGGGTATATTGCGACTATTTGCAACTGGATATAATCAAACGAAATATATGGATTTCTTCTATTGAACTATATGAAAGGGAATATAATTTATCACATAGAATCATATAACGGTTATAATGGAACTATATCGGATATAATGGAACTACATGGAATCGGATGTGATGGAACTATGTGGAATCGGATGTGATGGAACTATGTGGAATCGGATGTGATGGAACTATATGGAATCAAATATAATCGAACGAAATATGTGGATTTCATCTGTTGAACTATATGAAATTTAATGTATAACGGGTTATATGAAATCGGTTATAATGGAACTATATAGGATACAACGGATATAATGAAACTATATGGAATCAGATACAATGGATATAGTCGGATATTATGAGCTATGTGGGTATCTTCGACTGAAAATAATTGGAATTTTTTAAAAAATTTTCTCAGAACTTAGAAACTTAAAAATTACTAACCTACAATTTTGTCATGCTTTGGTAATAAGAATAATGAAAAAGACTTTTACTGTTCTTTTATCTTCACTCCCAAATTTTTCCTTCTTCTAAACGAAAAGCTATACGAGGCATGTGTAACATAATTTTTGGAAAACTAGAACACACAATAAACATATCTTAGAAGCTCCTGAACACTTTGAACCAAAGAAATTTCACGCATGGAACCAAGAAATCAATTGTTCTTTAATTCCTTTCAAGTTCTTTGAGTGAGGTATTAGGCAGCCCACTGTTTAAGATTGATGCTTATTCATAATTGTGAATGCGTATATTTTAGATTGAAATTTGTATTTGAAGAATCGAGGTTTAACTATGCTGCTGTAGGTGTCGCTTACTGTGATCATGTTATGCCCACGGCCATTTTGATAACATTAAACGATAAGAAAAAGTGTAAAAAACGGTCCTTCAAAATAGCAATGGAATTTAACAACTAAAATAATGTAAATATAACTGCAAATATAAGATAGGCATTTTAACAGCATTTTAATTAGGAAAAGGAATGAACTTTTCATAATAAATTTATTATCAATTTTATATAAAAAGACAAAAAAAAAAAAAAAAAAAAAAAAAAAAAAAGGTATTTTACTGAGAAAAATTGAACGTTGATATGACGAACTAAGAGAAAACAGAAAAATGCATGCCAACGCTTAACACTGCATATGGAGTTCTAAGTGTATGCTGCTACTTTGTTTTTAAGTTTATTTTAGCGAACACACTATTTTTTGTCAGTTTCTTTTACTTTAGCTTTATCATTCTGCCATCAATAGATTGGATATTAGGTGAGTAGAATACGTGAGTAGTTGAGAATGCAAAAAACGAACGCATCTGGAGTTGAAAGAGAAAGTTGAAGCAATAACCTGTTTTTCACCCGTCAGACTTTCATCGTAGCCAGTCTGTGTTATATTCAGTGGCCTTTTTATTTTGTTAGCGTCTATTTAAAAGTCTATTTAAAGCTGGAGTCTATTTAAAAACGAGTTAATTAGGTGTTGAAAATTTACTTCCATGTTGTATATATTTAAGGAATCATGTACCTTTAAATAAATAAAAAAAGCAGAACTATTTTATGCTGAAATTCGAATTTTTAAAAACGTCTTAAGAGTAGTCTCATATAAAAATAGAATCAAAGTTATGGTAAAGAATAGTTAACTTTAACTCAGTCGTTTAAATAATTGAACTTTACATGGCGTTTCCCATTATGGGCCAAATGGTTTGCTTATCTTAATAATAAAGATGCTGATGTCATCTTTTCTCATGCATGTTACAATACAGACAATGACAGGGCTCACTATTTGGAAAAACAGGCTACAAATCTGTACGTGAAAACCACAATGACATTGCTTAAGTCATTCTTCAAGAAACAAAGTTGCAGAAATACAGTTCTCAAGTGGAATAAGTTATATAGCAATTCTTCTACTGCCTGTTTGACTGAAATATTTCTTCCGATACTTACGTACTATCTCATCGACCCCCCACTGGCGGAAATTTCGGCAACGGTCTCCATTCGCTAGTCATTACTGCGCAGTTCTAAAGGAAGTGGTCATCCATATTTGGCGGTAAATCGCGCTATTAGGCCTATCTATGGGGTGATACTTAAAGAACCCTTTCTCCTTCTTGTTCTCACAGAGTCAGTCCACCAGCGGTCGAGCGGTAAAGTCGCTGAATACTAGTAGTTCAACCTGGGTACGATTCTAGGTGAACTACGCCACATAGGCGTTTTCGTAGTTTTCCCTATCTGCAAAGTAAAAACGAGACACTTTTCCTTATAATGTCACGTACAAATTCATCCTCCCTTTGAGCAGATAACCCTAGAGTGCTTTGCCGTAACTTTGGACGAGTGCAGAATAAGGAACATTTGTTGTTTTACCGTCCAAAGCTTACTCATGGAAGAAGAAAATTCATATCTTAGTTAAATTCTTAGTTTTCTTCCCCTTGTGTCCTTTCAAGATAAAAAGCCATTCTTTTCATTCCGTAAATTTATTTCTTACGTTTCATTTGGGAATTTATAATTTTTTTAAAAATTTCTTACTCTCTTGTTTGTATTTTTTTTTTTTTTTTTTTTTTGCTTACTTGTGTAAGCCTTATGTACTTACTTAAGGAACCCTTTTTCCTTTTTGTTCTCACAGAGTAGTCCACCAGCGGTCGAGCGGTAAAGTAAACTAATAGTATATGATGCATAGAGATTTGAATATTTTAAAAATAACAGCAACAAAAAATTTAATGTAGACACCACATGGCTTCCTTGTACGCCAATTAAATTGTACACTTTTTTGCTGCACCTCATTTAAACTTATTTCATTCGAATTTGATAAGCGTTCTTGCAGTTTAAAGTGTCCTTTTAGTACCGCCATTAAACATCGCGGACATTAAACATTAAAACATTAAAACGCAAGACTGTGTATCGGAAATTCTAAAGATTCTCTCATTTTATAATTATTTTGCGATATTGCTGCAGAATTGAATTTTATGGTTTAAGTGCAAGAACATGATATTTAACAAATAAAGATAACACACAAAATGTTAAAGAAAAGCCCCCTTTGGGAGTAATGTAAAACCTAAAAGCTTTCAATTTTTTTTTCTGAACATTTTTTGTGTTACTTTTATTATTTATTAAATAAAATCTTCTTCGCACGTAAAGCATAAAATTCATTTCAACAGCACTATCGCAAAATAATTTTGAAATGAACATATCCTTAAAATTTCCGATTCACAGTCTAGAGCACTGGACATGATATTTTTCATCCGTACAGTGTTGCCATTCCTCATTTTGAAATCGTTGAGTTTGTTAATCGAAAATTCTTTAATGTCTCACAAAATATGAAATAAATACTAAAACAAATTCCAAATTCTAAATTAGAGCTTCCAGATGCCCATATTCGATAGAGGATTACGTTATTCAAAATTGGATGACTCTAGATACTGTTGTTTTACCACAATGCGAAAAACATACATACATTTATGCAGATTCTTCATTCTTCTTCTTATCTCATAAATTGCTAATAATTATTCATATAACAAAATCAGAATAAGAAAAACCGATTTTTTAACCTACACAGTCGACAAATATCGTTTGTGACAAAATCGTTTGTGTGAAATATCAAAATGACAAAATCTTGCGAAGATTCAAATAGCCTTTGTTTTAACTCTTGAAATTAAACAGAAGGCACCACTTGAGCTTATTTAAGATGGGTCAGTATTTTAATGACGCAGATTGACGATGGTTAGCAGAAAGGCTAAAGCCGGAATATTAACTGTAGAGTTGCGCGATAAAACGTAAACTGTACGCGTCGCTGCCAAGCTATATCTAAAAGGTTCAAAATCTTCAACTAAAATATTTTACCAATGTAATTTACAACCTGGTGAAGACTACGGAAAAGGATTTAAGTTATAATAAAGGTTTTAAATCATAATAGTTGGTTAGTTAACACAAGATACTCTGAAAGTTTCATTTAATACTTGCATGATTAACTGAAAAAGGAATGCATTCAGTTATGCGTTTCATAAATACTGATGCAAAGAGAAAATGAAATTAGTTTTATCTTACATAATCTTGATGTCCATAATCAGACTGGCCGCCGTACCCTCCTTCTTGTACACCGCCGTTACCGCCACCATATCCGTGATGTCCATACTGTGCAATAGCTACTGTTGCCAGCACAACCAGAAGAGAAAGCTGCGAATTGGATTAAAAAAATTAGGTTCCTTGACATACTGTAACTAAAACTTTGTATGTCTAAAATGAATCATTTCTTGAAAGACACATGACGCATGCATTTGGATACGAACAGTTAGTTGTTTGTTTATTTCAATGCATCAAGATTTTAAATGATGCTGTTCTATGAGATATTTCAAGAAGTATTGCAATGTGGAGGTATTATGTTATATTGGGTTTTGACGAAACTTTCCTACTATTCCAAATATCGTCTGCGCAAACAGTTCGCGTTGGCGTGTTTAATCATATTTTGTCAGACGAGTTTTGGCATTAGAAAGAAAGAAATTTGCTTTAGAGCACTGTATTGTAAAATTTGTAAAAAAATATCATTATCATCAAGTACAAGGTGTCTGAAATGCAACTAGCATGCTACCAGATTGGAACCATCATTTACTTCCAACTTACAAAAAGCCAGCTACAGAATGTCACCAAATCGTTTGTACAGCTTTATATACTAATGTTATATCATATGACACTGTGAAGGCTGGGTATCGAAAATTCAAAAACAAAGACTATGACATTCAAGAAGCAGAGCTCTCTCGCCGGCCCACTGATGTGCAACTACTCGAGAGTTTGCTAAGGAATTAGACGTTAGTGCTATGTCCATTAGTCGCGCTATGCATTGCATAAACTTGACGTACAAGTTCAATCGCTGGGTGCCACATGACCTGACTCAAGTAGACAAGGACAGACGTGTTCAGGCCTGCACTAATCTACTCCAATATAAACGCAATGATAAAATTCTGGACCGGATCGTCACTTGTAATGAAAAGTGGATTTACTTCAACAACATAACCGAAAAGGAGATGGGTTTGCGCCCGGTGAGTTCTTTGGCAAAATTTGACTGACAAAAAGATCATGCTTTGTATCTGGTGGAATTGTTGTGGTATTATTCACAAAGGGTACCTGGAAGAAGGTAAAGCCTTTCATAGTAATGTGTATAGCGAGTTGCTAGTCTGTGGTAACGCTACTATCAAGGAAAAATGTCAAAGTGAGTTCCGGCACGAAAAGGTAATGTTCCATCAAGATAATGCAAGGCCACATGTGTCTGCATTCACTGGCTTGACTCTGTAAGGACTCCAATGGAATCCATTTGCTACACCACCATATAGCCCCGACATCGGTTCTTCGGACATCTATCTTTTTTCTCACCTTCAGCTACATCTTGCTGGTGTTATCTTCCATTCTGCACTGTACGTCGAAATGAGGTTGATCTGTTTTTGGACATGCCGCTACCAAGTTTCTGGGTGAAAGGCTTTGAAAAACCATCAAAACATAGAAAATCATAGATTATGATTATTACTTGCGCTAAAGGTACTACTTTCACATTTCCTGGTCTAACTTTATTAAGAACGTTTTTGACGGAACACTTTCATTACAATCAGATAACTTCCTATTTTAATTTGATCTGAATTTTTAAATATTTTGGGTATATTTATCGCATAAAAATGTGATTGCTTTCACACAAAGAACAAATTTATTCAAAATTTACTGTTAAATAAATGTTTATTGGAGAAGGTTTTTCACATAACTAAAAATAAATCATTTCTCTTTAATGAAAAATAAAACGTTTTTTCAAACTCTGGTGATCAAATCCCTACAAACGGGCTGCTTGTATAGGTGTTTTCCTAGGTTTTTCCATGTGTAATGTAAACATGAGTCAATTTCCCTTAGAAAGTCTTCTTCTAAGGCAGTGGTTATAAAACTGTATTCTGAGAGTCAAATCCCGGGATTCTGAGAGTCAAATCCTAGGGTTCCTCGAGTAAAAATGAAAATTTAAAAAGTAAACTATACAGCACTCACGCTAGTTGATTAGTGTATCTATTTATTAAAAATTATAGAGACATAAAAATTATAGTTTACATGCAGATTAGTTTACAAACTTAACATATGATTATCAGCCGCCAAAGAGAATGACGTAAAATGCTTTGCAAAACTAAACAGTTTTTTAATTGAAAATGAATAGTATTTAGACCAAGTCGTAAAAATTATACAATGGAGCAGCTTTTCAGTTGAAGAAAACTATAAGAGAATATTTCCCAGAAGGTAAGTATGGCTGAAGTATGGCTGGAGAAAATATCCATTCGAGTACTATGGTAAGTCAGGAAGCTTATCCATGAAGGAGAGGGAACAACTTATCGGCTATCAACAGACTCGACATTAAAATCTAAATTTAAGCAAGAGCAGCTCCTGAATGTTTTGTTATAGATTCATGCAGAATAGCTAGAAGTTTCCCATCAACTATAAACATTTTAATGTCATTCGAAGCAGTGTATTCACGTGAAAAAAATTTCTCAATGTTTGTAGCAACGAAAACAAAGTATAGAAGCAAATTAAACGCAGAACATGAAATGCAACAGCAGGTAGCATCAACAGAGCTATACTGCACTTGTTTATGTAAAACAAAAAAGCACACTCCTGTCAATAAATATAAGTCAAGGTTAGAGGACATCTAGAACACGATTAATGCTATTAAGGAGTAAATTACATGAAATTTATTTTATAATTTTTTAAATAAAAAATAAAATACTTTTATTTAATTGTCTTTACAAAAGGTATCTGCAACATATTGATCTACTTTAAATATTATTCTAAAATAATATTTTCCTAAAAGTAGGATGGGGTTTTTCGAAAAAAAAAAAAAAAAAAAAAAAAAACCCTTTTGAAAAACCTTATAAACCTAAGGTTCCGTGAGTCGATAAAGTCTGATGTCTACCGCTTTGGTATCCATGCTCTTAGGCAGACAGCGTTCGTGTGCTTTAAATAAAATATAATAGACGAAAACGTTGAAAAAAAATACTGGTAGATTTTCCATATTTCTTTCTAAAAGTATAAATTATTTCTCGATAACTGGAATTAAAACTTAGAAAATTCTCATCTTTAGGCAAAAGATTTCGTTGGGATAACTTGGAAAAAAAGGTCTGTAGTCTCTAGTCTATAGTGTAAACGTGTGTAGTCTAAAGATAATTCTGTAAATTTCTTTTATTCAAAATAAAAGTCCAGTATTTATTAAAAAATATCTGATGTGATCACTCCATGACTTCCTTGTACGGCCTACTTCATTTAAACTTATTTTCTCAAATTGTTCTAACTTAATAATAATAACCTCAAGGCAAGTTGAAAATGGCATCAAAAATTTCAAATTAAATCTCCCGATCCATTTTTGTCGTATGTGAGTCAAACTTCTTGTATTTTTTTCTCCATCACCAGCATTAAAACTTTCCCAAATATATGTATATGAATAGGAGACCGCATTGAAGTTTGCATTCCGTTATATTTTCAAAACTAAGTAAGTTTTAAATTTTTAAATTTGAAATTGACAAAAGATGGATATTTTCGTTATTTAAAATACTTGTGTGTTTGGAAGTTATGAATACAAGTAACTATTGCGAAAATAAATGCCGGCAAGAAACGTTTAACCTGGATAAGAGGAGTGGGTTTAGTATATTCCCGATTGCAATAAAAACTGAAGAGACATAACAAGATGTTATAGAAGTCCCATATACAAAATTTCAACTTTCTACGGCTAATCATTTTTGAGTTATGCAAGATACATACATATGTCTGTACATACCACGAAATAATTCCTTTGAGTACATTTGAAATTCATTTTATAATCTGTTTTGGAAATAAAGTTTTTGAAAAAAAATAATCCTTTATTTTGTCCGTTTATATAGACATCACTCGAAAAAAATGTCCACATAGGTTTGGGAAAGGCCAAAATGGATATTTCCGTTGAAATATCATACACGAATTTTTTCGCGATTACAATGCAAGGAACTTCGTACAAGGAAGCTAAAAATGGAACTTCAAAATCCTCCTAGATAACATGACTAAAATTGTGTAAGATAAAGGGGATACATTTTCGAAAAACGCAGAGAACCGCTATGCTTTGAATGTATATTTTTTATTGATAATTGCCATTAAGTTCAACGGCTAGATATGTTGACATTATTAACACAGTGTATACTTACTCCAAGTTTAACTTGCTGAACTGCTGCCAATTTGAAATGATAAAAACTAAATAAAACCAAAGGGAAGTCTGGCGAGGAAAGCACTTGACCTCCCGCCATTTCCATGTTTCGAGCTTTAAGTAAAGTATCACTTTCGGTTGTCCGTTTGAAAACAAAATTTAATTGATTGTTACAATCAGTAGAAAGGCCCGTCATACATAAGGCCAGATTAAGACTTTTAGAGGCCTTTGATCGCTTAAAGATTTTGGTGCTCCCACATGTGTTTAAGCCAGTTTTTTCTTCATTCCTTCTCTCTGCCGGTTTTGGTTTAGCTGCATCATGCATTTCATGGTAAAACTGAAAAAATTCTTTGGTTGACCTTTCCCTTGATGCCTAAGCATGTGCTTATATTGCTTAATGGTTAATCTAGCTCTGGAAATGCGAAGTTTTAAATTCCGTTTTATTAGGTATGATTCACCATGTGTCATATTAGTTTTCTAAATTTAAACCAACACAATCAAATATTTGCGCCTACATTTTTTTAAAATTGCATTTTATTGGGCAGTTAAATAATATAAAATTTAGTTGTCTGTTAATGAAAGAAAGCTGTTTATACAAATATATTTAAAACAAATATTTTGAAGCGAATACTATAATTGAATTTTCTTCTATGTTATTTCCGTACCATCTACAAACCTAAGCGTTCATTTTGATCTGCTCTTATATGCCAAAAATATATGTACATTTATTTTAATTTAGATTATTTTTTAATGCTTTTAAGAATTAAAAGTATAAAAAATGTTGATAATTCCGAAACTTGAATAAAAGTAGCTTTTTATATTCATAAACTGAAACTAAATACTTAACAGGTAAATAAAACTCTCATCGCATTACCTCCCCCGAAACTATGAAAGTCTCGTTAGGGAAGAATTTCCCCGGTTGAAATCTCCCTGATATAGACAAATTTCATTGTAAAAATAGTAAAAACAACAAACGACATACATCATGTTGTGGTGTCCTCTATTTCGCGCTTATTCATTGAAAGTTCACGATCAAATTTTCGGATCGAAAACGTTATCTACCTACGTATACAGGTTAGAGGAAAGTAATTAAAAGGGACTTGGTAGCTTTTGGATGATTTTTTTCAATTTAAGAACTTCAATTTATTTTTTATGAATATTATTAAATGATTTTGTAGTAAAGTAGATCTGAAACTGAAAAAAAGCATTTTGCCGGTAATTTTTTTAATTAAAATTTTTTGAAGTACAGTTTTCAATACTTGAAACCCAATTTTTTATTATATTTATCAAATATTCTTAATAACTTTAAGGATCTATTTTGAAATTAGTAAACTAACTTCTCAGAAAAAAATAAAAAGCACAATTATATGTAAAAGCTTCAAAAAATATAATTTCAGTTACATTTTCACTTAAATAATTTTTTTTTTCATTATTTTGAAAAACCCATCCTTGTTAAGAGTATAATTTAAGCAATAAAAATATTAAATAGTTTAGTCCATATATGTGCAAGTTTTAGGACTTTAAGCAAAAGGATTTATCGAAAAAATGCAAACTGAGAAAACAAAGTTTAAAGAATGTAAACTCTCTACATGGTCATTAAATCTTGTCAAATTTCAGAAATGCTTTTCTTACGAAATTTCTATATATATTTATTTAAAATGAAACCTATTAATATTTAATTGGTGAACATAAACATAAATTACAAGCTTTTATTTGAGGCTTTAACTGGCAGGAAATAATGAAAGAAAAGTTATGAAATGCAAGCAGAATTTTTCTTTACCTGTTTTTTGTTGTGCAAAACCCGTTCAGAGCAATTTTAATATATAAGTTAATTATAATGTATTTTATAGAATGTTTATAATCACGATAAACGTTTATAATCAAGATTTATAAAAACATTAAATTCTCATTTTATTTATTTTTTCAAAAGTAAAATTTTACATTGGAGCAGCCATACAATATTCTGTATAAAACCGTTCAAGATCATGCTTTTTAACAGACGTTCAGCAGCTCAGCAGCATACTTTCTCCCTTTTTTAGCCATATGATCTCATATATAAATTGCATTTTAAATTAATTTAGGATTTTTTAAAATTAATTAAAGGGTTTAATCTTTGTTCCTGCATTATTTTCAATAATGCTACAGTCAGGAACTTAATCGCTTTCATTACGCGACCTCTTTTTCATGTCTATGACAAATAATTTCTATTTCTGAAGAAACGTAACAAAATTGACTGATAATACACATAGAAGTATCTGCTGAGCTCAGTAACAAAGAAAAAAAAAAAAAAAACTCTACGAGTTTAAGATCGAAAGTTTTATTTCGCACTTCACTTAGTATCTTGTATATATGCAGCTTAAGTGTTTGTCCCCGATAGTTTAGTGGTTGCTTGCGTAACTGTAAATTGTTTTACTCCCCGTGCAGCGCAGCGCGTGACGAATATTATGAGAAAGCTAAGTCGGAAAAATTAAAAATACAAGAGCACGTGCATTTAACATTTAATAAATACATTTAACATCCATATATAATAGTATTCGGAAATATGCAACCGGCAAAAACCGGCAACGATGAAAAAACAAATAAAATGAAATAAATAAACATCTTTATTACATGCGGCTTAAGTGTCTGTTTATAGCCGATAGTTTATTGTTTGTTTGCGTAACAGTACTAGGGGTGAAGTTGAAACTACACAGAGTTGCCGTTTCAATTGAGACGTAGACAATTTCCTGTAAAACTTGCCTTTGCTATAACCATCAATAAGTCTCAGGGCCAAATGCTTAAGCGTGTTGGCATTTTTTACCTGAGCCTGCATTTGGACACGGTCAACTTTATGTTGCCTGTTCAAGACTTGGTAAAAGAACGGACGTAAAATTAAAAATAATTGATTGTCCTCTGCAAGTCGAGCTTAAAAATGATGGAAAGATCTACACACAAGAAATGTTGCGTACAAAGAGATCTTTGACATGTGAATTAAGATTTTATTATTTAAGTCACCTTTATTTATTGAGCTAGCGGTGGCTCTTAGGAAATGTACCGCCAGTGGTTTCCTTCATTTCACTCTACTTTAAGCAATTAAACAAGTAGAAGGGGAAGACCCCTTGGGGTAGTAAGCAATGGGGCGTCCTCGCCGCTTACCCTGGGTAATTCAATTTGAATTAGCAGACACCTTTGCACAAATCATTTGAATTACAATTTATAATGTCTAGAACAGCGGTCATTTCGTATGACCGCCGGGCTTTCTAGTTTATAATAAATCAGTTTATACACATAAACAATGTGTACTGATATCTGCAATCATATCTGTTTATAGTCCTATTTTTCTACGCTTATTTTTAATACGCAACTGAGAAAATAAAAGAAATAAAAAAGAAAAGAAAATAATCACTGAGGGGAATGTTGCATTTAAAATGCTGCCAAAATTTCAAAAGCTCTTTTACACCATTTGTTTTAGTCATATCGTTTCAAAATTTCTTTTGAGGCAGAAAGGTTTATTTTTAGGAAATAAAATAGAAAATTGGTAATTTAACAGATTTTAGGGTTTTAAGTACTCTGTGCAATCTTTTCGAGAACGTTTCAAATCTTAATTCGTCCCTGAAGAGGTTCAAAATATCTCTTTTGAAAACATGAAATTAATTTCTTGATAGTTTCGTTTGAAATTTTCTACTTGAATCTTGAAATGATAAGAGTGCTTTTTAATAATTAATTTATTTATTAATTGATCATCATACCTTAATTTTTAGTTTCTAACTTCGTTGTGCGATGCAGGAAGTATTTAGGCAACACATTCTTGATTCACAGACCCAGTAGAAACATATTTCATAATACGTAATTAATAACAAAATTTCGTAAATTAATTGAATTAATTTTACTACTTCAGGAAAGGAAATATTCAAAATTCTGCCCCTATAATGAAATTACATAATATTGCTTACCTTAAACATGTTGATAAGAAGAAATTCGACGGCTAGTTTGATACTGCTGCAGAAAGCAATAACTGCTGAATGTGTTATATCACAGGTATTGCCGAGTTTATATATTCAGAGAAATGAACACTAAAAAGAGTGATTTAACTGCATTTTTGGGGCTCTGAACTAGCACTGACTGTCAAAAAATTCAAGATCTAGATCTCGGCCAAAAGGGTGGAGTTGCGCTGTTCGAAACAGAAAGTGATCGGATTATTAACCGATTTCCTGGAGGGCAAACGACATCTTTACTTGGTACGGGGGCACAGTGAAGTACTTGACATTAGAATAAGTTTACAGTTGATTTCGAAACTTTCGAAGCTTTGATAGTGGGCAAATACGTAATATATGGTCAATTGGCATTTATCGTGGTTTTAAAAAACTGCAGTTTTGATTATTCGTGATTGGAAAATTTCAAGGATGGCAACGGGTGCTAAACTTTATTCCACAAAGTTTATATCCCGTTTCAAACTTTCCCAGTTGAATATTTTTAAAAATTGTGCCATTTTGGCCTGTTGTGATAGTATAGGTAATAAAGTTTTCCATTTCAGTCTTTTCATTCAGGTAAATGTAAAATCTGAAAGCGCAATAAAAAATCACTTGACCGTGAAATCGTGAAATACATAAAAAGTGATGTCACAATGACACTTAGTTTAGGCATTGCTTGGATAAACCATTAATAGCATTGGTGATTACATTTAATATCTAAAACAGGAAGTTGTTAAAATTTGATTACAATTCAATATTATTCATTTTAATATAGGATTATGTCGATTTCTAAAAAATAATCTCAGCTAAAATATTTTGATAATTCTACATCTTGAAAATTGAAAACTTTTAAGGGTTCGGCTAGCTTTAAACCTGTATTAAAAATACAGTGCTCTGTGAAAATCATTAGTAATGTTGCTATTACAATTTTTAATAAAACAGAAGACTTGATTCACAGATTTTCAAAAAATGTGTCTTTTAACATAGAAGAGAAAATTAAGCCATATAGCGGTAAATGGACATTATACAAAAATCTGCCGAACGGAGATAGTATATGGTATTGAAACAAAAGATGTGTCTTTTTCTTCGGCTGAAATAGTTGTTCATTATGAGCCTTAAGAAGACTTCCTTTTTTTTTTTTTTTTTTTTTTTCGGTTTTTCTTCTTTCGTTGTTATTCCAGAATAATTTAAAACACTGTTTAACTTTATGCTGATCGCACGGGCTCATCATAGTGACGTTTCTTTCAAGTGCCTGCCTTATCAACTGTCGATAGTAAGTTACGCGCCTACCATGGTTGTAACGGATGACGGAGAATCAGAGCTCGATTCCGGAGAGGGAGCCGGAAAAACGGATACCACAGCCAAGGAAGTAAGCAGCCGCGCAAAATACCCACTTCTAGAACGAGAAGGTGGTGACCAAAAATAACAATACGGGACTCTTTTGAGACCCCGTATCTGAAATGTGTACACTCTAAATCCTTTAACGAGGATCAGCTGGAGGGCTAATCTGGTTCCAGAAGTCTCCGTAATTCCAGCTCTAATCCTAGTTCTGAAGAGAATGTCCAGGTATCAGCGTTTACTGTTAGTTCTGAACAGCCAGTCGGTTTCCTATGATGATCTTCACCGGTCACCCAGGGACTGAGGTCCTGAAAAAAAAAAAAAAATGCCAGGTCCCAGGTCCTGCAAAAAAAAAAAAAATAATCCTCAAAACAGGCGTGAATCCTGAATGTGTTATGTGGAATAATGGAACAAGACTTCGGTTCTATCTTATTGTTTTGCAGAATAGTAATGGTTAAGAGATACAGACGGGAGCATTTGTATGGTGACACTTGAGGTAAAATTCTTGGACCATCGCAAGACGAATTAATGCGAAAACGTTTGCCAAAAATGTTTCCATTATTTAAGAATGAAATGTTCGAAGGCGATGGGAATTTTACGCCTAGTGTCTTCCCACCAGTTATACTGAAAGGCCTAAAAATAGAAAGTTTGAAATGGTACGATTTTAATTTTTCTCTTCCAGAACACTTCTATTGGGAGGAGGGGAGTTTGAAATGGCGCGATTTTTGTTGTCACGTTCATCAGAAAGCCTGAACTGGAGAAGTCCAAAAATGGGACCTCCCGTTCATAAATACCATATTTACTCATGTGTTTTTTTTTTTTTTTTCCTCTCTGGCATATTTTTATCCCCATTTCTTTTTTCAGTATATGATTTAGAAATACTTGATTTATTGTAATAATGTAAAATGTATGTATAGGTAAGAAATTAGTTTGCGTAAGTAAAAAGAGTATTATTGAAATTAATAAGTCCTTTGAAATACATGATATAATATTAATGTTCCTTTATGTGTGCTTTTTAATGTGCAACGTTTTTCATTAAAGCCGCCTCTTTAGAAATTGTGTACATCGTGTATATTTCCCCTCTTGATTTTCCAGCTGTAAAAATAGCTAGGAAAGGGAGAAAATACCCAAGTAAATAGGATAATTGTGAGATAAAGTTTTTACTCTAATAACGATCCCCCCCCCCCAAAAAAAACAGTTACTTCTTTAAACTGCTGAATAATGATACATATATTTGTTCCTAGACCCACAGCATAGCAATTACATACTATGCTGTTTTATACTCCAGTTTCGCAGAATAGAAATACTATCAAAAATGTGAGGTGAGATATCTTTGATGGTATTATGTTTCAGATTCCTTGAAATCCCCCGAGGAATTTCAAGAAGCTGCAATACAAGACATACAGCAAACCCTTAGCAAAAGCGGATTTGCAAAAAGCGATTTTGCATATATGCATTTTCTTAATTGTCATAATTTAATTTGTCCAACCCCAAAATTTCAGTTATAAGCGGGACACTGCAGAGAGTCAGCTGAATTGCGGTACTCCTTTTTGACGAATGGTTTGAAAATTCGTCTTCTCGATAATGCTGTAACAGATATTATGCAAATATTCATTACTGGCTTGGCACAGAGCGAGTATGCTCAGCGTGCACCGCACAGACTTTAAAATGAGTAATTAATTTTAGATTATATATTCTGTCTGCTAAGGCGGTTACTGTAATGCCAAAGTGACTGAAGTATTCTTTATCGTGTTACCTTTATTTTAATCGCCAAATGAGCCATGCTTGTAGAAAGGAGAAAGCTATTCATCCCGAGAAAATAAATGGTTGCTTAGTCACAAGTCGTTTGTTGGGAGTTAGATAACATGAAATTAATCACTACAGAAAAGTTGGTGACTAGATGGACGTGATCTGCGACGTAGGAAGATTGGGAACTGGGTGAGTAGTCAACTGTTTATTTAATTTAAAAGAAATAAAGAATTGGTAAAGGACTACTGTACTATTTACGAAGTCTGTTTCGTTGAGTGATTACTGCTTTGATATGTGCAGGAAGTATGCCGTCTATATTGCCAATTTCTGAGGTTGCCCTTTGTAAGAATTCCTGAAGTTTGTAAAATGTTGGACTGCAGCGTCGATATCCGGCTTTGACTTAAGAGAGCCTAAACTGAAATACAATAACAACTGAATAATTTGTCAATAAAACGACTTTTAAATATCCATATAAACATATGCAATCCCATAATATGCATTTATTTATCGTAAACCATATGATTTGAACTATTTTCTTCTAGCCTGTAAAGAACATGAATCCCAAAGTAAATTTATGAACTCAAAAACACTTTTTTTCAAATCCCATTTAAAATTACTTAAACAATTTTATGTTATTCCTGCAAATAAAAATATAATCACCTGAAACAATAAAACACGCCGTATCTTTTACTAATAGACACTGCTGTTGAGATGAAATAAATACATTGCAGATTTTATTGTCGTTCATTAGCACAGCTCTTACAAAATATTCAGCCATCATGTTCTGACATTGGGAAGTTTAAAAACTTTTCAGCTACTTGCAAGGATTTCAGATGGAATTTTAAATAAATTAAATTCATCTTTAATAGCTTTAAAAGCAAACGTTTAATAAATATACTTAACAGAAAATAAATAGATTTGTGCAACAAAATAAATATAGATATATATATATATATAATTTGAATAAATACATATATTTACATTGATTACAAAAGCAGCAGATCACAGCAAAATGTGTTCCCATTTAAACAACAAAAAGCACCCAAAACTTCTCATTGCAAATATTCTCTCAATTTATAAACATTTTCAAAACTAAAACTATTAGTTATTTATTTATAGTAAATAAACCCTTGGATGTAAATAAATAAAGAAATCTGTGAAAGCTGTAATATGCATCACAGCTACGTATGAAGCATATATAATATAAGGTGCTTGTACTTTCCGATAAGTCAGCAGACATATTGCACATAATCTGCAAAACAGATATTTTCATTGTACAATAGCAGCTGACAATATTGTACAGCTGACAAACGCATATTTTACTTTATTATATTTTACATCATGAAATGAATATAAATTTTATTTCATGATGCAAAATAATGAAAGGAAATTAGATTATACAATATAACGTATAAAATAAAATAGCCTATTAAATTTGTAATTGTGATTCTAGTCCGCAAAACATATTGACATTCAAAACATGCTCTACAATCATTTGATGATGAAACGTCTTAAATTAGTCTTACCTAATGAAAATAATGGTATAATATTAAATGTGATGCATTTTACGTAGCTTCAAATTAAAAATTTCGAGAACAAATTACAGTTTTCATTTTCTCTTAAAATATCGTATCACAATTACATTACTAAATACCAGCAAAAAAAGAAAAAATAATTAAAATATTCAAACTATTACAAGCTCAGACAGATTTTTCAATCTTGAGTATTACATGACAAATTTCTTAAATTTAAAAAACGATGAATTTTACAATCTCACTCCATCAATAATTCATTTTTCTATAACAGTAATGTCCATAAATGTGCAACGAATGTTAAAAACGAAACAAAGTCTAAACAAAATATCACATTATCAGCTAGAAAATGCACACACTTTGGCATACCATCTGCAGGGTCGAAGAAACTAAAATCAACGTATGGAGTGCAAATACATTTCTAAAGCAAGTGATAAAATAAGAAAAGTCCTTTTTTGAGAATATTGTTTTTCTACAAGAGTTTATCTAATAGGTTATTATACGCATATGCATGGAACTGATAGACAGAGACGGGAATGTTATTTATGATGCGGATATCACAAAGCTCTTCCCATTAGCTTACATTGATTTCTTCAGCTGCAAAAAGAAATAAAAAAACACTTGAGTTTAATCACAGCATTTGAATATAAGATAATAAAATACTAATAACAGTTTTGAAACATAGATACCTGAAAAATTACAATAGGATAAAAATTATGCAGACCCTCATTATTCGGATCGATTGTACTTTTATTAATCTATTTACATGATATTACAGTTTTGCTGATTTATATTTAAAAAATTATAACACAGCAAACCCTTGCCTTACGTGGGGTTACGTCATTAAGACATTCCATACAAAATCGCATAAATACATGGAAAGTCAACTTTCCATGGAAAAAACGGGTTAGGTCTAGAATCCGACAATTCCTATGTCGTTTTATAAATTACTATTACTTATAACAACTTATTATATATTAAAGGCTTTTCATCTTCTTTACTATGCTGCTTTCGCAGTCGGCTGCTGTTATAAAATCCTCCAATTCTTCACTTGTCATTTCGCGATTGTCATTCACAACTAATTCTTTAATTTCGCCCTCATTTACATTTGGAATTCCTTTCTGGTCTATTGCTTTTGAAGTTTGTACGATATTTTTGGTTTCATTTTTAATCGTTAGAAATACTTTAAAATATTTGACAGCTTCTGGTCAGAGCTGAAGCCTACAAGCATTCATTGTTGATAAATTCACTTGTTCTCGTGCGATTTTAATCATTTCTATGCTATGCATTGTCTTACGTTGAAATGCTTCCAGAATGCCATTAGTGTGTCGTGCTTTATTTGCAAAGATAAAACGTGCATGACATAATAGGCTTTGAATGTTTGTATGACTCCTTGATCGATTGCTTGGATTAAGGAAGAGCTGTTTGATGGAAGGAATAAAATCTCTATATTTGGATGCAACGTTGTGAGGGCTTCAGTACCGTGTCTTGGAGCACTATCGTTAATTAAGAGAACTTTAATCTTAGGTCTTGCTGTTTCTAAATCTCTGCCGTGCATCGCGGACACCCGGTCTTTTACGTTTGGAAAATGTATGAATTTAGTGGATGATTTTGTTTTCCAAATAATAAGGAAAATTAACACAAATCTGTAAAATCTGAAGGATGTCCATTAATAAAGCAGAAATGTAGTCTGGGCTTAAATTAATTTTATTTGAAATTAGAAAATAAAGAAAAATACATACTAATAAACTAATTGCTACCACAAGCAAATGTAACTGTTAAAATGTCCGTTATTTCATCAAGTCATTAACTTGTTATTAATGAGATATTTGATTGTTAATAATCTCTAACAATTTATTAAAATTTGGCGTACACGCAGCTTGTCAGCAACATGTTGTTTCTCACTTTCATATTCAGTAGGGTTCATTAGTTTAATTTTCTGTGCTTTTGAGTGTCATACCAGTAAGAAGAGTAATCTCTAATTCAGCCTTCGATTTTTTGATACATCCAGTTCCAAGAGAGGATATTTTCTGAACAATAAATGGACATCACAAAAAAATATGTCTCAGAATTATTTTAAAATTCTGAACTAAGTAACAGTTTTCAACATGCTTGGATGGATCATTCTCTAGAATAAATTCCGTGTCTACAGTGAAGGTAAATAACAGCAACTGTTGATTGTCTTTCTCCAATGAGTTGTTCTTCCACAAACCGATTTTATAAAGAAAAGAAGCTATTGAGTTCATTATTTCCGATATGTGCTTTCATTATCTTTGTAACGTGGTATTTAGTCCTTGAGATTTCGAGTGATATCTAACAATGCTAAGTCAACAAGCCATTCCATGTCATCCAATTTAGGTCATAATTGTCTCTGGATATGAGAGAGGTTTTGATCTCCGAACAGCATTGCAATGAAACTTGTTAAAATATTTTGACTCAACCATTTTACTTCTACACGGTAAATTAAATCATCATACTCACTATCTAGCTCATCAGGAAAAGCTTTAAAATGTCGATGATTCAAAGGCCGCCCTCGAGTAAAATTTATAGTACGTACAATAACAGTCATTACGCGATTGAGCTTTTTACCGGCCAGATTTGTTTGATGAATAAGGCAGTGGTATGAATTAAATTTGGAAAATGGGTCATCCTGCCTTACGGAGCCCAATAAACGGAGCTTCCAATAAACAATTCCCAATCATAATCAGGACACCATCGATTGAGATTACGTTGAGGTTTCTTACTGGTACCTTCTTTTCACTAATACAGTTTTTAACTGCGTCATGTATGTTTTGCTCTTGAGTGTGTTTTGCCAAAGTCAAGATGGTCAACAATGCTTTTTCTAACGGAGAAGTCGGGAAACAACGTTTTAATGAACATCAGAAGTTGAGGTGAGTTAGTAACGTCAGTGGATTCATTAAATTGCAGGGAAAAGTACGCACGTTTTTTCCAAAGTCGATTTCATTTGTACGTAGATATCGTTCAGTATATTGTCCACTCGTCGTGCTACTGTTGCAAAGGCCTTATTTTATTCTAGCCAATTATGTTTAGTTTTAGGAAACATTCCTTTCCCTTCTCATTTCAGTTTCCTGGCAGAATGTAAATTTTAATGACGTAGTATGCAAAACTAAGTGAGTTGAAAACAGTACTTAAGCAGAGCCGGATTATGTATACGCTACACAAGCTATAGCTTAGAACCCTCACTTTCTTGGGGAACCCCCAAAAATTAAAATATAGTATAAATAGTATTAAAATATATTATAACAGACTTACGAAGGGCCCCATATCTCAAATAGCTTAGGGCCTTATCAAGTATAAATCTGACTCTGTATTTAAGCAGCAGTTTTAAGAGTTCTTATTAAAAGAATTAGTTCCGAATTTATGCCGCGTGTCTGAAGTAGCTTTGTACATGAATAGTTGGTGCTTAGCCACTTTTCTTAGATTATATTGATATTTTAGGTTTGGCTTTGCTGTGGGAAGCCGATTTAGCAGTTTAGATAACGAAGGAGCCAGTCGTGTCACCAATATTACTTTATTGTAATTGTGCATCTTATTTTTCTGTTAAGTTACTTAGCCACAAGTGCTGGTAGATGAGCACCGAGTAAGTGCGTTTTGTTCAGTTTAGGTCAAATAAAAAGGTTATTTAAACCTTCTTCTGCCGTCATCTGTTCTGCCAAGACCTAGCGAGAATTCGTTACTTAATATTTTCAGTAGGGTCTACAGTGTCTGATTCCAAAACATACTAGAAGACTTTACAGTGAATGAATATATTAAATTAATGGATTATGTATAAATGTATGGAATGTATAGATATTCGAAACGAATCGGAGATGTATTTCATATTTTTCTGGTTTGTCATATGGCACTCTATAGAAAATGCCTAAAAATGTTAATGAAATTTTAATCGTTTCATACACGGTCAGTCAATTTTCGGCATTTTATAAAATGCTTAGTGTTATCTAGAATGCCGGCTGTCATATATTACGGGTAATATATATAATAGTATGCTGGAAGGATGAAAAGTTTTGAGTTTCACAGGAAAGGAACAATGCTAGAGTAAAAAAATTTATAGGATATTAGTCTGGAATGTTACCAAAATCTGTGCGAAATTTCATTAAATTGGCACATTTTCTCCTTTTTTTTTCAAGTGGAATACATCTAGGAAGTCTAAGAGAAAAGAGTAGCTGACAAGGCCGCGATTCGGTATATCTGGTAAGGAAGGCCTCACCGCAACAGAAATTCACCAGAACATGTCGCACACAATAGAAAATGAATCTCTCTTTAATAACTGTAAAATGGTGGTCACCGACTCCCACGTGGATGCGAAAGCATTTTGGATGAAGCACGAAAAGGGCGTCTAGTGACGGCAACAACACAGCAAAAGACTGAAGTCGTGTTGAAATGATCATGGATGATTTTCGAATGATTATGAAAACAGAGCGGGAACGAGCAAAGGATCTCGACCTTTAATAGTTAATTAATAATAGATTGTGTGTGACACAGCATCCGTTCATGGACAAAGTACCGGCTCGATTGGCCTCCAGAAATTTTACCCCAGAAGAAGGGGCAAAAAATTTATTTTGAAACCCAAGTGGAAAAATCAGGGTAAACTTTGGCTGATTTTGTGACGAAACACTTTACTATCGTGCCAATCTGATAAGCAAACTGAGAGATGGTAAGGAGGATTAAAGGTCAGGCAGAATTGAGGAAGGAGTCATCCTGCATTATGATAATGTATCTCTACGCAGTATCACAGTTGTAAAAACATTTTTGATTGATTGTGGCTTCATTTAATTTCGTATGAATCTCATACGTCCAACTATATGGCTGAACGACTCTAAACTGCCTTTTGAAGAGCAATTTCTTTTTTTTTTTTCTTTTTGCAAAATTAGAAAGGGTTTAAATTTAGAAGAATTAAATATTTATACGTTATTAAATTAATTAATGGAATCATTTTCATTTACGTATTCTTAATTAGCCCACAAGAGCTATTAGTCTCGAAATGGGATTTTGTGTTGATTCACTTTAATGTGATGTTTAACTTTTCATTTGAGTCTGCTTCCATTAAAAAAAAAAAAAAATATATTCGTTCATGTTTAATCTATCTGTTATTAATTAACTATTAATACTATTAAAACTATTTAACTAATTAACACTATTGAAACTATTTAAAAGCAATAGATGTAGTTGTTTAAAAATATTTTTCTTTTTACATTTTGATCGGATTGATTTATATAAAAATTCCTATATTTCCTGATATATTTAATTAAAGGCATCAAATATTTCTTTCAGCCCAAAAGTTCTACTAATCGCGAAATACGATTTTACATCGTTTACTGTAAATATGCTGTTTACTTTTCATTCAAAATGTAAAATATTACTATTTTAAATGCGTTGTTTCATTTTTCCGTCGGATATATAGCCATTTGGCAAAATGTGAGATATTTACACTGTAAATATGTTATTTCACTTTTCAATCGAATCTGTTGCCCTTCGTCAAAATGTAAGATATTTTTCTTTCATATTTAATCTGTCTGTTACAGATTAGCAGACTGAGCTGTTCAAAAGCAATATATACAGTTCTTCAGCGTATTGTTTCACCGCTTTCGAATCGGATAGATTTAAACAAAAATTAACTCAATTCAGAATATATTTAATTAAAAATATCAAATATTTTTATAGAATGAGGTTATATATTTTATTTCTTCTCAAATATACAGAAGATGTAGAATGTTCCCATGTCCGTCTAAATCAGTGTTTCTTAACCTTCTTGGCACAATGAACCAATTTAAAAACTTTAAATATGTCACGGACCCCTCTGTGAAAAAAAATTGCTTAAACATCATTTATTACAAAATATATTCTGTTTTATTATTTAATTATTTTAGTATTTTTATTTAAATTGTATAAACAATTTGAAGAAATTAAAATTTTTAATGTGAAGGCTGTTGCTGCTTTTCCTTGATTAACAGATTGAATTGAGGGATGGTTTTCGACAAAGCAACGCGCATATCATGTTCGACATTCAGTCTATTTCGATGTTTTGTTTTTATTGTGACAAGTGTAGAAAATCCCGCTTCGGAAAGATATACTGTAGCAAACGGAATAATGGCTGCCATAGCTCGTTTTACAAGCAATGGGTAGGCTTCTCTTAAAGAAGACCAAAACTCTCCAAGAGTTTTAGAATCGAAATCTATTTTTAACAAGGACTTTGTTTCCAAATCAATTAGCTCATCTTTGGCAAGGTTCATGTCATCGATACTGTCAATATCACAAAGAAAAGGATTACGAATCCACAACTCATCTTTTATATATATTCCATCCGAACTGAAATATTTTTCAAATGAAACTTGAAGTACTTCCAGGTGTTCACAGATTTCATTTTTCAAGTTATTCAAAAACAAACTATCTTTCCGAGATCCATTTTCAAAAAGCACTTCGTCCAATATTTGAAAGTTTGCATATATCCCATTTTGAATTCTAATTTTCCAAAGTGACATTTTCAATAAAAATGCCTCTAGTTTCTCAGTGACATCCATAATTGTTGTATCAGGCACTTGAATTGAAAGACATATATCGTTCATGTGGTTAAAAATGTCTGCCAGGTAAGCCAATTTACATATAAAATCTTTTTTCTTGAAATATTCGAAGAGTGAGTTATTGTTTTCTTCTAAAAAAAGTTATACTTCTGTCTTCAACGTGAAAATTCGTTTGTAAACCTGCCCTCGTGACAGCCAGCGCACTCCTTGTGACAGCCAGCGCAATTCCAGCGTTTAGAAGTACCTCATGTTCTGCGTTCATTTTTTAATACAGTGTTTTAAAAAGACGATGATTAAGAGATCTACTTCTAATAAAATTCATAGTTTTAATAACTACTGACAATACTTCTTTTAAGCTGGTTGGAAGAGTTTTTGTAGCCATTGCATGTCTATGTAAAAAACAATGTGTAACAATAACATTAGGAGCCTCTTTTTTTACCAAATGGGCAAAAGCAGATTTATTGCCAAGCATCGCAGGTGCTCCATCCGTACAAAGTGAATGAAGTTTTTGTTTCCAGTCGAAGTCGTGTTTGGAAAAGAAAACATTTAAAATCGCTAAAACATCAACTGCCTTTGTAGTTTGCAAAAGAGACTCACAAAATAAGAATTCTTCTTTGATAGTATCAGCAGACACGTAACGAATAGAAACAAGAAGTTGACTACAATTCGAGATGTCTGTAGTTTCATCCAGTTGCATACTAAAGGGAAATGGCGATGCTTTCAATTCATCGATGATCTGTTTCAAGATATTGCAAGAAATTTTAACTATTCTTGAATGTATCACATCCTTGGACAATGGAACAGCCTCACGTTTTTTCCTCTGTTCCAGTCCACAAACTAATTCAACCATTTCCAGCGCACGTGGCTTAATTAATGTCTCTCCAATAGTATGCGGTTTGTTACTTTTGGCAATACGATATGCAACTCTGAAAGATGCCTCAACCAAAGGTTTTGTGAAATACCAAATCCAAGTTTGGTTAATGTTCCAGATTTCGAAAACTGGGCTTTCTTCTTTGTAAAAAATTCTAGCTCTTTAGATGCATTTTCAGGATGATTTGAGATACTCTATCAATTTTGCCGGTTTCATACTGGCGTTTGCCAAAACTTTTCCACACAGAAACTATTGTGGCTTTTCAACACCGTTCGATTCCTTCATGAAGCAGAATCCATATTTTATATAATTTTGATCATATTTCCTTTTTTTTTTTTTTTTTTTTTGAAATTTTGGGCAACAAAAAAAATCAAATAATCAAATGAAACATTAAGAACAAACATTAAGACACACACACACACACACACACACACACACACACACAAAAAAAAAAAAAAAAAAAAAAAAACAACTTTAATTACAACTTATGAAAAAGTAAAACAAATATTTTGTTTTAAAAATTTGCAAGAACTTTGCGGAACTGATTTTAACGTCACTTTATTTCCAAGTGAAGTAAAATTCAAAGGCTACTTTGTGTTTCTAAAAATTTCCAATTTTATATGGTTTGCGAATGTTCTTTTCCTCGTATTGTGGAGGTCTCTATTATTGAGAAATGGCAGACAGACGGCTTACAGAGGTTGCCCGTGACAAAAAAAAAAGTTATTTTAAAATATTGATGCAAACATTTTAAAAATTAGGAGCAGTCGACGGACCCCCAAAATATGACCCATGGACCCCTAACCACAGGTTAAGAAACACTGGTCTAAATGTATATTCATGTAACATTCTACAAAATGTTTCGCTATTTAACCCGGACGACCTCTTTCGATAATCTATACTGATAAACCATATTAAACTTCATGAGTCCTTAAAAAAATTCGTTAAAATCTGAAATAGTTCAGATTTTACTTAATATTTAAGTAGCATTTTAGTGGCGCCATCTAAGAAATAAATAACTAACTAAAAGCAGTAGATCGTTACCTTCATCATAACAAGTGTTCAATACGGTTTATCATGCACCAATCTTATCAAAGAAATTAAAAATCTCAGGAAAGATTTTCAAAGCATTCTAAAAACAATAAATTTTTAATATTTATTTTTTCAACTCTTCAAATTTCAAGGAAATTAAAACAAATAACAGCAATTAAAAAGGTATAATTTTCGTTAATAGAAAATCAGGAGTATAATTTTAATACATTAATTATCTAACTAAAAATATACATCACTGAGAAAACTACTTTTACTCACGTTTTTCATTGAAATTCCTTTCATTTGATATTTTTTCGAAAGTTTTAATAGGAGTAATTTCAATGTCATTAATTATTTTATCTGCAAAGAAATATTATTCGGTATTAGACAGCTTCAACGGAATATAAAATATGAATCATAAATTACAATGTCATCACTTAGTCTTCATTCTTTCATTCATATATGAAATACAGATGTATATGTGTAATTTAAAAATGCATGTTGTTACTCATAAAAATGAATAACTTTTCTTGAAATATATGAAAATATTGCAACAGCTGCTAGTTTAATTTAAAATAACTTGACATATTTAAGTTTCATACTATTTGATAAAATATTAATCACTCAATATACATAATTACTGATTAATAATACATAATTTTATTGAAGAAATATTTTATTTTCAATAATTAAAATAATAATTCTTTGTAAAATAATTTAAATACGGCACTTAACTCGGAAGGACGCGCGCTTACAGCCCCCGAGTCGATCTCATACACGAAGATGCATGTGGACACTTTACTCCACCACCAATATATCCTTTTTACAAATTATTACTGCCTGAAATATATTTTGTAGAGTATATCTATATTAAATCTATTTTTTTTTTACATTGCGTATTTTCAAATAATTAATTATTCGCGAATATCGAAACAAATATCAAACTGCTCAAATTACATTTACTGCATCGGATATAAAAATACATGTAAGTTATTATAGTAAAATGCAAGAAAAAATTGATTAAAATATAATCTTATTATTTATCTGCAGTAAAATATAATTATTACTACATTTTTATTAGATTAGATTAGTAATTATTATTTGACTTTCTTTTTTCTCTATATTTCTTTTTTCTATGGTTTATTACTCGTATATCTTCTCAAGTAATCGTACAATAACTGATAATTAAATTAATAACATTAAATTAACGTAAAATTTAATAATCCAAAATAATTACGAAGATTAATTTTAAAAAATCTGTCAATCTATTATAAAAATTCGGTCATGTAATACAAAATGTTAACAAATATTGACATGTTTTGGTAAATTGTAACATTTTTGACTTATTAAAAATGCACTATCTTGCTGATAAATTTCCTTTTATTTTCCAAAATGACTTCCTTTTATTTTTAGAAAGCAAACGTTGAAGACTAAATAATCTAATGAAAACTTCTGCCCACGATTTCAAGAAATTTGATCTTACACAAAGCCTCACATGAGGTAAACGTGATTCCAAAATAATACTTATAAAGTAGTTATTTAGGAAATAACGATACTAGAAATTTGAAACCTGATCCACAATAAAGGTCATGACTGATGACAATTACTGAAGAAATAAAGTGATAGTGAATCATGGTTTAAGAGGAGCATTCCATTTTATGGAGGTGGGGTCAAATAGATCTTACTCACATGCTTCGAGGATTAAAGTAGATAGAAATATATTAAAATACTTTAAGCACAACTGAGTAAAAGTATACGAAACTATATCTAAAACTAATCTAATATTTTTAGTTGCATATTGCAACTTACAGGAATAAATTAATGTGATTTAATAGGACCATAACTGACTGACTGAAAGGTTAAATAAACTACATTTAACCACATTTGTTTGTGATACATCAGAAGGTTTGTAGAAGTACAAATCTAATATAAAATTTAAAATTTCAGTAATATGTGTTCCATTAGGAATATTAAGGAAATAATAATAAATACTTTTTCTGGTTACATATACTTTTTACCAAGTTATTATTAAGCAATATATTGAGACTATAGATTAAATAGAGATTTGGCTACTGAAAAACAAAATTGAAATATTTAAGAATATTTTAAATGTAATTTATTTTAGTCCATTTAATGACAAGAAATCAAACCAACACTGTCAAAAAATATCATTCTTTCTTCAGGATTTTAGGTCTATACTGAATTAAGTCATAATTATATTGAAATCAGTCATGATTTACATTAATTTGTTTCTGTAAAACAATGTTTAATGACAGAATTCAAAGCTTTAGAGCAGTGATCTCAAACTGGTGGCCCACATGCGGCCAACAAAGCAATTTTATGGGAACACTTCAATTATTTATTGTATGTACAATGTAAAGTAAATCTTATTCAGAGTTCCTGAGATTTACGAATTTTTGTACTAAGATTAATCGTTTTGTTTGGGAATACATTTATATATGAACAGCTTTTTCGACACAATTGAAAACGATATGAAAAGAATCCGATTGACAAACGATCGTCTATAATCCGTGATGAAGACAATTTATTGTAAGCTTTCTCTCTCAAGCATCACACTTTATCAGAATCGAAACGCTATCGCCTGTCAAGCTATACTAAGAAATAAAAAAGTTATTTTTATTGATGCATCGGAGAAAAATTTAATAAATAACAGAAAGGGACTAGGTTGTCATTATTTATTCTCAAATTTTGTGCCACATGGAAAAATTCGTCAGAAAATTTGAAACGTTTTAATAAATTGTTTATTTTTAATTCAGATTAAATTATCTAATGACAAATTAAACGTACTAGGCATGTCTAAAATAAAAGTCAGTCAAAGAGTTTAATATTTAGCTGTCACAATATTTAAATTGCAAAGTGTAATCAGCAGAAATGTCTTGCAGGTACCAAACGTTAGATTTCAGAAGAAACATAAATTAAAATCTCATTTTTTTTTCAGTTTATGATATTATTATTATTGTCTGTCATGTTTTGATGAATGTTAAATGAACAAAATTTAAAATTTATTTAATTTTTTTATTTTATTAACAAAACTTTCCATTACGAAAAAAAGGGAGGGGAAAGAAAAAGTGAAAAGAAATCATGGCCTACAGCTCTTTTCAGACCTTGCATCGGCTCACATGCACTTTCAGTACGAGACCACTGCTTTAGAGTATAATCGAAGTAAGAGAATATATGAAAAAACAAAATGCTTATACCTGAAACAATTCTTCTATTATCATTCCTTCCTAAATTAGCCCTAAAATTGTAAAAATTATCATTATCGTGTCTATATGTACATAAAATGAAAGAAAAATCTTTAAAAAAATATTCTTACATATTTAGCATAGGAATGATGCCCGCTCTAAAACCAGCCCCCACAAGATGAGGTTGCCCAGCACGAATAGGCTTAGCTAAAAATAGAGTTAGAAATAAATTAGAACTGCATACATTACTATAAGCTAGTACTAGCTGCATAACTAATAATATTACTTCTGTTATTCAAATTATTAAGCATTATAAAATTGTTTATAAAATGTTAATTCATTTAATAAAAATTTTGTTGAGGAAAAGAAAGCTCTCTTGGGCCCTTTTTCCAAAGCAGTAGTGTCTGTCCTTTTTCATGTTTATCACATCGTCTTAATTATCAGTTATATCATAATCATCAGCTGATTATTTAATTTTTATTTTGATTATATGTTTCATTTCATTTAATGTTAAATCATTGATTATAATCACTGCAATTATTTATTATGCTTATAACCCTTGCAGATTGATTATAATCAAAATAAATAACTGTAAATATTCTAATAAATTAATAACTGATTGATTATTATCATTATATAAAAACTGACAATGATTACAATCAAAATAAATAAATGCGAATGTTATAATAAATTAATAATTGCAGTGAAATAAATAACTGCAGCGATTATTATAAATTAATAATTGATACTGATTAAAATCCTTGGAGTTAAACTGCAATGACAATGGTTATAATTATTGACTGATAATGACTGATAATTATAATATCAATTATTACGGGATAATAATTATTGCAGTTACTTATTTTATAATTACTGATTGATTAAAATCATAAAATAAATAACTGCAATTATTATTATCAGTTGGTAGTTGATATTGATTATAATCATGGCAGTAATTTATTTTGATTATAATAACTGCAGTTAATGCTATAGCATTACACTATTGCTTAATTTCACTACTAGTTCGTGTATAACATTCCTGTTATTATGCCTGCCAACCTTAAATCTGAAAAAACCGGCAGGTTTTAACGATGTGCGGTGACGCCATTTCAAAGGAGCTACTAATAGACTTAAATTCACTCTATAACACATGATTCAAGTTATTAAAGTATTTGAAATACAGTTATGATGTAAAATACAGTAGTATTTAATTAGATATTCTAAATTTTATTTTCTTTGGCTAATTTTATTTTGCAATTTTCTTTTACTTTTTTACTGAGGAAATCCGGAATAGGGTAAGAAAAGCTTTCTTTTACCGAAGTACTTTTAAATATAAGGAAAATAAAATTAATAGTTAATGTTATAATATTTAACTAGATAAACTTAGTTTTTTGCAGCCCACGCCTCTGTAATGGGATGAAAGAAGTCACGTGATAATCTTATAGAAAGTCTATAGGCGTATGAGAGAGCTTAGAAATTTTATTCAAAAGAGGTCGTGTTAAAATGTAAAAAAAATTACAATTCAGGTGAAATAAAATTTAAACAAAGAAAATTATTATTATGAAAATCACTAAAGGTGGAAGAATAGAATTTGCGCATTTCAAGTTTCATTCATGCTATAAATTTAGTTATTATCGGAAAACATTCTGGTAAAGGCTAAAAATTAAAACCGGGAGATTCAATTATCTTATTCAATTATCTATTAATTTTAGTTAGTTATTTTAATGGCGATGTTTGCCAATAGAATGCTCTTGTGAAGTGCTTTCTTCTCTAGACCAGGAGTTCCCAACCCTACGCCCGCGGGCACCATGGCGCCCGCCGCTGTGCGATCACAAGAAAAGTTTTTTTAGTTTTCAATTAAATTCTATGTGGAAGTTTTCTTAAAATTTAAATCAAATTGCGTCTATTACAGATACCAGCACAAAGCGTCACTTTGAAAACGTAAATTGTGCCCGAAATCCAACAGATATTCTAGAATGTGCTCATAGGGACAAAAGAGTTGGGGACCCTGGTCCAGACTGCTGCCAGCGAGGACAGAAACTGCAGTTCTCTTCTCTATAGCATTACGATTTTACGGATGGGTGAGTGAGTGAGTGAGTGAGCGCCACCAAGGAAGACCACTGACCTGGCCTTAGCCTCACAGTGTGTTATCTTCCTGGCAGAAACCATCTACTCTCTGCTCCATCCTGCTCCGGGAACGCAGCCGAATAGACGGCTAAGAGCCTCATATAGTCTACATATAAGCTTGGATGTTGTTGTACGGGGAAAGAGTATCCTGTTAGGAACTACTTAAAATTAAGCAAAGAAGCAATCAAAAGACTGTTAAGAATCGCTGTTAGAATAGACAGAAACTTGTGTTAGATAAAGTAAAGATAGAAGGACTTTGCCTGAAAAATTAACTGCCGTGGATTTTCTGGACTTGCTAAATGTCTACATGCGGGTGCTTATCGTGACACAACCGTCGTATCTTTATGGGGCTTCTGTGAAATCGTTGGTCCTGCATGGAGGAAAGTTGTAACCTATTAAATTATTGCACATAGTAAACTTTAAAAAAATAAATAAAAAATAAAAAAAAGAATAAAGAGAGAGATTAAAAGATGATTAAAAAAAATCCTAGCGCCCAAACATAATTTAACTTTCCATGTGCCTGACTCTTATGTAAGAACATTTAAAAGATTGTGTACCTGTTATCACTAAGATAACAAATTCCTGCATAATTTAGTTCTTTGCGCATACTTAAACTGTAGTTGTTTTACAAATTGAACCATTCACCCACATTTTCTTTCGTAGTACTTGCAGACAGGATAATACATACATAAGTACAAAACTGAATATTAAAGTGAAAAACTAACATGATACTGAGTACAGAAATACAGAAAGCTGATCCCTAATGCCTGTATACATAACACTTAAAAATGCATACATAATACATGAAAATTAAAAATAAAACTGATAAGCATAATACATAAAACTGATCATTAAGTACTGCTATGTAGTCTAAAGAGAAACTTACCTACATTAATTCCATAGTTAGTTTTATCACCTTAGAACATGCACATAATTTATACAAAACAAATTAAGCACGTAATGCTGATCACTAGGGAAGAGATTCAAACATGCAATTGATCACATAAATACAGATATTTCTTCCCTAAGATTTGCATAAAAAGTTGAATATTTATTAAAATTAAGAAGGCAAAAATGCCATACCAATAATAATATCATTCATAAACTTGAGGTGATAACATAAGTTGACCCTGCCCTTCTTGAACCTATTTATCACAAACTTGTAATTTAAATACACGATTAGTAAGTGTAGGAAAAACTCATTGCTGTTGAAGATTTTACTGGCACGATCTGGTCTTGCGAGTCCTAAACCTGTACATTAATTGCAAAAGTAAACATTATAAAGAATATAGGCAGGTTGTTGCCATAGTCCTAATTATCCAAGTTAGTCTTGGGTTGAGAGGTTCGAGGTGTGTGCCCAGATTGATTTAGTGTGATTTATACATTTTATGATTCAGAGCGCTAAGCACTTGATTATTTCTATTTGGGGACACTTATCGTCGTATTAGAGAATACTTTCTCTGACAATGGCTGATTACCGCTTGTAGCTTTTTATTTGCTGTTTTGTTTGTTCTCATATTTGCCGCCCATTGTGGCCAGTAAGCTTGACTTGGCTTTCTTATATGGTACTGTGCCGTGTTTGTGCAGTGGAAGACGTAGTGGTCTGGATCCCCCACCTCTCCACATTGACATCTTTCTGTGTCACTCAGGCTGAATCTATGCAGATAGGTCAGGAATGGGCCATGACCTGTATAAAACTGTGTCTGACTACCACTATTGCAGTTTAACTCTAGCGTTGTTTTTGGGAAGAACATATACGTTCTCCTTCCTGTATCTGCTGTGTCCCATCTGGCTTGCCATCTGTCTATCAGTTGTTTTAGAGTGATCTTTTTGAGATGAGACCTAGGTAATTTATCTGGCAGTTCTGTTCTTGAGACCTCCTTTGCCGCTTCTTTTGCCAGGGTGTCTGCTTCCTCATTGCCTTTAATGCCCACGTGAGCCGAAACCCACGTAAGGCATGGCCTTTCTGATGGTGGAAGACTGAGGAGGATTTTTCTAATTTCTTGGACATACTGGCTTCTACTTTTGTAACCTTTGATTGCGTCAAGGCTAGAGGCAGAATCACTGTAAATAGTAATGTGGAGAAGTCTGTTCCTCTTCACATAATTAATTGCTGCTTTAAGTGCTGCCAGCTCAGCTTGGAATACTGAGTTCCTACTGCCAAGTCTTCTTTTCCATTTATACACAGCTGTATTACCTTTTAGAACGCAGAAGGCACTGCCAGTACCCGTCTCGGTTTTTGAGCCATCTGTAAATATAGCTGTGTGGTTATCTTTTGGTGTCACATAGTGGCCTAGAATACACTTTTTTAGATGTGTTTCAGCCGGATGTCCTTGAGTCACTGGCTTGTGTTTTTCAAAGTCTTCAGCAAAGTGGTGTTGTTCCCATAGAACTCCATCCTCACCTAGCCTTAACACTCTTGAAATGAACGACTCCCTTTCCGCTTGCAGGTCTAGTGGAGGAATTCCTGCTAGAACCTGCAGAGCTGTCGTTGAAGTAGTTCTGTAGCCCTTGCAGATGAGCAAGAGTTGCAGCCTTTGCATGGACAGAAGTAATCTACGCATGCTTACGTTGAGTGTATTTCCCCAGATCGCTACGCCGTAGAGAACAATTCTTTCTGTTATTGCTTGGTACCACCTCTTAAGCACCCATGGTGGTGCTCCCCACTGCAGTCCTGTTGTGCGTAGCATTGTGTTTGTGAGTGCAATACATCTTTTCCTGAGTTCTTTTAAGTGGGGAATCCAAGAGAGATTATTGTTGAGGATAGATCCTAGGTATTTTATGTTTGAAGAGCATTTTATTGAGCTACCGTTGAGTCTAATGGTAGGATTTCTTTTCATTACTCTTTTACGCCCTATAAATAGCATGGTAGTTTTTTCTGCTGAGATCGTAAGTTTGTGTGTTTGTGCCCACTCTAAGAACCTATTTAGTGCATTTTGTGTAATTTTCTCTATATTCTTTCTTCCCGAAGTTACTAGAAGGAAATCATCCGCAAAAGCCTGCAGATGTATTTCGCTCTCCATCTCAAAAATTTGGAACGCTGAATTAGCTACTAGGTTCCACAGGGTTGGCCCTAGACAAGAACCCTGTGGACAGCCTTTCTCCAGTTTATGCTGGATTATTCCATCGTTTGTAGTTACTTGGACTTGTCTGTCTTCAAGGTAGCTCCTTATCAACTTTAAGATCTGAATTGGGCAGTTGATTGAATCTAATTCTTTTGTTACATCAGGCCACCAGACATTATCGAAGGCTCCCTTTATGTCAATAGATATTACTATTGAGTGATTGTCTTCCTCTCTGTTCTTTTTCAGCACTTTCAGGAGATCTGCTACTGCCTGTTCCGTAGATATTCCTTCACGGAAGCCATACTGTTTTTTATTAATTACTGAACTTTTATTCAGGAAATAATTTAGCCTCATTAGAATGATTTTTTCTAGAACTTTGCTAATTGTGGGAAGGAGACTTACCGGGCGGTAGGAGGTCGGATCCGAGGGATCTTTCCCCTTTTTGTGAAACAGAGCGATCTCTGCCAGCTTCATATCTTTCGGAAAGTGTCCTACTTTCCAGCATGCTTTGCAGACTGAGTGGATCATCTCTGGAAACTCATTATGCAATGCCTTGAGTATTATATTGTCTAGGCCATCCGGCCCCGGTGCCTTTTTCCTTGCCAAACCATTTATGATTAGGTCTACCTCCTCTATTGTTGGTGGGAGATAGTCTCCATTTATGGAAGACCAGAATTTTTCCTGAAATTGCGTCCTTATTAATGTATGCGTTTCTGAGTCATTGGCGGGATCATCTGAAGGAAAAACCGTTTTCAGTATTACCGAAAGAATATTTCTTGTATTTGGTGCGTCAGGGGCCACATTCGCAGTCAATTGAGTCGGTCTAAAGACCTTACCTGCGGCGATTTTTTGTATTTTCCCAAAACTTTCCGGTATTCTACTACAGTGTTCCTGCCAGGAGTCGGATTTGGCCTTTATTATCTGTAGTTTGTATTGCGCAAGTGCCTTCTTGTACGTCTGCATTTTTTGGTCCCTTTGTATGGAATCTGTTTCTGACTGTGCCAGTCTTCTGAGCGCCCGAACTCTGCTTCTGTTTGCCGTTAGTTTGTCATTCCACCAGGAAAGTTCTTTCTTCTGGCTGGGTGTTTTTTTCTTATATGTTTGTTTTGCTGCACTTGTTAGAGTTCCAATTAAATGCCTGTAGGCATCATCCAGTCCGTCTATGGTGTTGCTTGCTTGGAAGTTAAAAATCAATTGACCTACATAAGGACGAAGCAAATTAAGGAACTTCTGATGTCCTCCATAAGCTGTCTTGAACCTCTGTTTCAGAGTATAAGTTAACTGAGCGCCCATTAGATAGCTGATTATTCTGTGGTCGCTCAGAGAGGGAATGTCCATAACATGCCATTCCGACATTTGATTTGCTAATTGGGAAGATACCATGGTTAAATCCGGCCAACCTTCCGCCCTTATAGTGCGAAAGGTGGGCGGTGAGTCTGACGTGTTTATGATGCTTAATCTGTTTGTCATTGCTTATTCTAAAACCATTTTGCCTCTTACGTTTTTCACTCGCGCCCCCCATAAGGGACTTGAAGCATTGAAATCACCTGCTAATAAGATTTGGTTGTTCCCTTTTCTGACGACAGTGCTGATTTCTATTAATAGTGGATCTAATTCCTCACTTGGTGGAAAGTACACATTAGTAATTTGAAGGTGTCCCGTAGTTGTCTCTAGTTTAATGGTAACTGAGTGTTGCGTCTGAGATGTAAGGAGGGGAGATAGCGGACCATTATAAATTATGACAGCCTGTTGAGAGGTTGACTGGAACGTCTTGCTTGTGGGTGGAATTCCTGGCAGATGACTATGTGCTAAGTACGGCTCTTGTATGAGGGCGATATCGGCATTTTCCTTTGTCATAATATCCATGAAGTTAAGTGTTGCAGATCTAGCTCTCTGCAGGTTTTCTTGGAGAAACCTGAGTCCTGTGACTTGTTGGCGGAATTGGTTACTGCCTACATCCGTTGTTGCTGTGTTTTGCTGCCTCGTTGCAGTTCCTGTCGGTACACAGGACATTTTGAAGAACTTGCCGGATGACTTGCGTCAAAGTCTGTGCTATTATGCGTATTGGAGTGAACACAATTCGCACAATTTTCCTCTTCTGCCGTACACTCTTGTGTTAAATGACCTTTTCCGCACTTAGTACAGGCTGGTGGGAATCTGCAGTTTTTACTTAGGTGGCCAAAGGTTTGGCAGTTGTAGCAGCGGGTTATTTTTACGTATTCTCTAAACGGACACGAAGTAAATCCAATATAAACCCGCTTGTGGTCGAGAAGCCTGTCTTTGAAATCTGCTGTCACTTCCAGTATCCAATTACAGGTAGTTTCGTCCCTAGGTCTCGGGCCTTTTGGAAAGATAACTGGCGACCGCGTTTCTGGCAAAAGATCTTCAAATGCTGCTTTTATTTCGTCTGCCGTTATGTCACAGGGTACCCCAAATACTATAAGAGAGCTCCTAAACGGACGGGGAATCCTTAGTTCTAAGTGCTCTGTCAGCACGCTAGATTCTTCAATTACTTTTTTAAGTTTGTGCAGGTGTGTGGCTTCTTTGCACCTAATCAAGAGTTCTTTAGATCTCGTGGCCCTCACTTGCTGTATGTTGATGCCAAGCTTATGAGGTTTGATGTTGTTTAGAACTTGCGCTTTCACACTATCTGGCGTGCGCTCTGAATCTTTCCCCTTGATAAGTAAAACGTGCTCAGAAGGCTTTTGCTTGGGAATGGCTGTTGCTTGTATGGAAGGGGGCTTCTTTTTCTGAATCTTACCGGCCACAGTTGCGTAACTCCGGCGGTCTTGTTGTCCTGTAGGATGGTTTTCCTGCAGCTCCGGGACCTTAAAACTGTGCTGCTCTCTTGCTTGAGAGAAGAGACTGGCATTAAGTTGTCGTTCTAGTTGAAGTATTTGTCCCTCCTGTCGTGCAATTAAGATTTCCTGATTAGAAGCTATAGCCAGTATTTCTGTGATATAATTGGACACCGCTTCGTGGTCTGCGATTTTTAGTTTAGAACGGCCTCTGTACTCTGCTAAAAGTGACTTGATGTGCAGAGTCAAAGTGTTAATCCTATCTAATCTGGAAGATGGATGGTCTAATCTCACTGGGCTCACACACCTCGAGCTGGTAGTCCTAATTGATCTAGTTGGGGAGGTTTCTCTTGACCCCATTTAACATGAAATAGTAATATTAACTTAAGAAAAAAATACTAAGTGAGTCTCTCAACCTGTTAAATTTCTAATCCTAGCACAGAGTGCTCACTCGTTCGATAAAGAGTAATATTAGCTTAAAAATAAAAAACTCAGAGGATCTCTCAACCTGTTAAAGTTCTAATCCTTGCACAGAGTGCTCACTCGTTCGATGAAGAAAGTCGGAGGAACACAAAGCAAATGTAAGAACAGTATATAGCACTGAAGTTACTGTATTTTTAGGTGAGAAAACTTCATATGCTTGCAAGAACTAGCGCTAATGGCAGGAAGATGAATACTAATAACGAAGAGGGGAAAAAAACCGTCCGCAGAGCACTTTTGCAGTCCTCCCTTGAATGTGTATAATCCAGACAGTACCAATACAAGTTGGTTCGGCCTTCAACGTCGCTCTTTCTTCGAGAGGAGAAGACAATCTATATCGTCTATTCCGCTAGGCAAAGCTATCGGCAGTTGATTCGCCAGAGGCAGTTTCGCCGTCAAATAGGAATAAAATACATAATATAGGTTGTTTATAATGTACATAATTACTTAACTAAAATAGGGTATATAAAGAAAATACACAGAATTAGTTGGAAAATTATAACAAATATAACAAAATTATGACATTTCATATTTATGGGCCAGACCTCTGAAATAATCTGTTATATTATTGTTTCTAAAATTATGCAGTTGCAATGTTTACCTGATTCAACAAAATGTCTTTAAATTTTAATCAGCTACCACTCATGCATGTAGAAAATTAGCATTTTTATGAAATCTTAGTTGAAGATGAAATTACTTTTGAATTACTCTTGTCCCCCCATTACTCTCATAAAATTAATAAATATATAAATAGGTATACTTGTAACGTTGCGCGCCTCCAACTTGCACGCAACCAAGAGGTGACTGTGAAAACTGGATAAAAGACAGAGTCTTATGAAGGGTTTAAGTCCCTTTTTATCCAACGTAAAAATTTACAATTGCGTGCTCTTGACGCTCACAGACTGCGCCAACTCGGCGGTCAAATAAAAATAATAACCTGAAAAGAAACTAAAGACAAGACTCTAACTACGAGGCTCTCTAAAAATAACTAACTCACCGCGTTTTACAATACCGCTGCTAATTCAGCAAACTGAAGCTCACTTGAACGATTAACACTACTTCCCGGCAAGCACATAGGCCGACACGCGTGGTTCTTCAATTTCTCGCTAACTACCTCCGCGCTCGTGAAGTAAGAATATCACACCCCGAACTCGTTTCCTTTCTATTTAAATCATAATACTTCCGCTGATAATTTGAATCCTTGCGCGTACTACTAAAATTTACATATTCTGGCATTGGCAGTTCCAGGGGAAAGTAAGGCTTGACAGGAAAGATAGTTTAAACTTAAAATAAATGTTAGTTAAAATAAATATAAACCCTACATTTGCCGCTGCCAGAATTTGGAAAACTTGGAAGCAGGTCCTACAAACGACCTGTTGTAAGTTTCTCTAATTCTGAACTAACTGGCGAGAACCTCGTTTACACACACACACACACACACAAAAAAAAAAAAAAAAAAATCTTATGTAACAAATTGTATACTAAAATTTCTGTTGATAGTTATAACTTTCTCTTCTTACAGCAACTTTCCCTGGACTTCATCAATCAATCTTGGTCTTTCCTTCCAGCATCTGGAAGGAATAAGTATCAGTATCTTTCTAAATACATTATAATTTACACTTTCTTGACACAATAAATTTTTTGTTTTTAAACGATTCGTTTTTCTTAGTTATTGCTTACTTCACATTCATTCAATTTTTCAAGCATTAATTTAACTTTACCCTGGCTCTCCACCGTGTGTGGTGTCAAACGGGAATATTCGTGTTTTAGTCTTACAACACTTCCCCTAACCACCATGATTTGTTAGAATTCAACGACCAAATAGACACACCTTACTCGACATTCTACAACTCAATGAGCTACTTTAATATTCTTAAAAATTCAAATGTAGGTGGAGAACCCTACAAAACACATTCATTCTAACTTCCCCCTCATTCATCTTTAAACATACAGGCTTTCGCTCTAAAGCATGACTTTATCTACAATTTAATACTTAAATTTTGACTTCATTGCTTTTAAGCATTCACTTTTAGCATCTACAATTTTATGCTTCTAGACTAAATTCTACTTTTACATAACATTCAAGTATTTACGTACATTTACAAAATTTTAATACATATGATTTTTACAATTTACCATAAAATGAATAAGAGAAAATAAATTTTTACTTTACTCATTCTTCGCCAAGCTGGCGGCACTGAAACTAAAATTCTTATTAATACAAGAATACGAAGTTATTTTTATCTTCGGCCAAATTTTGGCTTTAACATAACAGAATTAGTCTTTCGACCAACAGAAAATGCTTGTTTTTAGCTTTTACACTTAAAGAAAATAATACTTTTGCCTTAGCTAAATAAAGTAAAACAAAACTAAGTCTCAACCGAGACATATTGACTTTCGTCAAAACATAGAACTTCGTACTTATGCATAACATTTCGGAACAAAAGAGAAAAAAAATTATAGAAGGTTTTAACTTATCTTTGAGTTTTCGATGCTTGAAACTCCGTCATTCGTTTTTGGCAATATTGGTCCCAAGTTAGAGGTTTCATGGATGTTAATCTTCTCCTTACTGCCCTCCGAGTATCGTCCACATTACTTTTTCTTTTGCGTCCTCTACATGCTGGCCTCTTGGCGGAGTAATCGTCTGGTGGCTGGCATTTCCGTTTTTCCCTGGGACGGCTGGTCTTGACGTCCTCCGGTCTGGAGTCCTTCTTGAATTTCTTCTGTTCGTCGTATTTTTGTGCCTCCTGTTGCCGTTTCAGTTTCCGGAACGGCGGCCTTGCTGGCACCTGACTCTGTGGCCGTGTGCGCGTTCTCCTTGATGTATAATTTCTCCTGCGATCCTTTGTAGGTGGTGTTTTTCTCTTTACCACGGTTTCTTTACCCGGTGCATCTGTATTTTTGTTTTTCTTAAACGCTGGAGTTTGAAAGTTATTTTTTCTTTTTGATACCGACGTCCGGGTTGTAGAAGGGCTAGGTCTCTCTTCAGTTCTCTGTTTCTTGGGTGGTGGAATAGTTGTTGTTATCTCTGGACCTTCTACTTCGTTTAGACTTGAGTCCTGCAAGAAACTTTTAAGGATTTCAAAATCATTTGGATTATAGTATTTTTTCACCTGGTCGGGACTTGCTTTACAGATTTCCCCTCTCTCGTTCTTAAGATCTAATACTACTCCTTTGATTTCCTGAATTACATAGGGGCCTTCCAACTTTGGAGCTAGCTTTGCCGTAAAATTGTCTGGGGCACTTGATAAAGAAAATTTCCGCTTCAATACTTTATCCCCAACTTTAAAATCTGCTTCACGGCGTTTTCTATCATAATATATTTTCTGCCTATTTCTTGCCGTATCCGAGCTTTTAAGCGCCTGATCAATCAGCTTTTGCACATCTTTTTGTTTAAACTCCTGCTCTCTTTGTTGCACAAAGAATAATTTATCTAAAGGCGTAATTAACTTTCTGCCTAAAAATAATTCTGCTGGAGTTTTTCCCGTAGTATCATGATTTGCCGTTCTTAAAGCATAAGCTAATTCATTTATGTAGCCATCCCAGCGCTTGTGATGTGTGCTCACGTAACTGCGAATTATTTTTACTATATTTTTATTAACTCTTTCTGCTATGTTAGCCTGTGGTCTATACGGAACCATTTTGATATGGCGTATGCCAAGTCCATTGCATATATTTTCAAATATTTGACTAATGAATTGTTTTCCCTTATCGCTAATGACTTTTATCGGTGCACCGTATTTTAAAATGTATCTGTGTAAGAATGCATCTGCGACTGTTTTGGCTGACGCGCGTTTAAGTGGAACAATTTCTGTCCATTTTGAAAAATGATCTACTATTACTAAAAGAAAACGATTTTTATTTAACTCGCTCTGGGGGAAGGGACCAAGAAGATCTATGCCTAAAATTTCATTCGGAAATGTAGCGCGAATGCTATTTAAGTACCCGGCCGGGCTGTAATTAATATCATTTATTAACCGACATTGATTGCAGGACCTGACATACGCCGTTACTATTTTGTATAATTGCGGGAAATATACCGCCTCGCGTACCCTTTTTAAAGTCTTTCTGACCCCTAAACGGCCCGCTGTTTTTGCTTCGTGTAATTCGTTCAAAATGCTTAATCGAAGCGAGGCTGGGATGACTGGTTTATACTCAAGATTTTCGTTTGTTGTTTTCGTATAAAATAATAAATTATCTATTATTTCATAGTTTTTTGCTCTATTTCTTATCGCATCGATATCTGTGTGCTCGAAGCTTTCGGGGTCTTTCAAATAAGCATAGATATTTCCAAATTCAGGATCAGCTTTCAGTTCAGTAATAATCGTATCTCTAGAATCTAAAATTTTTGAAGTCAACACAGCGCATTTAAGTTCATTTCCTTCATCGTCCAGTTTTATACGAGAAAGTGCGTCAGCTACATTGTTTTCCTTACCCGGTTTATATTTTATTGTGATATTATATTCTTGGAGTTTTAAAGCCCATCTTATTAACCTGGGCGTTAGGTTTTTCCCCGAGTAAAGTCTACCAACAGCCGCATGATCCGAAAAGACTGTTACTGGCGATTTGCCGAAATAAACTCGAAATTTGTGTACAGCCATTAATACGGCTAATGTTTCTCTTTCTGTATCTGTATAATTCCTTTGTGTCTGATTCAATGTTTCACTAAAAAATGCCAGAGGATGGTTATTTTGCATTAGAACCGTACCTACCGCATAGTCTGACGCATCTGCTGCAATTTCCAGGTTTTCGTCCCCCTCCGGGAATTTTAAAACAGGGGCATTAATGAGCGCTTCTTTTAATCTTTCAAATGCTGTGGTAGCTTCCGCTGTCCACGTAAATTTACCCCTTTTTCTTTTGATTACTAAGAGTGGTTCAACAATATTAGCGAAATCTTTTATGAAAAATCGATAGTAAGAACATAACCCAATGAAAGAAGAAAGTTTCTTGGCGGTCTTGGGCGGTGGGAAATTCTTAATAGCTTTTATTTTTTAATCTTGCGTTTCTATACCCTTTTGCGAAATTTTATAACCGAGATATTTAAGTTCTTTAGTTGCGACCTTGCATTTTGAGGCGTTAATTGTAAGATCGGCCTCTTTTAATAATTTAAAAACTTGTTCTAGATCTTTAATGTGTTGTTCCAACGTACTACTCGTTATAATTATATCATCTAGATAAATTAAAGTTGATTTTCCTAGGACAGGCTTTAGAACAATGTCCATAGCTCTCTGGAATGTTGATGGCGCCCCACACAACCCAAAAGGCATGCGTAAAAATGCATAAGTGCCCGATTTTGTTATAAACGCGGTTTTATGTATATCTTCGGGTCTCATAGCTATTTGATAGTAGCCAGACGTTAAGTCCAAAGTAGACATATATCTTGTCGATTTGATCTGTCTAATGATCTCGTCTATAACCGGCAAAGGATAAACTGGAAATTTGGTAATACTATTTAGTTTTCTGTAATCAATAGCAAACCTCCAAGCCCTTTTATCCGAAGGAGGAAACTCGTTCTTTTTCCTACATAGTACGACTGGACTCGCGTACTCACTATTTATGGGCGTTATTATTTTATTCTTTAACATCTCCTGAATATGTTCTTCGATGATTACGTCTTTTTGTTTGTCATACCGATAAGGTTTAGTCCTACAAGGTTTTTCGGCATTTAATTGAATCTTGTGCGTGACTATTTGGCAGTTTCCTGGTTTTTCTGAAAATAAATGAGAAAAATTACTCACCACTTGCTGTATTGCTTTCCTTTCATGGTCATTCAGATGGCTAAGGTCCACTTGCGGTGTCTCCACAGGTTCCACCACCCTCTGGTCCATCTCCAACACCACGGAACTATCTTGAAAATTTAATTTGGCCCTCGCGGCCCTTAAAATCTCCGTACCTAAAATAAGAGAATTTTGCAGATTTTTCACTACAAAAATTAATACTTTGAGACTTTCCTCTTTTACCTGTAAGTTTAATGATAATTTCCCGATGCAGTGACATGTTTTTCCTTGCGCCGCTATAATTTCCGTATTTTTGGTTTTAAATAATCGTACCCTATAAAAATTCTTTTTGAAGAAATTTTCACTCATAAAATTTCCTTCTGCTCCTGTATCGATGAGGGCTTCTACTGGTACATCGCCAACCAGGACTTGTATAATTGGTAGCTGTGAGTTTTTTACGATGACCGTATTTAAATGTCTATTTGAGGGTTTTTTTTAAAACTTCCGGGGTCTGGACCCTCCCTTTCACAGGCCCCTCTACTCGTTTAAAGCTTTCCTTTCAATCTGTGCCTTCTGGGTACGCGGATGTTTATTTTCAAATTTTCTTTTTGGGCCTTGACCTTCGAGTTTCGATGAGTTAGCTTGATAGCTCTTTCCCCCACAAGAGCGATTTCCATTTCTCGTTTCCTCATTTGAAGATTTCCTTCGGGTACTTTGAGAATATGTTTCCCCTCTCGCTTTTTCCGCTATTCTGCGATTTTGAAACTTCACCGCCAATTCGAAGAGTTCCTGCAATGTGCTTGGGTTTCTAATTTCAAAGTAGTCTTGAACAGCGGGTAACAATCTTGGTAATATTATTTCAATAATCTCCGCATCGGGTTTCTTCCCATACAGCATATCCGTTAGCTTGATTTTTCGTAGAATAAAGTCCGTCAATTCTGCTATATCCCGTTGATAGAAACTATATAGTTCGGCTTCCAGCCGTGCGCGATCTTTCACTATGGGGAAGGCCTTTACTAACGATTTTTTGAAATTTTCAAATGTATATGTCTGGCTTCCAAATTCCCCTAATAAAAATTTGCCTATATTTTCCACCATAGCGCGGCCTGTCCTCTTAGTGCTGATGTGGCGATGGCAACTTTTTGTCTTTCAGGAACAGGGTAGAGCTGAAAGTGGTTTTCTAGACCTTCTAGAAATACCGCCACGGAATTTTTTCCGTCGAAATGGACGTTTGGCTTGATTGACGCTCTCAAAGTCTGGACCAGGTATCCAAATCCTTCCAACTGGCATGTCATTTCTTGGTGTTGTCCAGCGGATTCCATCCAATTTTCGGCCATTTCAGTTCGATAAGTGTTCGGGCGCCAATGTAACGTTGCGTGCCTCCAACTTGCACGCAACCAAGAGGTGACTGTGAAAACTGGATAAAAGACAGAGTCTTGTGAAGGGTTTAAGTCCCTTTTTATTCAACGTAAAAATTTACAATTGCGTGCTCTTGACGCTCACAGACTGCGCCAACTCGGCGGTCAAAAAAAATAATAACCTGAAAAGAAACTAAAGACAAGACTCTAACTACGAGGCTCTCTAAAAATAACTAACTCACCGCGTTTTACAATACTGCTGCTAATTCAGCAAACTGAAGCTCACTTGAACGATTAACACTACTTCCCGGCAAGCACATAGGCCGACACGCGTGGTTCTTCAATTTCTCGCTAACTACCTCCGCGCTCGTGAAGTAAGAATATCACACCCCGAACTCGTTTCCTTTCTATTTAAATCATAATACTTCCGCTGATAATTTGAATCCTTGCGCGTTCTACTAAAATTTACATATTCTGGCATTGGCAGTTCCAGGGGAAAGTAAGGCTTGACAGGAAAGATAGTTTAAACTTAAAATAAATGTTAGTTAAAATAAATATAAACCCTAACTTCTATGTCATGCGTAACGATATATATATATAAAATTGTATACAAAAATATCTTATATATTATTCATATGATGGCTAATTGGCGACGGCGAAACACGGCAATCTATCGGCTAAGTGGTGACGGCGAAACGGCGTAAAGGAAACCGCGGCAATCATCCCTTTACGGATTACACCAGAAATATCGATAGCTGCCGTTGGAGGAAGAAACTGTGATGTCTTTCATGGGTGGTGCTTGCAGCGCTCTCACAAGTTTTTGAAACAAAATAATTAATATAAATTTAAAAAAAAATTTCATCATTTTGATACATACCAATTTGAGCCATATGACCCCTTCTAGCTAAGTTCTTTTGACGAACAGCTTCTTTAATGCGATCTACTTCATACTGATATCTGAAAGTGAAATGAAAAATAAATAAATAAGTCAAAACATTCCCAGTTTTTCACCGTGTACATTATGAAATGTAAATAAGTTTTAAAAGTTTTATCATAGAATCACTTAAAAACCTACGCACTGATTTTGTGCATTATTATGCATGCTATGAAATAGAAGTTAAAAAAATTGGTATGGGCACCATATGACTTCCTTACGCGGCTTATTAAATTATACATATTTTTTGGCTGCGTTTCATTCAACTTATTTCCTTGAATTATTCTAACTTGATTAATCGATTCCTTTAAGTAAATTGAAAATTACAGTAAAAATTGCAAATTTTGAAATTAAATATTCCAGCCAATTTTGTCATACGGGAGTCAAACTTCTTACAATTTTATTTTTTCATGACAAAAATAAAACTTTTTCAAATATAAGTATAGGAACGGGCAAACCACATTAAAAATTACATTTTGTTATTTGTCTTCCCCCCAAAAAATATGAAATCCTAGTTACGATTTTTAGGCCAAGTAAAGGGATTACTTAATATTATTTAAACTTAATTATTGTAACTTAGTTATAATTATATATATATATATATATACAGTGGAGGCCAAAATTGTGGACACTTTTGGAAATTTTTATATTTTTGAACTTTGTATGCTTATAGAAAATGTTACGTTTCGCAAAATGCAAACTTGTATATATCATTTTAAAGAGAATTTATTACTGAGTTCAATACAAAACACAAAATTCAATTATTTGCAATACAAAAAAAGTTATATGTACTTTAATATAAATAAAAAGCTTTCCTGGCCAATCACTGTTCTTGTTCTGAGAACCAATCAAATGTTAGTAACGGCCAGTAGAAGCTGACATCATGTTTACACTTGAAACAATTCATTACTTTGCTTTGTTCTGTAGAAGGAGGACCTGTTTCTTATACACTGCAATTACAAGTAGAAAGTTTTGTAAAAATTTTTAATATTTAGTCAAGAAGCAATGACATCAAATAAAAGAGTAGATTGGACACCTAGAAAGAGATGTAATATTGTGTTACGAGAAAGTGGTCTTTCCTATGCTGAAATTGCAAGACAGGTGGGTGGTTCAGTGACTACATCTGGAGTCCGAAAGTTTTGTTTACGATATCAGGAGACAAATTCAATAAAAAAAAAGAAGGAAAAGACCGACAAAGGTGCACCACATCTATTGATGACAGAAGAATAAAAAGACTGTCTCCAAGATAGAAAAATGTCATCAGAGACCATCAGAAGTCATCTGATTGATGCTGGTGTTTCTGTCAGTTCAAGAACAATCAGGAGAAAATTAACAGATGTTGGACTGAGAGGTAGAATTCCACGAAAAAAGCCTTATCTTAATTTTCAGCAATGAAAAAAAGAGACTACAGTGGGCAAAGGAACACATTAATTGGACAGATGATCAGTGGTCACAAGTTATATGGAGTGATGAAACTAAGGTATCGTTATTCGGTAGTGATGGGCGAAAATATGTAAGACGTAGATTAGGAGAAGAGCTACATCCTGACTATATTCAAGCAACTGTGAAGAACCCAGTTAGTGTTATGGTTTGTTCATGCATGTAAGCAGATGGTATTGGTCGCCTTCATGTCATCGATGGGACACTGAATGCCAGAAAATACATTGACGCTATTCTAGAACCAAACCTTCTACCTTCCATCAGAGACCTCCATCCCAACAATGCTTCGTTTATTTTTCAGCAGGATTCTGCTCCTTGCCACACGGCCAAAATATCGAAAGAGTAGTTTCGTACAAAGAGCATTAAATTGTTGTCATGGCCAGGAAACAGTCCTGACCTCAATCCTATCGAAAATTTGTGGCGCCGTTTGAAAACTCTTGTCCGAATGAGGCGCCCATCAAATAAAAGGGAACTAATTGAGGCTATAATTGTTTCCTGGCATCATGTAATAACGAAAGAAGAGCTTAAAACTCTTGTCAGCTCAATGAAACGTCGTTGTGAAGCTGTAATCAAAAATAAAGGGTACCCTACTAAGTATTGATAACTCACTGCAATCATCACTATCTAATGTATACCGATAACTATTATCGTTTAACTTTTTTCGTATTGCAAATAATTGAATTTTGTGTTTTGTATTGAATTCAGTAATAAATTCTCTTTAAAATGATATATACAAGTTTGCATTTTGTGAAACGTAACGTTTTCTATAAGCATACAAAGTTCAAAAACATAAAAATTTCCAAAAATGTCCACAATTTTGGCCACCACTGTATATACGTTTGGTATGGCAGATTGCAATAAGAAAGGTAGGTGCACAACTAGACGTTATAGCAGTGCCATGTATAAAATTTCAAAGTTCTACGACTAATTGTTTTTAGCTATACGAAGTACTTAGGTAAACACATACGTATGTACAGACGTCACGAAAAATGCATTTTGAATCCATTTTACGATTCGTTTTGGAATAAAGAGTCCTTTATTCTGTCTGTACGTACAAAAGTCATGCGCAAAAATAGGCAAAATGAATTCTGGAAGGGTCTAAATAGATATTTCTGTTGAAATCTGAAACTCGAAAATTTTCGCGATTACAGTACTTCCTTTACTTCGTATAAAGTAGTAAAACTATTCTAGAAATATAAGAGATTTTTAAATATAAAGTATTTATTTTCAAGAATTATATGTATGGAAACGTATTAGTGATAACCTATAATAAAATAAAAGAATCGGGGTATTAAAATGGGCATAAGAAAAAAAGATATCTTAAGAAATCATACACCAGGCTTATACTATATTACATCGAATAATTAGAAAGGAAATATTTGCGAATTTTACAAGTTTTTTCATACAAAATTTTCAAAAATCTATGTTCCAGGGAAATAATTTTAAAAGCTTATTTGGAAACATTACGACACAATGGCAGATTTTACATACATTATTTAAAAGTAATAGAACTCTTATTTGATGCATTCGCTTAAACCAACCTGGAACGGGGCTTACATTATCAAAATATTACAAATAAATAACAAGGAAATTCACAAACCTTTTCCTATCTCTCATGGCACTTTCTTTGGCTTCCTTGAGGGCTGTTTCTAGAGATTTCACTCTGTCCATAGTTGCCCGTAGTCTCTTCTCTAATTTTGGCAACTCACAACGCAGATCAGCGTTATCCCTGACGAGCTGAAAGTACCAAAAGGCCTGAACATTAACTTTGTTATTCACTCTCGCATTAATGTAATATTTGCTCTTAAAAAATAAATAGAAGGTCAAAGAAATTTTAAGCACTGTTTATGAGTTGAGCAATGAAACAAACACCTGCTTGTAAAGAAAACACTGTACTAATATGGTAAAATTAGAGTTTCCTATCGGACCCCGTGGAGATCGGCGAAATTTTAAAGGGAGTCATTCATGATCGAGGGTAGGATAGCCGAATTCGAACGCTCAGTTGATTGGCAACAATGAAGATTACATTGATTACAAAATATTTATAGCTACATGCATTAGGGTTCGTAATGGATTAAATGCATACAAAACGGATGTAGTTTTGTTGAAATTTATTACACTTTACAGTTCTGGAATTTTCCCACAAGAGCCCACGTACAGTGCAATACAGCGCAAGCTGTAAATACCATTTTAGATTCTTAAGAAAGTTGAAGACAAGGTAATGCTACGAGCTTCAAAAGCATTAACTCACTCAGTAATTTCTCAATACTTGATATTCTGAGATAAACTCGGAGCTAAAACTAAAACCTGAGGCTCTCTTCGTTCGGTCTTATATAATTTTTCTCTGTCCGCCGAGGAATTTCCAGTACTTCGGTTTCTCGAAATTACTGGAAGGCATACACCGTCACAGTTACATAGGGCCAGATACAGTTACAGTTACATAAGGAATCGGACCCAAATGTCGTCGCCAAGCTTTGGCGACAAGCTGTGACTTTTGGCAATTTACCGTCAAATCTGGCTACAGAATGAATCGCCAAAACCATCGCACTATATCACTAGTGCCGAAACAGACATGTGCCTCAACGTTAAATGGATTTAGCCCTATAAGCTTATTTTCTGCGATGCTTTGCTTGCTGAGGCCTTTCATGTTATAAAAGATTTACTACAATTTAAATATAACTTCACCAAAATTATTTACAGATATATATAATTCGTAACATTATTAATAAAACTCATAACCGGTACCTCGTTGATATAAAACTACGTCATATAATAAGGAAGAAATCCTATAAAATAAATATAAGGAGAAATACAAAAAAGTATTTAAAATATTAAAACAAATATAAGGGGGAAATGCATAAAAATCATTTATATTTTAAAATATAAAAATATAATATATGCTTTTAATAAAATCATATTTCTTTAATATATAACTTTTTATGCAACAAGTGTTGTAAAACTGCAAAACACAGTAACGCAAGAGAACACAACCAAAGAAATTAGAAGAACGTGAAACTTCCCCGGAAGATATATTGTTGGGAGTATTATATTTGCCAAGTGTTTCACTTCCGTTGCCCAACTCTGGGAAATAATTTTTTTGTATAGAGGTATTCAAAAACAGAAATGTATATTAAAGCTTGAAGTTTGGAGCGCTATTTTCAGTTATGTTAATCAACTCTGATACAGGGTGATCATAAAAAAATTTCCCCAATATATGAGCCCCTAGCGGCCTATCCGATCAATCAATCGAAATGATATTTCAGATGTTGTTATTTGAGGGTATACGTTTGAGATTGTGATAATTTAAAACAACAGAGAACTCACAGCTACGCCTACAGTGAAACAATTTCCAAACTTTCGAACGGAAATGCCCATTTTTTTCCTGAGTAAATTGATCTGAGCATTCAAAAACCAACAATAGTGTTGGAACGATACAACCATGAAAAAAATTGCCAGCGTAAAACATTTGCCAAGAACAGCATTGTAAAGGACCAATGACAAAACATGAGAGAAGAGAAAAAAAAAAAAAAAAAACCCACTTTTATTGGAATTACAATTCAACGTGCCCACCCACGCAGATGATAACGCATTGTATGTGGAGGATTGTTGACAACAATAACGAACGTATCGCAGGAAGAATCTGTGTAACTTCACGTTTTATGGCATCGTTCAATTCTGACAAATGTCGTGGATTTGATGTACACACCTTAGATTTCTGAAAATTCAAAGCCAGATATCCGTAGGAGTGAGATCGGGGGATCGCGGTGGCCATCAAAGTGCAAAGTTACCGGAGTTGATTCTACCTTGAAATATTGCACATGTTGAAAACTTATTATTCCGATAATATTTTTCCCCTTTCCTTTCCTGTGTTATTGCTATTGGTCATTTACAATGGTCTTTCTTGCAAAAACTTTACGCAAACAATTTTCGCCTTAAGTGTTTTATTCCAACGCCATTTATGGTTTTTCAATGTGCTGAACAATCTGCATGGGAAAATAGTGGGTGTTGCTATTCGAAATTTTCGAAATATTTTCACTATAACCATACCAAGGAAATTTTGTTCTTATTAATCATTACAATCTCGAGCGCATACTTTCAAATAAAATGTGTGAAATTTCATACCGATTGGTAGAGAGGATAGGCGCTGAGGGTCCATAAATCTGGTAAGTTTTTTACACCCTGTAAATAACTATTCGTACAGAGGTATCTGCTTTTAATCAGTAATAGGAAAAAATAAATGAGAAAAATGTTAATTTTCATAAGAGTTTCACATAAAGATGAAGATCATAAACAAATGAAGTAAAAGTTATAGTTTAACAGCATTGAAACATACAACATGACCACAAAATTATTATAAATATAATGAATTTAAAGTAAGATTTAAAGAAATTTTGAAAAATATTTACAAACTTCGAAAGTTAAGACACAATAACACGCCGAATAAATACTAATTCAGAAATCAAACAACAAAAATCAGCGTTATATTTACAAAGTTTTCACAGGACTAGTTTCGATGGTTTTACCGAACCACCATCTTCAGCTGCAAAACCGCAAATGAACAAGATAGGAAATAATGATTAGGTAAGATAAGAAAGCCTGGACAAGAATAAGCAAGTGGCGCCATCTGTTGGTAAAACCAGAACTAAAACATAATTTCTTTAAAGGCCGAAGGCAAAGATGGATTGGAATTAGGATCGTTAACTAGAACAGAAAGATTTTTTTTGAATGTGAAATGCCTCTAGAAAATCCAGTTCTCCAATGGAATGTTTTAGTTCTGGTTTTACCAACAGATGGCGCCACTTGCTTATTCTTGTCCAGGCTTTCTTATCTTATCTAATCATTATTTCCTATCTTGTTCATTTGCGGTTTTGCAGCTGAAGATGGTGGTTCGGTAAAACCATCGAAACTAGTCCTGTGAAAACTTTGTAAATATAACGCTGATTTTTGTTGTTTGATTTCTGAATTAGTAAACTTCGAAAGGTTAACATATACTGCGAGAATATATTTACTATACTCCCTGATGATAATTACTGTCTGCTGAATATAGATCTTATATAGAGTATTAAAAAAGTGCTTACTTTTGAAGACGTTGGAGCCTTTATTTGCAAAAATAAAGGCCGTTGCAGCCTTTATTTTTTCAGCCGTTGGATGCAGACATATACACTTCCAGTTACCGAAATGTTTTACATGACGCAAAATTTCATGTTCGGTTATTTTATATTTAAATAAATCAGTTTTGTAAAAGTAACAACATCTAGCTTTATATACGTTCCTCCAGTCCATATAGTTATATTTAGAAAAGTTCCGTACTTCGTACAAAAACTAAAGCACAAAAGTTTCACATCTGGACGACGAAAACTGACCGAGTTATTTAATTTCAAAATTTAAGATTTTTGAAGTCATTTTTAATTTACATAGATGGGTCAGTTAATAAATAGATTAGAATTATTAAAAGAATTCCCCTCCTCCATTAAATATCATTCCACGATATCCGTTTGTGATTTACTAATGTCTTTCTTTATAATTTTGTTACACTTTATTATTTAAAATTTGTTTGTTGTTTTGTTTGCAGTTTTGTTTAGTTGATACGCAGAATGATTTTAACGTAAGTAATTTACAAGCTTTCAAAGTGTAAAAATACGTTGTTGATATTCTTATGAAGATTTATTACTTTAGAATTCTAATCTGGTAATCATACAAAAAATTTATTAAACTACAAATTAAGCTTTTCATTTTTAATTACTGCACATAATATTACGAATTGGCTATATGCAAATACTGAAGCTTGGCATTGTATACTTTATTTTTAATTACGAACTCATGAAACATTTTTCTCTTCAATTTATGTATGGTCCTTAGATATGATTCCATAATTTAATGCCAAATATATCGGTTTATATTTTGTAGTACGGGAGTCAAACTTTTTATTTTATTTTTTATAACGAGTACAAAGTTTTCTAAGTACACATAGGGTATTTAAGCGTGTTTTAAAGAAAAGAAAAAGAAGAGAGAAAAAATAACAGAATTTGTTTTTTGTTAATAAAAGAAAATTAGTTTACTAAATAAAATTCTTTTTCAACTTATTTGTCAAAATATGCATATAAAAATAACGCAAAGAAAAAAACCCCAATTTATACTTATTTTCTGCTTGAAATCTAAAACTTGGTATCAGCAAGAAATTTCGGTTGATCACAGTTTTGTAATTGAAACGTATTGACAGCTAAATAAGGTTAAGGTATTAGTGACCACTAAATACCTTAACTTAAAAGAAATATACAAAAACTTCTTAAGATTCTTAAGATGAATAAAATTGAGAATAAATAATGACAACTTATTTTCATTCTTTTATTTATTATATTTTTCTATGATGCATATGGAAAAATAAATATTTGTATGTAAATAATTATAAACTTTTTTGTTTCTTACTACACCCTTCAGCAGCAAGCTCTCTACACTCTTCAGCAGCAAGCGTTTTGATGTTCATAAAGTTTGTAATCTTGGAGGAAAATTACTAGTGTGTCTTCATTACAAATTGTAGTAGATACTCATTGGCAGTCTGGTTCGTTTTGTAGACTTTAATTTTAAAATATGGAAAAATAAGTAGTTCACATGTAAATGCGCTTCCAAACAAAGCAGTTATTCTTATTACAAAAATTTGAAATTGAGGATAGGATATTTTTATCTTCACGAGTACTAACAAAAGTTAATTAGATTTGTACCTTAAAATCATATCACAATGTAAATTAATTAGTTCCTTTCTAGATTTTCAGGAAATCTTGCGTTCAATTTTGGTCATTAAAATAACGTAAAATTGGACTCTAAATTTTAAAAATCTAAGTTCCTCAAATTTTTGTCATACTAATTCTAAATTTACAGAAAATATATTCTCGAGCTGCAAAACATCCCTTCGGGTGTCGCACGCGACCCTTCAAAATATGTTTGTAATTTTAAAATCTGCAATTTTTGACAATCATATACAATTTGCATTGAGGGGCCGGTTATTAGAAAAATGTGAAACGTTCGAGGTTCACTTTTGCCTCTTAAATACCATTTGCTAATATTTTTGATTGACTGGTATCCTTACTTTATAATTTTGTTTCTTTTAATATGCCGAATAAATCTACACGCGAGTAATTTATTTTATCTTTGAAATTCTAAAAGTACGTTATTAATATTCTCCTGAATTTTTTATTACTTTAGAATCATAATCTGCTAATCATAACAAATTTAATTTAAGTATAAATTTTTTTCACTTTTAGTAAATGCAAATAATATTATGAGTTGGCTACGCATCACAAAACCGTTTTCTAAAAGTATTTTAATTTCAGTTACGAACAAATGCCACTCTCCAATTTGCGTGCGGCCCCTGAATATGATTTACTATTTTAATATCAAATATCTCGGTTAGTTTTTGCCGGACGGTAGTCAAATTTTGTGTATTTTATTTTTTATGACCAGTGCAAAATTTACCTGAGAATAAGTGTAAGGACCGGAAGGAAGTGTAAAAGTTGCATTTCGTAATTTATACAAAATGATTTTTTAAAAATTTAAAAATACCAGAACATGAATCTTTCTGTCATCTGAAATATAAATATTCAAATATATGGTCATATATAAATATAACTCGCGGTTCATAAAAAAACGTAAGTTTATATTTTACATAATATTATAGGTCCATATTATAAAACATTTTTGTAATGGATAAAATATGAAAATAATCTCAAATTTATCAAGTTTTCTTCACATTCAACAAATGTTCTACGTGACCCTTCCTGGGTCACACGACACACGTTCAGGCAGTAGCTGAACATTTTGTAGCGTCATTCTGTCAATGGTCATCACTACACCATTGATCTGTTCTCTGAGGTCTTCAGATGTTTTTGGAAGTGGGTTACATAAACAAGGTCCTTAATATGCTCCAAAGGAAGAAGTCACAAAGCGTTAAATCAAGTGACATGGGCTGCCAAGGGTAAACAACGAGGTGATTCTCCCCAACATGTCCAGTTCAGTGATAGGAAAGTTCATCGTTCAGGTATCAATGAACTTGAATGCTGCATTCAGGAGGTGTCCGTTGTTTGGGAACAAAAATACAAAACTCCTGGAACCAGCAGCCGGATATGGAAACTACCAAAACCCTTACACATCCAGGTAACTTGCAGCAGTCTTGCCAAATACACCTTTCGCGATTTTGAGGTTATTTTCAAATATCACTCGCATTTGTAGCGTCATGCTTTTGAATATATAACGTTTTGAAAGTGAATGAATCTTTAATAGCAGCCTTTTATATCACATAATTCCAAGAACCTTTTTATTAAATTAAAATAAAATACTCACTTGTTTATGAACTTTTGTGAGCTGATCAAGATTATTTTCGAGGAATGCAATTTTTTGTTTCTGTGCTGGCGTACCATTTCCGTCATCATTTTCTTCTCCGAGGGCTGATTTTTTCACTCGGCTTTGTAGATCTTGCACAAACAGTTTTCGCAAATTGTGCAAGGTTTGTAGTTCTTTGAGCTGTAAAGAGATATTCATTAATAGTTACAAAAATATGTTCGAGAAAATTTCAATTACTAAGTTCATGCATTTATATTTAAAATAATATACTACTGAAATAAATTATTAATGGAAAATTTAAAGTTACAAAAAGTATTTACACCTTTTTAGAACGATTTTGGGGCCGTTTAATTAATGTTTAAAATAAAAAGAGTAATTTTTTAAATGTTCCATATGATAGTCTTTTTTAGGACTAGAAGTCCGCATCGTGATTTCTATGATAAAGGACTTTTCGTTAAATTTACAAGGTTGTTCAATTCCATTCCGCTTCCACTACTGTGCAATTTCCACACATCCTGGTGGGCTTGCACTTAAAAAGAGATCATTCCGAGAGACAAAAGACACAATAGTCTATAGGCGAAACGTCAGGGGACTTCGCAGGAGTGCGTCGAAAAGATATATATATATACTATACCTGAGCCAGTCTTCATTTGTTCAAGGTGCAGTGGTGCTTTCCGAAGTCCTTGCTTTGTCTTGATGTAGTTTCCCTTTTTGAAAGTCATTGGGACAAAGAAATGGAGTTTTTTCTGTCAATAACGGACGTAAAACTTTCTCTTGCTAGCAGGTTGAGTTAATTTTATTATTTTTTCTACATTTCTTATTTTAAATTTCCTATTGTAAAAGAATCCCGCGACAAACGTAAACCCCATACCTTTTCTGCATTGAGCGAATCCGATTTGTGCATATTTTTGCTTCATTCTCAATAATAAATAGAACTTTTTTTGTTTCAGTCATTTAGGTAAACAATAAAACAATGGAAAAAATAAAAGGATGCTGTTACTCAGTGTTATCGCCATGTATTATTTTTAAAGAAATAATAGAGCAAATATAAAAGAAATATATGACAACAGAAATAGAAAGATGTTGCTGCGCAATGTTATCGCTGTTTCTTATTTTTAAAGAATAATAGAGCGAATATATATGGCAACACAAACAAAAGGATGTTGCCACCGAATGTTAGAAATAATGTAGCGAATATAAATAATATATGGAAATACTTAGCATTGCATCAGGAATTAAGATATGCTGTTTTTAAATATTTTATGACTTTATAAGTGAGTTTGAGGGTAAGTGCAAAGAAAGTGAAATTTATTAAATGAAGTTGAAAAGACAAAGGGTTAATAACAAAAAGATAAAAACAGTTCTGTAAGTTACCTTACTATTAAAATTGAACACTGATATTATGAACTTGGAAAAGACTGAAAAAAAATTATTGCGACACTTAACATTGTATACGGAATTCTAATCGCTTTAAAAGTTTTTTGGTTTTGCTGTTGAACTTTATGTGGTTAAGTATTAAGACAGTGATGTTTAATAATAAAGTTAAAAAACACACAAAAAAATTGTGCACGCCATCTTGTTAAGAAAACTGAACATTGGCATGATGATCTACGAAAAGTCTGAAAGAAAAATGAATGCAGTTAATCTAGATGGTACCATGAAAAAAAAAAAAAAAAAAAAAAAAAAAAAACCCGAATTTATTCAGCAGTCGTGAGTGAAATGGTGATGGTGTAATAATGTATGATGACGCAGCTGCAATCAACTTTAGCCATCATGGTGGAGATTAAATATATATTTTTATTTCTGAACAGGAACAATAGTTTAGAAACGCATTTTTTCTTTATTGGAACAACACTAGGGGTGTTAAACGTGCCCCAAAATTTCATATAAGCAGTTACATCTTAAATAATGGATAAGCGAAGACACGCGGGAAGGAAAAGTGAGGATATCGTGGTTTTAGTTAAGCTTGGCTTCGTTGTTTTAATTTTGCACAGTGATTGGGCAAGAGTTTTATCATTTGGGTTACTGCCGCGAAAGAATGACACCAGCGCAGATTTAAATTACGAATTTAAAGGGACATTGCAGATTAATCGAGATAGTGCAGACCATTAAACTTAATAGTTTGGTCATATTTAGTTAGTAATTTGATAATTTTCTTCATATTTTTATATTATACACACACATCAAGTATATATATATATGTGTGTGTCTGTGTGTGCTAAGAAACGATTGTAGACCTCAAAATTAACTTTTCTAAATTTGGTGTTCTCCCCCTCCCCTAAGTTCATCTGTTCTCCCAAATTTTATATCTTTCCATGTTATATAACAACATAAACTTAAACAATCACAGATTAGCTGTACTTCAGCATCCCCCAACCATCAGTAAGCTGGTACGCTGATTTTGCTGCAGAGAACATGCCAATTAATCGTCAAAGTATTATTGTGTTATTTAGTATTGCATTATATCAGTACATTTTTATATTGAATTTTCTATTGTATTAAATGTGTGTATCTACAATAAGAAGAACTTATTCAATTAATCATAAATTGTGTGTTATATTTCCACTTAAAGGTTCGCAGATCGCAAATACTTTTATCAAGAAATTTTGAAAAACATTAGGACATGTACATGTGGAACTATTTTCATCAAAAAACTTTACAAAAATATTTCATTGGACATTATAAGAACTTGAGAACTTAAAAAAAATTTTAACTTATGTTAATTTAGTTTTATTTAGAAATTACATTGTTGTTGTAATAGTTGTATATTATATGTTTAAGCATTTCATAAGCTTTATATATAAGAAAGGTCATGAAAAATTACGGGGCATAGGGAAAACCTGCCGGCTATGTCCTTGATGCTTCCTCATATCTTTCCTCATATGATAAATTTTTCTTGCTTCGCTAATACAATAATGCTTTCTATCCCAAAGGCACTCCCAACCTTTTTATTAAAGGGGGAATATGTAAGATTTAACAAAATACGATGGCTGCGCTACGAAATGATTGGCGACCTCAAAATTAACTAGTCTAAATTTGGTGTTCTCCTCCTAAGTTCATCTATTCTCTCAAATTCGAGATCTTTCCATGTTACATAACAACCTAAAACCTAACTAATCACATAGTATTACATTCGGATGTGATTACAGTTAATCACATTCGAACACGTTGCCAAATGGCAACGGGTTCGAGTGAAAAGTGAAATGATGTATTTATAGTGATTCGACGCAAAATCCCATTTTAAGACTAGTAGCCGCTTTTTGGCTAATAAACTGAAACCGTGTGCTAAAAAACGCGATAATAATTGAGGAAGAGTACTTTAAGTATTTTCTACGTTATATTATTAACAAAATTCTTTCATTAAATCAAAAACATTTTTAATCTTAATTTGTTGTCAAATGTATGATAATAATTTTATGCAAAATGCTTCTGATTCGCTGTTTTTATTAATGATATCTAAAAGTAAATTTTGACCACAGAAACTGTACTTCAATATTTACATACCACAGTTTCTTCAAGACCTTTCAGATCTTGCCTTGCCTGCTCTCGCCTTTCATTTAAGAACCTGAAATAAAAAAATGTATTATTATTTTATTTCCTTAGGTGCTTATGGAATTTATTAAGAATATTTTCAAATTATATAAAGCGTATCCAGATCACAGGCATTTAACTGTTCTGCGGTTGCGAGATTAAGGAATTCTTCCGTCGTAAATATGTTCGATAACTGTCAGTCAAAAATTTGCACACGTAATTGGAATGCGTGGTGAGCTCCTTCATGGCCATCAAAAGGTTAAATATTCAAATAATGTCTAGAAAAATAATTATTAAGAGCACTTGCAGTCTCTCAGTGTGAATGTTATTCATTTTCCCCCTGGTTAAGTCCCATTTTAGACTTCCTCGTTTGAAAAAATTGGCGCACTTCCGCCTTTGTGTTCAACATCAACGTCAAATTCAGAAATGTGACCGAAAGCCATGTAACTTTAAAATACGTATCAAGTTTCCTAATGACGGCTCTTAAACTTCACAGTAAGTTTTTAAAAAATTTACGCTTTATCGTGGAGGAGGACAATGTTTAGTGCTATACAGAATAGATAATTTTTCTTACGACCACCTATTTACGATATGCTGTTCAAATACAAAATCTGTCCTCCTTTTCTGAGTAAAATAAGTGGTCTTCAGCCACTTAAAAAGTCCTCCTTTTTGGTTTGTCGAGTTTAACACACAATTTACTTCGAATTATCTAAAATACATGGATTTTATTTTTGAATTTCTGTTTGTAAAGAACACACTGAGAGCGTTGTCTCAATAATAAACATTTGACGTCCTAGAAGCAAAGATTAATGTTATTAAGAGTGTGCAAAGTCAGTTTGATAAACACATAATACAAATTTTAACTATAACGGGCTTTAAATTTTGTAAACGTAATTGTTAAAACGAAAGATGTGAAGGATAGGATGAAAATGCACGATTTTTAATGTTTTTACTGAGAATACCTGCAGAAGGAAACCAAAACCCTAAAACGGCCCGATTTATCGTTGCCACCTTCAGAAACCCTGAAGTACGAAAAGCTGAAATGGGACATCACGGGGCCGCTCATCAACGATTATAACGACCTTATTATAAATTTTGCCAATGTATGATATGATTGTGAATGTTATAACCAATCGAAATGGAGTCGGTTAACATTCTTAAAATGCGACATGGAAGAATCTCTTCATCACGGAAATGCATCCATTTTTTGGACTATCAGATTGAAGACTACAGAAATTTTGTTGTGGAAATTCTCTTGAAGTGATGCGGTCTTGAAATACTGGGAGAAAGCAAAATCAATAGTATTAATTCGACTCGTATTTTTTGGGAGGAACTTCGTTAGACATACTATATTCCAGATTATGATGAAGAATTTCAGAACTGAGAGCTGCGTAATACACGTTATGGCTGAAGTTATATGCAAAGGTATTTCAAGCAATGAGAATTCAGAGAAATGAAATGTGCACCCAGACAGTTACAATGAGAAGCAAAAGAGAATATAATTATAGTCTATAATAATGTAATTATATCATAACAGTCTATGCCAATAATGTCTGTCAAATAATTTACTAGGTATAATTTCGTTAGTTTTGATACTTTTCTATCCACTATAGTGTCTTTACAAGTACCTTCAAAGTATTTTAAAACAAGAATGTTAATTAAGAAAACAACGTATGCAAAAGTTTTCAGAGCTACATTTTAGCAGTGCTATAAAACTATTTGAGGAGAGGGAGTAAGAAACCTTAGGAGAGGTACATAGCCTGACACCTAGTTGCTTGTTAAAAGGAGTTCATATTACATTCATTTGGCAGAGAAGAAACACGTTCAAATTGCATGCAATTCCTTTGAAACCTTGTAAAGTTTACTGCAAAAGTCAAAAGAACAATCTACGAAACATATGGGCCTCCATAGCATTGGTAAAATTATGGTGAGAGAATGGTTCTCCGAGTTTAAGAAGGAAGATTTTGACCTGCAAGATTTTCGCAGTACACACATTTTGCCAGTGCTTTGCAGACGTCGATAATACTATTCGAAACCGCATTGAGAATTTCAATGGCTCTAAGCCTCAGTGTTTCTTTGAGCAGAGAATACGAAAACTACTTGATTTATGGGTTATAATGGTATAGAGCCAGGGAATATACTTTGATGATTAAGCTTTTATTTATTTACTTAAAAATGTAGCATTTACCCTCAATCAAAAAACGCTGGGAACTTTTGCACGTAACTTGATAGTTTTCAAATCATTATTAAAGTAAAGATTCGAAGGAAATAATTTTCATATTAATATTCGAAGGAAATACTTTTCATATTAAACAAAGTTACAGCAATTTACTGCTCATTTATAAATAAGATGGAATAAAATATTTTCAAAGGAAAGACGGGAGAACTTTAAAAATTTGAACTATGACCGATAACACAAAGTTTGGTTATATAAAATAGTCTTGTATTAAATATAGAAGGCGTACTTACACTAGTTCTTGCAACTTCATACTCTTTTCATGTTCGTCTTGCTTCAGTTTGTCATATTCTTGTTGTAATCGTTCCTGGGCTAAAGTCAGTTTCTGATTTAGGCTGCAATTCAAGAAAAAAAAAAAAAAAAAAAAAAAAGAGTTTCAGATTACAATATTTAATTTTTTAAATTGCAGATGTTTTCTTGCTTACAGGTAGCTGAAGAGAATCAGTTATAATTTGGTCTTATTGGATTATTTTTTAACCCTCAAACTAGAGAAATGAAACCCCAGTTTTCCCGAAACTGCCAAAGAAAAGAAGTATGTTTTAATTATAATATAAAAATACCTCTGGGGTTTTATACCTGGTTTTCTTTCCTTATAATACACTATCTTAATTTCTTGGATGCATTTCAAAATGCCCATACAGATACTTACTTAAGATCACGATAAAAATACTATTGTAGGACATAAATTATTAGGCGATGATCCTCATGAAATCGAGAGGTTTTAATGATAGATACGGTGCAGATCTTTAAAATCTTCTGATATTTTTGTGAAATTTCGACTTCTGTAATGCCAAGCAGAGATGTTATTGAACAAGTTATTGTTCTTGTAATATCAAAGCATGACATCTTATTCTCTCTTAATAGCTCTGTTGACTTGTGTCGGCCTTCAGATTTCGACTTGAAACGGCCCCATACTTTTTTTTTCCTTCGTGTGGCTGCCTCACTATGATCTTCATTCACGGATTGAAAATAAAATAGCGGCAACACTGTTGGAAAGAGATCATGAACATACGCTAGCAAGTAAAAAGCAATCATGTTTTGATTGACGTGCTCATCTGAATTAAAGACTATAATGTATACCGCTCTAGAACATCTTTACAAAATAAAAAAATAAGTAAAGAAAGATTGGAGAAAGCTAAAAGAATAACTTTGACCAAAAGTATCAGTAGCCCATAACAAATATTCATCGGAAGGATATTAAGAATTACTCAAAACCTATGACAACGATACGTTATTGTATCAGAAGTTATAAAATGAATCTGTTTCATTCGGATCGGTATGGCCAACCATTTGACCCTTCCAAGGTCACATTTAGGTTAAATTTGCGCACAGTCCTCTTTCCATTCTTCTTTCTTATCTGTCGACGGACAAAATTTCCAGGAATTAGCCGCATAAATTATATTCAGTCATCAGATTGAGTGGTTTTCCGAATCAGTCTATATTGCATCGTGGTTTGCAGAATACGGAATTCCATTATTATGATGAAAATGTCTCAAAAAACTCAAATATTTACTGTAATAGATTTGAGAAAAACGTCCAAGGACTTTCTAGTAATGTAAAGAAATTGTCAAGTGTCTGTATTAAGTATGTTCTCACTAATTTATCTATTTTAGTTGTATGTCCCATAGCAGATACAGTGCTACCATAGTATACGATATTAATCCGTTTTGGAGCCAAGCGATATTTTCCAGTAAGAAATAAAAGAAAAGGGAAATAATTAATACATTCTTAGAAATTTTTTTATTATTATTATAACATTGTTTAATACTGAAATACAAATGCACTTGGTGATATATACATGAATTTCTACATATATGAGGTTAAATACTACGTAAGGCACACGAAAGGTTTTCTGCTAACCAGATCAAAAGGAAAGTTTCGACATGCAGTAACTTCTCTAATCTCTGCGGGTAATTAATTTTACACCCTTCGCAATGTTAGCTGGTTCAATACACAACCAGAGATGTACAACTGTATTTGTAACTCGTAGATATTATCGTACCTCACGACCGTAGATAGTGTCGTAATTGGCACACGGTATGCAATGGCCAAGTCCAGGATACGCATGCCATCTTCATATTTTTCAACCATCCCCTTTTTCACCTCAACAGTGATCCTAACATTTTTGTTTGCTGCATGATACCTCTTGTTAACTTCCATAAAACTCATTGTTAATGAAATTTAGGCGAAAAACGCAAAACGACTTAAAAGTTTAGTGTTATAGCACAGGTTGCTTACTAAATAGTAGCAACAGGCGCACTGACGCTTACATGCAGCCCTGGCATTGTCTCGAAGAAGGTAAACTAGGTTAGTGCGCGCAATCGTAACTCATCGAACTCGAGCCACATGCTATACAAATTCGTATACGAAGTAAACATTTCAAGCCCAAACAGCACGTATATCAAGTTAGACGAATTTCAAAGCGAATGGATATCGAGGTACTACTGTAATATGTGAACCAAACGTCAAGAGAGATAATAAATAATATCAAATTCTGAGTAATGAGAGATGAGTTTACCACTCTTCTAATGAATAAAACGATTAGTATAAGAGCTCAATCACGAATCGTACTTACTCTTTAAGTTTATCAATTTGGTTTTCCTTTTCAGAAATTTCATCGCGTAAGGCAGAGAGCTGTTTCTGATGTGCTTCTCTGTGTTTTTCGATTTGCTGTTCCAATGCTTCTTTCATTTTCTCTGCTGAATCTTTCAACTTCTCTTTTTCTTTGGATGTCATTATATGCATCTCTTCTGTAAAATATAAAGAAATAACCCTCAGTATATTTGCATATTTTTTAAGTACTGACATATATAAAAGAAGCATTTTTATAAGCAGATTTTCTTTCAGTTTTTTTCATGGTTAAGAATAAAATCGTATAATAAAGTATGCATAACATCGAATTCGAAAGTTTTTTTCAGTTTAATCCGTTCAGGACCTGCGAAAGGAGAAAGAAGCGTTCTATCAAGCTAGGGCGCTCTGAAGGCACAGAAATGTAGGGACCGGGGGATTTTCCCCATTAAGCCTAATTTCATTTAAAAATTCATTTAAAACTATTGCTGCAGTTAAATACGGGGAAACATATAGTTTATTATTCTGAAACTTATAGTTTTTTTATCATTGATAGTATCTAAATATACTCTTACTCTGTAATAAAATTTGCGTGATGTTTTAAAAAATAATTATGCGAATTTAAGAAATTGGTTTCATTTTAATAAAAAATGTTACATAAATATACTGTCGGGGTAAATATCCAAACCTTTGAATAAAACTAAATGATATGTAAAAATAAATTTCATAAATCTAACGACATTCATAAATCTAACGAACTATTCGCAGTTATTAAAGGTCTATTACCAGTGACGTAGCTAAGGTGGACAAGGGGGAATAGCATTCAGGGAACGCCAAAATGATATTACAGAATTTCAGATTGAAATGTTTTCCATTCTTAGCAAGCAAAAAAAGGGCGCAAAATCTTCAGCTGTACCCGGACGCTGCACGCCTTTACGGCTTTGTAAAGGTGTGCTTCTATTACATTTAGTTACCTACCTTATGTTAGTTATAGCAATGGAATTTAAATAATTTAATATAAAAAACATATAAATAGGTATTTTTGCAGCATTTTAATTAGGAAATGTCAAAAATATTTTGAATGCAAAAGTTCATTTATGAACAGTTCATAACGTATTTGGAAATTGTTTCACGGATGTTGTACGCCCAGTCTTAATACTCGAAGAGCATACCTCATTAAAAAAGAGCTTGACAACGTAAAATTTAAAATTAGGCAAAAATGCAACCTTAGTTTGCTGTGGATGTTTTCAGGTATTTTTGCCTCTTCAGATTTTGTTTTTCTTCCTGAAGAAGAGGGACTTTTGCCTGATCCACTGAAAATCGATAGAGTTATTGAAAACATTCGTCAAATTAAGTTTTTTTTCAATAATTCTCAATGGCTGACTAAAATCGAAAGCAGTATGTTTGGCAACTTAATACCTCACTTGGAAACATTTCTATATCACTCCGCAAATTTTGTAATCAATTTTGGACTTATTTGGCTACTTTACTACAGTTTAAAAAATTTGATTATATTAACCGAACTGTTTATCACAATAAGCGAATGCATCGTCCAATTTTGTACACAAAAAGATAATTCGATACTTTAGCAATTTGATGAAATTAGCTGAATTATTAACTACAATCACATTAAGTGGCAACTGTAAAAGTAAATCTGGTAGCGGCGTTTCTGATACATATTCATATTCAATAACTGAATAATTGCCATTGTTTATTGCCTATCAAACAGTATAGTAGTTAGCGACTGCTAGGGAATATTTTTAAACAGTGACTATTACTACCTTACGGATGGGCCTGGGCTGGAATCCCGAAGAAGGTACACTGCTCAAAAAAAAAAAAAAAAAAAAAAAAAAAAAAAAAAAATGGGACAGTCCTATATCTCCCGATCTACTGGGCCGATTGACAAAATTCAAATTGCGTTCTTCATGTCTCGAAAGCGCGACTTAGGATATATATTAGATTTATATATAGCACTATTCTAACATAGGTATTTTGACACAAAATCGGACTTTTTCTGAAATAACATACCAATGTTTTTACATATTTCGATTCTACGACTCAAATTACGCCTAAATATGAAATTTTGTAAAATTTGGAGCGAAATTTACGGAGAAATTCACAAATTTATGTTGGCACTTTTTTGTCAGTTTGCGCCAAGAATACTTCACTTGGCGAACTTCTTAATATATGGCAACCTAGTTTCCTTAGGAAAAAAAGTCACCATCGTTCCTTTTTTCCAAATAATATTCTTTATATTATATTTTTAATTATAACTTATTATTTTAAGTAATTTTTCCTTTTTCGAATTTCATTTTAATTGTTTAAGTTGCACGTTTTTTTTTTTTTTTTTTTTTTTTTTTTTTTTTTTTTCGAATAACTGTTTTAAAAATTTCTATTTACCTATTCGAAGTGCGTAAATAAAGGTGCAGCGTTTTTTTTTTTTTTTTTTTTCAAATAGTTTTCTTTATATATATTTTTCGTCATAACTATTATTTTAGGTCATTTTTAAATTTTTATACTTTTATTTTAATTGTTTGTGTTGCATTGTCTCTTCAGATAATTGTTTTAAAATTTTCTATTTATTCCTTCGAACTGAGCATTTTAAATATATTTTAAATATATTAATATCAATTTTCCAGAATTTGATTTTATTTATTTGAACTGCGTTTTTTTCGGAAGAATACTTTGTAACCCAGACTACGATGCCTTTGAAAACTGTATACTATATTAAAGAGAAAATACAGTAAAGCACAGTTTTACACGCCTTTCAATGTTCCGTTCAGAAAAAATATATATAAATAAGAGAGATGTATAACCAAGAACAAGTACCAAGAACAGTAACACAAGAAAATTAAGATTTTTCGACTGCTAGACTTCCATACATTTTGCATTCTTGTCAATTTTTTAAAATATCAATTATATGAATTGCGTTTCAGCTAAAGACAGCTTTTCATTTTCTAGTCATTTTAGCTATAAATAAAGTTTAAAGCGAAGTCCAAAGGATAAATATTTTAATTAAAAGATTTTTGCTAAATGACAAAGAAATAAAACAGTCCAGCAAGGTTTATTCTGTACCACAGAGTAACCCGATTCTTATATCGGCTGAAACAATCTAAATCATATTAAAGATCATGTTTTTTTATACAATCTATAACGCGAGAGAAAAATTAGCTTCTTAAAACATGCTTTCTAAGAGGATTAATATAAAAATTTATATTTATATATATATTTTTTAAAGTTGGGACTTGAACCAAACTGTCAGACTTTTAACTTATATTTTAACTTAGGATGACTTGCATACACTGCTTTAAACAGTTTTATCATTGTTCCCATTGCTTTACACAATTTTATCCTACATTTGGTTTCTTAAAATGTTATTCATATTTTAGTCAAATATTTTATTTTTGAAATCGCAAGAATCAAATATCATAAGATTGAAAAGTTTTAAATTTAAAAAAATACGAATACTAAATTTTACGAAAAAATTTATTTTTCTTCTCTGTTTCTTTAAGCATTCTGAAAGCATATTGAAAAGTATCCAACTTTTCGAAACATTTTGGTATTTCTGACAATCATTTTAAATAAAGTTATCGCCTTCCATTTCATAAAGGCCCACAAACGGCCGAGCGGTAAAGTTGCTGAACACTGGTAGTTCACTCCGGGGTTCGAACCATGGTAAACGGGCTGGTTGCATGGGCGTTTTCGTGGATTTTCTCATGTGTACCGCGTATGACAGCTGGTTTCCCTTAGAAAGTTCTTCACGAAGTATTTCGTCAGAGCCTTTATCAGTCTTTAGAGGCTAAACATTTTGAAGCTATGAGATGAAAGGAAAGACTGGTTTCATCAAAAGGTTTTGGTTTATTTCATTATGACAAAACACACTACGGCTATCTGCCTAAGGGGAGGGATACCTTCCTGGAGGACATTCTAAGGGAAACTGGCTCGCATACACGTTACACATGGGGAAAACCACGAAAACGCCCATGCAGCCAGCCCGTTCGCGGGATTCGAACCTCGGACCGAACTACCAGTGTTCAGCGACTTTACCGCTCGGCCGCTGTTTCATCAGGAAGGGAAAAAAAACATCTTTAAGTGACATCCACATACATCACTGGATAAACTCCTGAATCTTCAAATAATTCGACTGAGGAAATCATGGGATTCACCATTTATGATACGATATGATGTTTTATAACGTAATTTACACAACCATATAGTTTAAAACCAGTCGCTCTTCACTTTAATCTGCAATGATATCGTTTTGTCTTTTCTGTTAACACAAGCTCAGTTGATGGTATTTGCTGGTGTACTCGTCCAAATGTTTTCTCTTTGAACACCTAAATTCTTTGAAGTATCCTAGAAGTATATTCGAAATCGTCCAACTTTTTGAACATCTTGGTACGTCTGACAGCCAAATTTCCCTACAAATGTTTGCTTACTTTTCTCCCTAATTTTCTTCTTTCCTTCTACAGTTATTTTCAGTGCTCACACAAGAAAATTAAGATTTTTCGACTGCTAGACTTCCATACATTTTGCATTTTGTCAATTTTTTAAAATATCAATTATATGAATTGCGTTTCAGCTAAAGACAGCTTTTCATTTTCTAGTCATTTTAGCTATAAATAAAGTTTAAAGCGAAGTCCAGAGGATAAATATTTTAATTAAAAGATTTTTGCTAAATGACAAAGAAATAAAACAGTCCAGCAAGGTTTATTCTGTACCACAGAGTAACCCGATTCTTATATCGGCTGAAACAATCTAAATCATATTAAAGATCATGTTTTTTTATACAATCTATAACGCGAGAGAAAAATTAGCTTCTTAAAACATGCTTTCTAAGAGGATTAATATAAAAATTTATATTTATATATATATTTTTTAAAGTTGGGACTTGAACCAAACTGTCAGACTTTTAAAGCTTATTTTACATGGTGGTTATTATTAAAGTTCCACTTTGAAATGGTCATAAAAGGAAAACTACAGGACCAAATGTTATCAAACTTGGGAATCGTGTAAAGGAGGTTATGAGAATTTATTTTCGGCGGAAAAAAAAAGAGTTCAAAAACTCACCATCAGGGGAAAAATGGCGCTGTATACAGTATTGTTAAATGAAATAAGACACGAAACATCTGTTTAAAATGTGTTTAATATTTTCCGAAACGTGTTACAAAGCATGTTCAATGTAGCGTCCAGCATTTTCCGAAAGCAAGTTAAATCATGTTACTGCATTCTCAACAGCAGCTCTTAGCATATCAGGTTTGGTTTTGGTTTGGTTTATTAGATTACGGCAAAGCACTCGAGGGCTATCTGCCTTAAGGGAGGGATGCCTTCGTGGAGGACTTTTTAAGGGAAACTGGCTCGTATACACGTTACACATAGCATATCTCAACAGCAGGAGGAATATTATCAGTGTATCACATTTTTCATTTCTGCCAAATTGTTTAGATTATCACCATAAACAGTGCTTTTGAGATAACCTCATAGACAAAAGTCACAGAAGTTGAGGTCTGGTGGGAAGAGGGCAAGTGTTGGCCTATAAGACGTTCATTCGTGAAATGTTGCCTAAGTAACTATGCGACGCTCTTGAGGTGGTGCCCAGCCCTGCATAAAAATCGTAGTATCTAAAATGCCACGTTACTGCAGTTCATGTATCACGAAACATTTTAATATTGGCTCTAAGTGAGCTGCAATCGCAGTGGTCCAGCTGTCGACTGCTCTTCAGAAAAAAAAAAAAAATGGTTCAGTTATAAAACTAGCTGTCATTCAACAGTAAACGGTGTGAAATGACTGTTATGCAATCGAATGCAGGAGGAGAATGTAATGGAACTAGATAGATAACATGAGAGATTATTTTGGCCCAAATCGATTAAATGCGTTTTGAATCAGTATCTTCATGTTTTAGTACCGAATTCAGGCTTAAAAAATTACAAATTAGCGATCTGTAAGAAAACGATTTCCAGATTGTACGCACTTGTGAGAGTGATTTGCGATCTCACATTTTCTAATCGCTAATTCGTGGTTTTCACAGACGAAATTCTCACTTACAGGGATGGCGCACTCGACATTTATCGAATTTAACGTCTTTAAATGGTAATTTGCCTGCTTCAAAGTTTCTTAAGGGTATACAACATATTAAACCCGTTTAACAAAAGGTTAAGTTAGATTCCGACCCATATTTCGTTTAACAATATTGCATACAGCGCCATTTCCCCCCCTGGTGGTGAGGTTTCGAACTTCCTTTTTTTCGCGGAAAATAAATTCCCATGACCTCCTTTACACGATTTCCAAGTTTGATAACATTTGATCCAGTAGTTTTCCTTTTATGACCGTTTCAATGTGGAACTTTAATTATAACCACTCTGTATATTATTAAATTTTAATTTGAAGCTATGCGTTATATGTATACCATGTGTAAAATTTTCGCTTTTATGGAAAAATAAAAAATCGAAGCAAATATACTTAGTATAATGGACCAAAACTGAAAACATTTCCCCTCCCTCCGAAAATAAAATATTGAAATTTCGAACTTGAATTTACTGGGTTATCGAAATATTTAATTTGACTTATCTTCTAAGTCATAGTTCCGACAACAATTCCGTCAAAAATTCCGAATTACTTAAGCTAAAGTAAAATATTTAGTATGTATTCACTGTATGTTAATAAAGTAATCAGACTGTAATAAAAATAGATTATAGAATTTACGCTGATGTAACTTTTTGTCTGACTGCACAGCATGTAATGGAAGAGAAGGTTTGTAGAGATCTGTTTTTGACATGCCTCTAAAAGTAGATGTCATATTAATTTTGTCTCTTCAATGTCAAAAAACTTTCCTTTGAGAGGCAACTTTAGTTTTTGAGAAAGAAAAAAAATCACAAGAAGACAAATTTGAAGAACATGCAGGACGATTAAATATACATAATTATTTTCCGAACACAAGCGGTTCTCCGACTAATTATCGAATAATGAAAAGATGCATTGTCATGCAATACAAAATATTTGGAATACGTTTTCCAAATAATTAACTGATAACGTAAGATTAAAAGTCTGAATAACGTAAGATTAAAAGTCATCTGCTTAATTCACATCCATTTATTTACAAGTCAACTACTCGGGCAATTGCAGAATCGTTTTGATCCTGAGCTTGTAAGACAAACCTAATACCACTGGATTTAAACACTTCTTTAATCTTCCGAGAACGTTCCTTCTTTAGCTCATATTCCAATTCATATTCATTCAATTCATTCAATATTAAGTGAATACAATTATTGCATATTATTGCATTACATATTCATTCAATATTAAGTGAATACAATTATTGCCAAAGAAATTGAATATTCATTTGCACTACGGCTCTGTAGTTTACTAACGAGTTAACAAAACTTAAATTCTGCTTTTTGTGTCAAAGAATACAACAATATTTTAAATATTTACAAATAAAATATTAAATTGGAGATTTAATTGGAGCCTCATCAGTTGCGTAGCATTTGAAAAAGAAAAGATTGTTAAATACTAATTGTTCGCTGCTCAGTCTAACCCAGGCTGCATGGTTGGTTTTCGTAGTTTTTTAGGTTCTCTTTACAAAGATTCTCTATGAAAGCATCTTAATCAAATAGCTCCCATTATCTTTCTATGTTCAAATAACCAACTAACCTAGTTTAAGCGCGATTTCCAAGTGAAGTTACTAGTAAAATCCGAATACTCATTAAAAGTCATGTAGCTAGCCAATCGGGAGTAACATGAAAGATACGGAACCAATAATTGAAATGTTGTTACGGTACGCTGTTTCTTAACTTAGATGGTCATTCCTTAATTAAATAGCCCACCAACGGCAGAGCGGTAAAGACGCTGAACACTGGTAGTTCAGTTCGAGTTTCGAATCCCGCGAACGGGCTGGCCGCATGGGCGGTTTCGTGGTTTTCCCCATGTGTAACGTGTATACGAGCCAGTTTCCCTTAAAAAGTCCTCCACGAAGGCATCCCTCCCTTTAGGCAGATAGCCCTCGTGTGCTTTGTCATAATTAAATAATCCAATCCAATCCTTAATTAAAAATAATTGATTTGTAAATTCTACTAGAACTGACGTTAAGAACTGAAGTGTAAATAAATAATATCGTGTGAAATCTTGATTAATATAAAATTAAAAATATTTGCACAGAAAAATATTTGCATTCAGACAGAAAGTTTTTTGAAATATTTGCAATTAGTTTATAAGAAAGATTTATTAATAACCGTAATAATTACTTATTATATTACTGATGATTAGGATTCAATTCTTGACAATTACATTCTAAATTAGAATTTTAAGGATATACGAAAATACGCTACGCACAAAAATACATTTTAGGAAAAAAAATTAGTTGATTTTTTATGTTTTAAAACTTCTTAAATTCATTTAGTAAACATCGTATCCTCATTGTTTATTGAATCCAGAATGTTGGTGTCGTTTATATAATTATTCTTACTTGCCCACAGAATCTGCTGACTTATCCAGCCATTAAGTAGCTGCAGATCATTTCTACATAACCATTGAACTTCCATTCTAGAGGGTTGTATGTTTATATCATAATTTGACTTTTATAAAAAATGATTATTCTAAATATTATGTTTCTATAAAAATATATTGTGCTTTAAAAATATGGATAATAGTATCAGCCGCTCTTTCAGCCTCTTCAAAAGCAACAGTTTGTTTAGAAATAAATTATGCAGTTAATGTCATAAAATTCAAATAATTATCAAACGAAAATTCTCAGTTTTAGACAATTCGATTTAAACGAAGTAAAGTAGCAGACGATAAAACGCCGAAGGTAAAAATTTACTCTATCAAAAACTTACTCTTAGATTTTTTTAAAAAAGAAAAGATACGAGAGAAATTTAAAAAAATAGTTAAAAATTTGAATAATATCATCTATAATTTAAAAAAAAATAGCCTTTCATATAGTATTAATAAATATTTATTATGCATCATTGAGGGAAAAAATGTCATATAATTAATTCTCCGTAAAAGTTTACTTGAAGTTTAAGGTTAAAAATAGCTGTGGCAATTCAGTGTAACAAAAATCCATAGACCACATTTGGCGTTATTATCGCTCAAAAAAAAGGTGCCAAATTTCAAAACGCGAAATTATGTAAATTCGTGTATATCTTAGAAAATTTTGAATAAAAAAGTCTAATTTTTTGCAGATATGCTTAAAAATACACCTACTTTAAGATGATGGTAAAAATTTTATAGGTTATAATTCAACATTTTTTTCGAAAAATCTATAGAAATTATTTAAAAATAGAAATTTAAAAAATAAAACGCAAAAAATGGGTAAATTTTATTTGGAATGAACCAAAATTTCGAAGTGTGAGAGAAAAAATCAAAAAGGTTTAATAAAAAAAGAGATATTAATAAATATTTGCCAAATTCAATTAACATTGAGGAGGTAAAATTTTGAGAGCTAATATTTTAAAAACTATTCGTACGATTTTTACAAAACTTGGTATTCTTTCATAATTTGAGTCGTAGAATCGAAATATGTAAAAAAATTGTTATGTTATTTCAGAAAAAGTCCGATTTTGTGTCAAAATACCTATGTTAGAATAGTACTATATATAAATCTAATATATATCCTAAGTCGCACTTTCGAGACATGAAAAACGTAGTTTGAATTTTGTCAATCGGCCCAGTAGAACGGGAGATATAGCACTGTCCCATTTTTTTTTTTTTTTTGAGCAGTGTACATATGTTTGTAGTGTAGTGAACTTCTCAACCAGGGGGATTTCGTTATTCCAAGGGGGAAAGGAAGTCAGCTTTTTATTTACTTGTTAAGTATTTACAATTACTTTTATTTTATGAATGTAAAAATCTGATGTAGACACCGCATAACTTCCTTGCACGCCTGTTAAATTATACACAATTTTTACTGCACTTCATTTAAACTCGAATTATTTTAGCTTTGATTAAGCAATCCCTCAAGGAAACATAAAAATGTTATCAAAACCAAATTTTTAGTATGATTTAGTGTAATTTAATGGGCTGTACAAGGACATCATGTGGTGTTCACATCAGGTTATTTTTAAAATAGCTGAGCTTGTTGATTAAATTCGAAAGACAAATATATTGTGTTTTACCGAGTGGAAACAGATTTCTTTCATTTCTTTGATATTTCTGAGTTTTCTGATTAAATTTGAAATGTAAATATCTTACGCTTTTCCGAGTAATAATACAAAGCTTTTACATAGTTGAATTTTTATTCAAAAGTTAAGGTTACAAAAATATGAAATAAATCAAAAATAAAGTCATTCAGAATTTGAGGGGCATATGCTCAAGCGTAAGACTATATTCAAAATTTGTAGCTATAGGTGCCGTTGTTTTTTCCCATAGCGAGCATTATACATATATTAATGAATACTGTTTCATTATTTAAGAGTAAAGATTACTGCTAATAAAGTGAACAATGTATTTAACTTTTTATTGAATTGAGAGTTATATACATGAATTTACATTTTGGGGTGTTTTGAAATTTGGTGTATTTATTATAAGCGATAATAACAAAAATGTGGTGTACGCATTTTGTTAAAATTATTTGAAAGTGTGAACGATGACCTTTTTTCCCGCTCGTGCAGAAAGAATAAAGGCAAAAGAAAATAGGTTGCTATAAATTCAGAAGTTCGCCAAATAAACTATTCTTCGCGCAAATTGAAAAATTTCGCCAAGATAAATTTTTAATTTTATACATAAATTTCTCACCAAAAATTACAAAATTTAATATGTGCGCATAATTTGAGTCGTAGAATCGCAATATGGAAAGAATTGGTATGTTATTTCAGAAAAAGTAGATTTTGGCCCAAAATGCTAATGTTAGAACAATGCTATATATAAATGTAATATATATCCTAAGTCGCGCTTTCGAGACATGAAAAAAGCAGTTTGAATTTCGTCAATCGGCCCAGTAGAACGGGAGATATAGAACTGTCCCCTCCCCCCCCCAGTCTACGTACAGACGTTACGATAAAGATCCATTTTGAATCCATTTTACAATCCATTTGGAATTAACAGACGTTTATTCTGTAAGAATGGATTTACGTTGAAATCTGGAATCGAATTTTTTATGATTATTACGATACTTCTTTTATTTCGTACAAGGAATTAAAGAGGTCTTATATATTACATTTATATATAGCATTGTTCCCCTTAAACCACTGTTTGTGGCTGAGGGAACAATGTATTTCATATTACAGTCAACAGGTTTAAAAAATATCTGAAATTTAGAGAAACATGTAATCGTTTGTAAGCGAATTAGGATTTTAAACGTCTTACCAGCAGCCTTTAATTTTGCGCATTCTTCGTTCAAGGAATCAACAGCTTCCTCGAGAGATCGTTTTTTGGCATCAACATCTCTCATTGATTCTTGAAGAGATTTCATTTTTGCTTCGTACTAGATTAAAAAAAATAAATATTTATTAAAGTGATGTTTTTATCATTTTCATTTAAGAATTACTTGCATTCATACCGAATATTATTAACGTTCAACGAAACGAACTATTTCAAAAACAAAATATCGAATCATACAATTACACGCTGAACAAGTACTGTTACGTTTTTTTTTTCTGACACCAGTTGTTACGTTATTTTCTTCTTTCACGCTCTTACGGGGTTCGTGTGGATTTGGAGTGAATAATGACAACACTTCTTGATGAAGTATGGAAGCACACACTTTACTGGCCGATATTAATCAGGACAGCTCCAAAAACACTTTTAAAGTCTTCGACGACTTTTAAAGTCGTCGAAGACTTTAAAAGTGTTTTTTCTTTTTAAATTCACTTTTAAAGGGCGAGGAAACGGGACAGTTTTAAAGTTGACGCTGGAACAATAAGCGATACAGCCTTCACACTGTCAAGCAATAACGGTGGTGACAGCTTCACTCCAAAGCACCATAGCACAGCTCCCGACTCTGCTCGGTCGTTCTCGAAACTCCACGTACTCTCGATTCTCCACGCTTCAACTCGCGATGCTCTCGATGACACACAGGGCATAGCTCCCGACACTTCGGTTCAGTCATTCCGGGAGGTTAACACACTCTCTCGACGACCCACTCGGCACTCGCTGCCCGGCTGTCAACTCGATCGACTCCGCACAGACTGTCTAACTCGAGACTAACTATCTCGCACTCTAGACGAGGCACACTCGATACTAACTATCTCGCACTTTATGAGGCATACTAACTGACTGCGGACCAACAGGGTTTATATAGCTTTCGACTTGTGTTCAAGAACATTCTGGGCTAAACCGGTAAGAATACGTTCCAGAAGGTTCTCCATCCGTCCATGGCATATCGCCAATTTTGTCGCCAAATGTGGCAACCCTGCCTTCTTTTGCCATTTTATGGCAACCCTGAAACTGCTTTGCGGGGAAGCTATCTCACCGCGCCTGTACAATTCGTAATAGTACTAATTTAGAAGCCAAACAACAAAAATCAGCGTTATATTTTCAGATTTTCACAGGACTAGTTTCGATGGTTTTTACCGAACCATCATCCTCAGCTGCAAAAGCGAAAGTCTGATGCTATGATTGAAATTTTAAGATTTTTAACAGTTCAGAGAAAAAGAAAGTAATGAATCATATGAAGTTTGCTGAATTTTTTATCGTTATTGGTTTAATTTGTTTGAATATAAATGCTCTCTAAGTTATATACTTTGAATAAGCGTTTTGCTTTCCTTTGAAAGACGTAGGATATTCTTTGTAAAGGTTATTGAATCATCGGAAAGCCCTTAAGTAGCAACCAGATCTAAGAAATGTTGCTACAAGCTTTCTTCTTGTGTCTAGAATTTCAGCCTAACTCCCGACACTTCCTCTCAGGCAGCGGTAAGTGAAGCGTCGAACTGAACTCGCTCCGATCGCGTAGTATCGGCTGACTTTCCTGAAAACTAGCATGCGTATGCCTAATGTGGATTCCCGCTTTTGATTACGGTGCCGCTAGCGATTCACATCTGATATTTATTTTTGTAACATGTGTATATGTGCTAAACTATATATTTTCTAATTTATTAAAGCAGGGGATGTATGTCAGGTATGTCACAGGTATGTCATCTTTATCCTTGCATTAACATACATCTCTACAGAATGGTAATTCTACAATCTATTTACTGTAAATTAGAATAAATCTTTGCTGTTCAACCATAGATAAAATTTTCCTGCAATCGGCATTACATCAGAAGAAAATTGGAGACTATGTTTGTACTCAAATGATAAGTAAAAGTTTAAGGTAAATTTATCAATAATTTTTATTATTCTTTTTTTAGAATTAATTTTATATTGTTATGAATATAAAATAATAAATCATAGTTATAAATGTGGAGAGAGAAAGAGGAGAAAAAGGAAAGAATCAGAATCTCGAGGGAAGAATCAGAATACTAAATAATTCATAGTGTAAAATTATTAATATATACTAAAATTGGAAAAGAAGAACCGACAAATTTAATAAATGAGGATAATAATAACTGTCGAATCGGATATACCAAACGAAACTTCCCATTCCTTGAAATTCATTATAGCAGGGTTCTACTGTACTAAGTTATGTGATGCATAATTTCTATTATACCCCGATTTTTTTGTGTTATACGTCGATTCATTCCTCTGAGGGAATAAATGAATATTCTGTTATGCAATTTTTTATTGTCAATTCTTTTCACAGCTCAGCTTTGTTATTAAAAACATCAATTCACCATACTTTTCATGGCTATTTTAAGATCTCTCTTTCTTTCGATAGCTACAGTATTAAGGAAAAAGAAAATTAGGTATTTCAGATGTAACAGGGGTTCAAATACGGTTGGTAGAGCGAAGGGAATATTGCTTGAAGGGAAAGAATAGATGATAAAATCTGCTGACCAGACAGGTTTACTGCTTAGTTTCAGTGTCAAATGATATGCATGTTTTAAAATAACTTTCATTTGCCCTCTGCGCGTGATGCTTTTCTTATGGCACTAAGAAACTAGACGGCAAATTCTTCAGGAACAAACTACGACAGTGTTTCAAGCTGCATCTAAAGATTGTTTTCTTCAGAAGAAATTAAAATCTTACATTAACATTTTTTCCAGACGAAAGTATTATATATTTGATTTAATAACTTACTCTGAGCTGAGTAGAAAAAATGTAGATCTAGGTAGTTAGAGGCACAAATTTTAACTTGATATAAAAATGCAATTAGTATAATGCCCTTTAATTCTAATTGTTTGAAGAATTTATTCCAAAATTAACTCTGTCAATATATTTAAAAAAATGCTTAGTTAAGTAAATAAATTACCTGGCTAATAAGTAGACGGCCTTCAGCAAGTTCTTTTTCATTGGCTTCAATTTTCTTATTGCAGTCAGCTTGAAATGCCTCCAACTGATGACAACGCTTTTAAAAAATAAAAATAAAAGTTATTAGGAAAAGGTCAAGCAAAAACTTAAATGTAATAGCAAATCGCTGAAAGCGAATTTCTCCAAATGAAAAATGAAACGCCGTTATCTTTGTGTACAGCGTAAATTGAGAAGAATTCCCACCTTTTAAATTCATGTAAAGTAGAAATATACAAACACAAAATTTAGAATCAGCCATATACAGCCTTCAACTGATATTAGTTTTAATTTAAAAAGAAGTCTGTGTAATACGGTAGAATACGTTAGGCCATCTGTTAACAAGATGAGACCACAATACAAATGACCCAGTGTTTGTTTATTAAATGACAATAACAAAGTACATGAGGGCTATTTAAAGGGAAAAATTTTGAAGGTGGCTTCCTCGTGAAAATGCTTATAATAAAAACATAGTATTTTAAAGTTCTGGAAGTAGCCCGATCTTCTTTGTTGCAAGTAGCGAGAGAAGCAGTAGAATATCCAGCAAAAACATAAAAAAGGTCTGTAAAAGGCGAGGAAATGCCTGTTTTAGTTGGTGCTAATGGTTGCAAAGGAAGAGTAACTGGGTACGCATGTTTCTCTTGGGGTCGTGAAGGAAGAGTAACTGGGTACGCATGTTTCTCTTGGGGTCGTGATTTTGAATTGAAATTAGAGCGTTCTTATGATGTTTAATGTACAGTAAAAATTGTGGGCAGTTTTCGAAATGTATTTTCAGATAGTTTCGATTTTGAAATGAAAACATCCGAAATTGCACATTTGTAATGTGCTATGTTTTAGAAACCAAACAGTATTCGCTGTTTACCTAAAGACCTTATTTTTCAAAATTTGAATTTTGGAGAAATTTCTTTTTGCAGCCTGTCCCTGTATACGAGAGGTTTAAATTAAGGCTGAATAGATTATTGTTTTAGATAATACCATTTGATTATGAAGAGAAAGACTGCTATGTTTTCCGAGAGAAGATTCCTAGATAAATGTATTAAATTTATTTATGAGTATGACAAAATGAAGTCCCAAAATGAGTATGATTACCTAGGTATATGACTTCTTATTTCCAGTGTATTTCTTCCTCAAATAACGTGAGAGTAGATGTTGAGTGAGTGGCCTTTGCTAAATAGAATCGTATTCGATTTGTTTACATTAATTGAAATTCTCCAGTCTGTAAGCTATTTATCTAGCAGATGACGATAATACTGAAGTAGGTAATATTTTTAAGTGTTTTGGACTGTGTCAGAATAGCTGTACATTTAGCGAAGTGTGCTAATTGAAATGAAGATATTTTGGGATGTCGTTAAGTACAATAAAGGACTGAAAATTAAACCTTGGAATATACCTGGTTTAATCGGCCTCTGCCAGGTCTCAAATGTTGACTTACATTTATATTACAAGAGAGGTAAACCATGAAAGCACCTTTGCAGCCAGTTCATTGCTAGAATTCGAAACCAGGTCGAATTGTCGGTTTTCAGCTATCTGATCTACTCGGCCATTCACGGTCGGTCTACATCTATTGAAATATTCAATGTAAGTGCACGCCTGCAGATCGCTAAGATTATGGATTTTCCTCAATGCATTTAGTCTGCGTGGTCAAACAGTGTGCAGATTCCGATCGAATGAACATAATGGATATCTAAAAAGGAATGATCATTTTATCCTTAATGAATTTTGGCGGCAGCAAGCTGTTTCATACGTTGTTCGATATGGGATGGTGTTTTATCTTGGCGGTTGAATTAAGATGTTAAGTTAAAATGAACATTAAGTCACTGAGTTTTCTTGTAAAGGACTATAATTAACTTGCAAACAGCCGATCCGATTTCACATTCTTCAAAGAAAAATTGGCCAGTGTGAATGGCAGAGTGTTGAGAGGAAGCTGATTGGTAATTCATATCGTTGTGTTTTAGATTCGAATTAAGGATAAGTCACAATCATCGATGATAAATTTTGCAGCATCGAGGCATATAAAATGTGACTAGATACTACCTTCTCTAAAAATTATGAGTAGAGAAGTAGGAGGAAGAAATCCCTGGATTTCATCGTCTGGGATATACTCAGTGAAATTTAGAAGGAAGTAAAGTAGACAGCTCTAGATTGCTTTGCCGAATTAATATAGTTCAGGAAAAGATAAATGGTCCAAACAGAAATAGAAACCCTAAATTCACCATCGGTGTCTTTAGATACTATACTAATAATCTTCATCATAAAAAATTGTGACTAACAGAGACAGCTAGCGTGGCATAAAGATATTGGGCAGAACAGAAATTGGCTTTTATCAATTTGTTCGGTGATTAATATTTATCAGTTTGCTTGATTACTAGTATTTTAAATTATTCATAAAATAGCTCTTCGTAACCTCACAGAATGACGTTTTGCTTATAAAAGCCAAGAAAACTTTCCTAATCTTTCCAAGATCTATCTGCTAACGCGTTTGAAAATGGCTAACTTTATTCAGCTAGTGGAAATACGCTTTCCGCTTAATGTTCTTGGGTACTGTAATATATTTTGCAGTAACTGACAAAATAACAGATAATCTTCTTAGTAAAACTTTAATTTTATTTTTAATTAGGGGGATAGATAATTTGAATACAATTCTTTAGCGGCAAAAAATTTTCATACATATACTAGCTGGTCAAACTTCAGAATTCTAATTTTAAATAATTTCTTACATTGCTGAGCAATGGTTACATCATCCAAATATGGCGTTGCCACTTCAATAATAAATATAGTTATTTGTTAAATAACAAAATATTACAGTACTGACGGTTCAGGAAACCAAATGAAATTTAAAGTTCAGCTGCTGGTCCAAAAGCTATAATTAAAGTTTTCTTATACGAATATTTATAGAAATACAGCGATATAAAATATCTTACAGTTGTAAGAGCCTTGACCTCTGACTTCATTTTGCTGATAAAAAGTCGAGCAACGGTAAATTCTTCCTCAATTTTCCCAGAAACCTCGGCAGAAAACTGAAAATATTGCACGTAAAGTTATTATAAAAGCATTTATAAATAATCAGGTCTGGAATTTAAATGAGATATTATAAGAAGCAAAGAGCTGTAAATTTTACATTCAGAAATGCTTTTAACTTAGTAGCAATAATTAAAGTTAAAACTTTATTTTGATCTACGTTCAGAATACTAAAAGGACTCACTTTTGTGTCTACAGAATTATTTCCAAGAACGTGACCGACTTCTCCAAGGTCTTTCAGGAGGTTTGTTAACATCTCAGTCACCCGTTTCCGTTGATGAAGCGTATGATCTTTCATTTGTTGTAATTCGTTCTGCGCAGTGTTCAGTTGTGACTGTAAAATGACAATTCACATGATTATTAATATTTTACAATTTTTTATATAGATGTTACCATATAAAGGGAAAGCAATTGCTGTTTTAAACGTTCAGAAATATTAAATTATCAGATGAAAAATGTCAAAATATAGTCACAAATATCAAAAACTAAAGCCTCCAAATTTGAGGTCATTAATCATCATAGAACTTAGTGTTCTTTCAAGTGCCGAAATCTCATTTAAATTTCAAACTACCTCTTCATTGAGAGAATAAAATTATATTCCTAGAGTTTCGAAAGCCTTGTGGTTGAATTCTACACTAAACAAATGGATACTAAGCTAAAACCACGAGGTAATATTAAAAGGTCTTAGAAAATTGTTATATTCGATGAATATTCTAGCTAATACCAAATGTGAAAAAATTCTATTTTAATTCGTTAATTTGATATAGGTTACTTTTACAATGAACTTTGTATAGCTAATACAAATAATTTTATACTTGCTGATGTTTTTCTCTCTTATTCTTTCTCAATGTTCAGAATAACAACATATCTACTTAATTTTAGTTGTATTTCAAATGAGATATATATCCGCAATATAAGAAATTTTAAAGCTTCGGAGGTATTAATTCCTGATTAATTGATATAAATTATACCTTAAAATCGTTTTAAACTAATTCTTGGCTTCAATTATTTATTTTATATATAGAAAAACATACTTCCTGAGCTGAATAGGTTACATTAATTTAAAAAAGAACTGAAAATGACTTAATAGACAATTTATGTTCAATAATTATAAATATAAACTCTTTCCAGTTTTCAAAACAGTATCTGATTTCAAATAATTCCATAAAAAGCTACAATATATAAACGACAGTTCAAGCATACCGGTATAGTTGGTGTATATTTTCAAATTTTTGTGCTTTTTGATGATGATTTTTCAAAGTTCCTGTTTATAATGAGCGGAAAAAGAAAAAATCAGTATTTTAAATCACACTTACAAGTTTCTGACTAAGTTCTTCATTTAAGCTTTCGTACTCTCTATTCTTGTTTTCTACTTCTTGAGATTTCTGATCGTAATTAACAGCTAGTTCTTCTAAAGCTTGCAAAACTTCTTTCACTTCTTCTTTTGCAGACTCATTCTCTTGCTGAATGCGGTTCATTTCCTGTTGCAGTGTTTCATAATCCTTACGAGTCGACGTAATCAGCTATGCAAAACAAGAATTTATTACAAGCGAGTTAACATGATGAAAAATAATACATGTGGAAATATTAAAACATTTAAAAAATCGTCTGCCAGTAAACAGCAATACTGCTTATTTTCAAAGAATGACTTTTTGAAACTGGCAACGAAGAAGTATTCTTAAGATATAATAGTCAATTGTGTTCCCAGGAATTTGTTATAAATGATTTAAAATAGTGAAAAATCATAGGAATAGTGAAAAATGTGGCTTACATTTGTTTTCGGACACTTGCATTTTTGAAATTCATTTGCATAGATCCCGTACTAAATACTGAAATACAGACTTCAAATGTTATTTTTCTGTCTCTTGTTGCAAAACAAACATCATCAATATATTCCGAGTAATAAAATAATTTACTTGCAAAGTATCGATCAGAAACTCACATAGTAAATCGGACTTCAGTGTAAAAATATAAATATTCTTTGAAAACCTGAAAGCATCTGCGAGAAAACTTGAAACGCAAAAATACATTCCAACTTATCAAGATAACAATCTCAATAGCAATCTACTCGGAATGTAACTTACTTAAGAATGTAACAAATGCAATAATCTTATACGAAAACGTTAGTTGAATTCATATTAAATCGCATGAAATGTATCATTTCACCTAAAGGATATCCAACGAAATGTTGAATATCTTATTTTCATGTTTCTATTAAATATGAAATGTTTGTTTAAAGAGTCTGAATATTTATGTGAGTTCGCTTTCGGAATTGCTTTAGTAAAATATTTTTTAACAAAGTGATTTGAATAACTACTTCCAAAACAAGCAAGTTTTAAATTAGTCGATCAATGTGAAAAAATGCCGTCATTTTGCTAACATTTAGTAACTGATATTTGTAAATAAAAATTAAAAACATAAGTGTCTGATAACAAATGTGAGTGATTGTATTTCGAACAGTGCATACTAGTAAGTATAGGAATCAGAAGAACTTGTTACAAAATTGATTTAAGCTTAAAAATGACAGAACATGAACATTTGCGTCATTTAAAATATTTTGGATTGGGAAGTATATATTCATAACTAACGACTGCAAAAAAAAAAAAAAAAAATCGGGTGAGGACTTTAGTGAACACGGCATATATGGTGAACAGGATATCGGCATAAAGGAAAGATGAATAAATTTATCTTAAAATATTTTGTGAGTACTTTAATATTATGTAATAAGAACGTAAATTTCATTAAAAAAATTCATTTAAGTAGAATGAGCAAAAAGCGCGTTTATAATATTAAGTAAACAAATTAAAATTCTTGACGTAAATATTTATCAAAATTTATCGAGTTACATAGATCGGAAAAGCAAACGAGCCGCTGATGATATGAATACTTCAATATTTGATCAAGCTTTGCAGTCGCCAATTAAATTTTTAAGTAATTCTGTATTAATTTAGTTTTTTATAGGACGTTCCATTTCTTAATGTCATGAAAAATAAATTTATTATTTCAAATTAATTACTTGTTAGTTTAGAGTAAATATATTATAAAATAAAATAAAGTTTATCCACAAAATATAAAGCAATAAAATATAGTTTTATATTTTGTGGATGAACATTATTTTATTTTTTAAACGAATATGTGGTATGTATTGTCATATAAATGAAGTATTCTTATTATGATTGAATGTTATTTGCTATTACATTATGTTATTTCTTCTGGCATAGGCGTTTTTCGTCGGGTAGTGGGAAAATCTCCTAAGAGTAAATTTCTCTTAGTTTCAAGGGGAGAATGCAGTCAGCCTTTTATTCAGTTTAGTTTTAGTTTATAAATATAAAAAAGGACTTTTTTCAAATTTTTTAATTTATCAATATTTTCTAGTTTAAATTATAAACACATTAAAAATTAATATGAATTTATATGAATCTATATGTATTTTTCGAGTTTTAGAAAAGAGAGAAGGGAAATGATCATCTGTCAATGCTGAAAGGGGCGCATTGGGCAAAAAGATTGAGAACGACTGATCTAGCATTACTTTAATTATGCTTGAAATGAGAAAAGATAAAGCAAATAAAAAAAAAATCTGAAATGTTTCAGATTTTAAATTACGTCCAAAGGGGCGTTTTTTCACATTTTGTGTGTTACCTTTCTTTATTAAATATCATGTTCCTCGCACTTAAACCATAAGATCCAGTGCAACAGCAATATCGCAAAATAGTTTTAAAACGAGCATATCTTTAGAATTTCCGATACAGAGACTCACGCGCTGGAGATAAAAATATTTTTTCTGCACAACGTTGCCATTGCTCGCTTTGAAATCCTTGAGTTTGTTAATCAAAAATTCGTCAAAGTTTTAAAAAATAGGAAATCGATCATAAAACAAATTTCAAATTTCAAATTTGGTCTTCCACATACTCATATTCGTTGGAGGATTCCGTTATTCAAAATTCGATGACTCTATGTACCGTTATTTTATGACAATGTGAGAAATATACATACATTTACGCAGATTTTCATTATTTAATTTCTTCAAATATAATGCAGGACTCTAACATTTTATGGCAACAGTTTGAAAAGTGAACCGACATTTATCCGTCCGACGCAAAATGCCAAAACGAAACTAATAGTCCTTCGGGATTCAAATCCCTTTGGACTAACTAGAGAAAATTTGCATAAAAATTTACATAACATAAAAAAGAATTGTGAATAAAATAAAAAGAACTTTTGTTTTATTAATAAATTAACGCAGTTAAAGGACAGAAAAGCATTTCTTCAGCGAAACTGCTATATAATTAGCGAAACTCTCATTAAAACCCAGGATGATATTTAAAAAAATGCTTTTAGCTTGTAGTTTGAAATGAGTTGAATAAAGATGATATACCTATATAAATGTATTTACTAAACTTGTAACTAAAATTAATGAAACCTCTGTAATAAAAAGATAAAATATCGAAAAAATCATCAAACAGAAAAAAATATTTACCAAAACGTAGACACATCCAAAAATGATATCACTTCTGATAATAATATAATTTAAAACTACAGAAACTTTGAAAAAGGAACTAAAAGAACATATACTTCTTCCTGTTCCAACATTTGCTCTTTCAGTTTCTCAATCAATTGACTTTGTCGATCAATCTCGTCATCTTTTTCGTCAAGCTGAGCATACAAACGACTTCTTTCTTCTTCAAATTTAACACGTTCAGCGTTGCTAAGTGGTTCTGATGAAACTTGAACAATATTCACAGGAAGATTTGAAACAGGAATGTTATCGGTAAGGCTAGTTGTGCTGTTCTCCATTATATCTTTCATTAAAAGTTGCTCGTCATGAGGTACGTTTTCTCCTATAATTAAGGAATGGTATTAGTTTCTAAACATTTTATTGAACAGAAATTAAAAACTGGAATATAATATATTAAATACAGTAATCAAATGTAAACATATTATTGTGTGCGTACGGGTTCGTAATAGATTGAATGCACAAGTCCAATAAAAGTTTAACTTTATCCTTATCAAAAGAAATATACCAGAAAGCTGTATATTTCCTCAGAGATATTCCTACAATATCACTATATCACGCAATATAATCAGTAGCTGTATTTAAACTACTAAAACGTTAAATAGAAAGTAATTCACAGGGCAGAGAAAGCTAATCCGATGAACAATAACAAGAGAAGCTAATTAAAAACAACTGAGCTGAAATGTCTTTATATGGCTTTTTAATCGGTCGCGAGAAAGTTCTGGTAATTTCTGTTTTCTCGAGATTTCTGGAAAGCAAAAGAGTAGAATTACGGTTACAGATAACATAGTAGTCAATTAAATTTAATCAAATTAAATATAAATTACGAGATATCTATTTCTTAAATGTTAAATTCGCGTGCTCCTGTATTTTTAATTTTCCGGCGTAGCTTTCTCTTAAAATATGTCTCGTGCTGCATTATACGGGGATATAAAACAATTTTAATTACAATTCTACTAAAAATAGCTAAAAAAATACAAAATCTGTAGCATTATATAAAACGAAACAATGGTACAGGAGCATTTCGTGTTTGTTATAAACTTTTATTTAACTGACTGATGATGTTTCACTCTAAATGGAATTTTGTCATCGATTTCTAACCTACTTCCTGAGCAGTAATCAAGTTCAAATTTTGTACATACGCGATTTGTCAATGACAATGCGCTTCGAGGAGAGGATTATTTCAAAATTCGGTCTATATTTTTGTGCATATCTTCGTTTAACGAGCAAACTGAGTGTATCAAAATTTTACTGTTTACATCGCCGCATAGAGCAGAAAACGAAAGCTCTTCGATGAAATCTGTATGAAAATTGCAAATGAATTTCTAAATATTTGGCGAGTTTTTGAAAATTGCTCGATTTTAATTGGCGTTTATGAATTTAGAATTTCGACTCCTAAAAATGTATCAGATATAAGGATTTGAAATGTTCGCAGTTATAAAGGAAACCTTTCATTCTATTTTAAAGCAAGCACACGGGAGAAAAAAGCTTTTCTCGCAGAATATTTGCGTTTGAGTTCACCATTTTGGAGAACTTAATGATGAGCTGGAGATATTCTTTCTTTTTTTTTAGTAATAAGCTTCATTGCATTTACTTGAAACTAATAAGTTTCAAGTAATATTGCTAGTACATTATCCGTTGTAATATAGTTATTACATCCAATTTCCAAAACTGAATATTCAAAGCGACTTCTTCATTCACTGAGTGCCGTTCCACTATATTTCTTTATTTCATAATGTTCTTGTAATTTTTGCTTGTATTTGAAGGCCCCTTGCCAATTGATTCCATTTAAGTTTAATAATTTTGTTTCATATTTTATATTTAACATATTTCTCCCTTTTCCTTTCAAAGAGAAAAAGGATAGGCGAGAAGAAAAGAGGAGTTTTGAGAAGAAAAGAGTAGAGTTTTGAGAAGAAAAGAGTAGAGTTTTGAGAAGAAAAGAGTAGAGTTTTGAGAAGAAAAGAGTAGAGTTTTGAGAAGAAAGCAGTAGAGTTGGCAAAGGAAGAGGAACTTTGGAGATTATTTACAATATTTACAATTGCAATGAGAAAGCAAATGACGTTTCCACTATACCCAGTCCATACTATTTATGTTTCCATTATACCCAATCATTTGCTTCATGAACTTTCTCATATTTGAATACAGAAAAATATACAGAAATATAATTTAAAAATATAATAACAAAATATTATACAATTTGATAATGAAATTCAGATACGGACTTAAAGTTGAATTTGAAAGTCTCTAAATGATAAAGTTTGTAAAGTTCTAGAAATATTATTAAACATTACCTATAAATGTTTGAATGTGGAGTATCAAGAGTGGAGAATGTTTATAGTTTTTGGAAAGGACTTGGAAGAACACATCAAGAACTTTACAGTCAGTTGAACAGCTCATAAAACCATGCATTATAATCAGCAATATAAAATTTAAAATGTTTCTAAGGTAAGATAAAGTGATAAAATTATATTTCGCGTAATATAAAACAAATTTAGATGTTGTTATTGTAGAGCAATGTAATACTTAATACATAAAAACAAACAAAAACAATATAATAATAAACTTTGACAAAAATGACAGGTCCTGTATAAACGAATCACCATGACTACCTGCTGATGGCTGTGGGATACAGTGACACATAAACCCCCTGAGAGTTTCTATTATTTTAATGGCCATAAAAGTTCTTTTACATTATGTACTTGTAATACAAATAAATATACAAAAATTAAAATTCAAATTAAGGCAAATAACTAGTATCCTCCAGTCATGTCATATAATTTAGTAAAAAAATCTGACATTACTGTAAAATAATAATAATAATAAAGAATTTAAATGTGTGTCTTGTTGTACGTGTAGAAGCACTTTATGCTGAAACTATGGTCAGAAAAATGCGACTGATGAAAACAATTCTCAGTCTGTTCAGGACCATAGTTGACTGTCCTAATTGAAAAAAAAACACATTAAGAATGGGATAAGAAGTAGTAATTTCCTAGGGGGACAGCAGGCTGTTCTGTCTCTAAGGAGAGAGCACAAAGAATAATACAGATGGTGTAAAACCTTGAATCAGACTTACAGCAAGATAACATGCAGTCTTTTAGAATCTGGTATGATATCCAGATTGCAAAATGTTGAAGGACAAAATTTTCGTCACCTCATCTCCGGGCTTAGGAGAAACATATACAACAAATTTTGAACGGAAACTCCCTAGGAAAAAGGAAAAGAGCCAGACTGGGTAAAGGTCAAATTCGGGAATAAAATTGTCATTGTTAGGCGTTAATATCTTTATGAGATTAGAAAATCACAATCGGGTTATACAAAATTTAATAAATTTAAATTTTGGAATTTTACAGTTTGGAAAATAAAACTTGCTTAATTCTGAACACCAACAGGTATTATTATTTCTGACAGTTATTTAAATTCATTTTCTGTATTAAAAGGTCTGAGACTAGTAGAATGGACAATTTCTGATTTCCTTTTAGTAAGGAATTTTATTTATCTATTTCAAAGGTAACTTCATAATATCGCTTTAAAATTTTATTAAAGCCTGAATAAAGGAAGGGAATGTTTTCTAGTAATAGGATATTAAAATTCTTCATACATTACTAAACCACTATGTTTAAAATTACTTGCTTTAAAATGGGAGTTATATCTATTTTTGTTTACATTGTGATAACACTCGGACATCTTTTGAGAAATTTTCCTACCTTCTTCAACTGGTGGGTATAAATCTTGATTTTCAATTAAAGAATCATAATATGATTTTCCATACATTTAGTAAGATGGTAGGAATTTTGTTACGGAAGACGTTGTGTTTTTTACCCTTCAGTAACGTGAGGTGACAATTTTGGTCACGCAATATTGCATTGATAAGAATTTAATTTATATTTTAGTATAGTTTTAATGGTTTGATTAATTCTTTCTGCTGTACCATTATTTTGTGGTCTATTAGCGGCAGTTAACAATTGTGTAAAATTATTCCTTCTTAAACAATGCTTAAATTTTGAAGAAGCAAAAGCAGCGTTTCTACCATTTCTCTTTGGGACCTGAATTTGAAATATGTACCTTAAACAATTATTATCAGTAGTTACACTTTTAGAAACAAAAGTCCATACATATCGTAAGTATTATTATAGTAATGAGAATATACTTTATAGTAGAATCATAATAGTTTAAACAATATATAATAGTTTATCAATAGATAACAGTTCAAGAGGTTTGCATACAGATGGTAATGATTGCATTACACTATATGCTTTTGTTTATTTCTTTTCTTATTAAACTGACATGCTTCAGATGTTTACAATAATTTGTACAATATAAGAATTTAATGAATTTATGATTAACGAACTGCGATCTGAAAGCGAGCAGTGGTAACACTGTTCGAAATAAAATAATTTTGTCTCCTCTGCGGGAGACTTGCTATTCTCCAAAATGTAAGATATAAGGCTTCTGAATTTAATCAAAAAATTCCAATTTTAAATGCAAAGTATTGCCCCTGTACAAAATAAAATACTTTTATCTTCTACTCCCTAACCTGTTGCTATTCAGTAAAACGTAAGATATCTAACCTTCAGAACTAAAGTTTGGTAAGGGTCTGTTTAATTATGATAAAGCTACTGAAGGCTATCTGCCTAAGGAGAGGGATGTCTTCGTGGAGAACTTCCTAACAGAAACTGACTCATATTCACGTTACATACGGGAAAAACCACAAAAAAGCCAATGCAGCCAACCCGTTCGCAAGGATTTCAAGTCTCGAACCGAACTATGAGTTTCAGCGACCGATCGACTGCTGGTGAGCTCAACAAACTAAGAAATTTAAAAGTAATAAACGCAGTTGTGAGGAATACTTTCTACTTTTTGATCTTACTGATTTAAATTAAAATGCCCTTAAATCATGAGATGCCTGGTTAGAAATATAAACTATTTTTACGAAATGACACTAGCTTGACATTCATTAAAATCATTCTATATTTTCCCTTTTTTATGAGAACTACTTTAAGCGACTACTAAAATAAAAAAATTAATTTCAGTCATTTAATTCTCATTTAATATTATTATTATTATTTATTTATTACGCGATTCAACATTAGGCACTATACGGAAACGGAAGAATGCCCCATGGAGGACTTTTTAAAGGAAACTGGCTCGTATCCACGTACCACATAAGGAAAACCACGAAAGCCAGCCCGATCACCGGGAATCGAATCCCGGACCGAGCAACCAATATTCAGCAGCTTTTACCATTCGGACGCTGGTGGGCCTATAATAAAGTTTGAAGATAGTTTTGCATCTCCAGTAAACCCTCGGCGAACGCGGGGATTACGTCATTAACACATTAATCTTGTGGATAAATCGTGTTCTGCAGAGTTTACTTTCTATGGGAAAAAAAGGATTAGGTTTAGTTCAGATTGAGAGAGTATGTATAGTTTATACAAACCTAAAATATTATTGTATATAAAAGAGAAAATGAAACAAATGGTAATCGAAAGCCTTTCTATTACTGCTTAAAATGTAGGTAATCTTTTTAAATAGCTGGTGATTTTTGCTTGGGGCAATATCTGATATGACTCATTAATATCTCTCATAAAGTATTCTCATCTTTCTTCATTTGGGTCCATCTCCACAACAAAATCGGAGAGTTCCTGTGCTTTTTTCAACAACAAATCGTTCCATTTCTTGTATGTTAAAAGGCTCTTTATCTTCTTCACTATCAATGTTTTCACTATCAACTAGTATTATCAGATCATCCGAATCTTCACTTGTCATTTCCTACAATCGTCTTTCCCGATGATCGTCTTTTCCGACAAGTTCTTTAATTTTCCTTATTTCATACAAACTCCTTCGCTACCTATTGCTTTTGTAATTTGTACGATTTCCTGAGCTTCATTTTCAGTCGATGAAAAATATTTTATAATCGTTGATAACTTGTGGTCAGCTCTGATGCCAGCAAGCATTCATTGTTGATAACTTGTTTCCATACGAGTTTAAGGATTTCTATGGAGCGACTTTTGTTGAACTGCTTTCATAATATCAGAAGTATGTCGTGCTTTAACTCGTATAGTGCTTTATTTGCAGAGATGTAAACTTGTGCGACCTAACAGGCTCTGAATGTTCTTATGATTTCTTGATCTTTCTTAGATACGGAAGTGGGGTTGGGTGGAAGAAATACATTTGGATGCAAAGCTGCGAGGGCTTCATTACCGTGTTCTGGAGTATTATAGAGAATTAAGAGAACTTTAATATTCACGTTTTTGCTGATGTGAGTAATGTTTAATTTCGTGAATAAATGAATTTTGAAACTAGTCATTGAATTTACTATCGCAAAGCGGCGACACTCTACAGGGTACCCCGTATAACTGAAATGTCGCACTGGACAAATTAAAGGGATACAGTTAAGAAAAGGCACATACGCAAAATCACGTTCCGTAAGTCCGCATTCGGCAAGGGCTTACTGTGATATATATTTAAATATGTTTTCTAAAAATATAAAACAATATTCTTCTCCCCTCTCCAAGAAAATATTTTTCATGCTTACCATTTCGCCATCTGCTTAATTCATATTCTGCACGTGTCAGCTGAGCTTTCACACGCAAGGCTTTTTCTCGTTCTTTCTCGTATCGTCGTTTCCATTCCTCCGCTGTTAATTCTTCATTGACGACAACTGTATTCTTGATAGTCTTGGCTCTATGAAACGTTATGATGGTTTCAGAATCCTTTATTTAAACTATTTTGAATATATATATACACTTAAAACAGAACTAAAAACGTTATCTGGGAAATTTTATAAAGGAAATATTTCTAGCCCTCAATCAATTACTAGGAAAACTGTTAGGTAATTCTTCAAAAATAAAAGTATAAAAGTGATAGCAAAACAATTTTGAAAATTGTATGAAACACAAAACGTTGAGCTTGTATAAATATTATAAGCTTATATAAACCCTACCGTCTAAGGTATTACTTCATCAATTTGCATTTGAAAAGATTTCTCTACGCTTAACATATTTCCGAACCATATTTATATGTAACGGATTTTTAGCCTATGAGAATAAGTTTCTTGACATTTTTACTACAAGATCTTTTTTTTTAATTAACCTAAATTTAATGTAAACATTATTCATTTTTACTTCCTTTTACGAAGTAAAGGAAGTATTGTAATCTCGAAAAATTCCGGTTACTATAATTCAGCGAAAATATCCATTTTAACCTATCGAATGCAATAGAGCGAAGTTTTAGCCTGACATCTGTATTTAATGACAGAATAAAGGACTCTTTTCCTCAAAACGAATTATAAAACTAATTTAAAATGGATTCAGAAGAGAATTTTTCGTGGCGACCGTTACATACGTATGTATGTATGTATGCATCTCGCATAATTCAAAAAGAATAGCCTCAGAACGTTGAAATTTTGTATATACGACTGCTATAGCAGGTATTTGTGTACCTCCCTTTTTAGTAGCAATAAGCCGCACCAAATGAAGATATATATATATATTGTTACGAAATGTACAGGCGCGGTAAGATGGCTTTCCCGCAAAGCAGTTTTAGGGTTGCCATAAAAGGGCAAAGGAAGGCAGGATTTCCACCTTTGGCGAGAAATCGCCCGTTCGGCGATAAAATTTGCATATGCCATGGACGGATGGAGAACTTTCTGGAACGAATTCTTACCGGTTTAGCCCAGAATGTTCTCGAACACAAGCCGAAAGCTATATAAACAATGCTGGTCCGCAGTCAGTCAGTGTGCTTCATCGAGAGGGCGAGTGAGTGTGCCTCGTCTAGATGTATCGAGTTGATGTCTCGTCTAGCGACTCAATCCCTGCGGAGTCGATCGAGTTGACAGCCGGGCAGCGAGTGCCGAGTGGGTCGTCGAGTTCACCGAAGGAGTCTCTTAGTGTATCGGTTAGTGCATAGTCGAGAGAGCGTGTTGAGCTCCGGGAACGACTGAACCGAAGAGTCGGGAGCCGTGCTCTGTGTGTCTTCGAGTGCATCGCGAGTTGTAGCGTGGAGAGTCTAGAGTACGTGGAGTTTCGAGAACGACCGAGCAGAGTCGGGAGCTGTGCTCTGGTGCTTTGCAGTGAAGCTGTCTTCACCGTGATAGCCTGATAACCTGAAGGCTGTGTCGTTGATCGTCTCAGCGTGTTTATAGTAGTTCATCGACGACTGTAAAACGTGTTTTGGAGCTGTCCTGACAATACTGGCTAATAAAGTGTGTTTCGATACTTCATCAAGTAGTGTTGTCATTATTCACTCCAAATCCATACGAACCCCGTACCAACGGGAAGGAAGAAAATAACGTAACAACTGGTGTCAGAAGAAAAGAAAAAAAAAAAAAAACGGAACAATATATATATCTTCTCTGTTACTCGGCTCATTGAGCTCAGTTTTTTTATTCTTATATGTTGGTTTTTGCTTTGAAAATGATTAAATTATGTTGATCTTCCGGTTTTTATGCCTTTAAAAAAATTTAATTTCCGCTATTAGTAACTCTTATTTATTATTATTATTATTTATTGCAAAAGTTGTAGAATTATCAACAATTTCAAAGTTAAGATACAATAACACGCCGAACAAGTATTAATTTAGAAGTCAAACAAGAAAAATCAGCGTTATATTTTCAAATTTTCACAGGACTAGTTTCGATGGTTTTCCCGAATCATCATCGTCAGCTGCAAAAGCTCAAGCAGCAGCAAAGTTCTGTCTAGAACAATATTAATAGAAATTTTTCGCTCCGATCTGTTTATCATTTTGTCGTTCATAATTACGTGATCATATCATCTCCATTAATACACATTTTTCTCGATGGTAGGATCTCATACTTTTGAAAATAATCCACTGCTTGCTGCTTTGTAGAAGGTAGTTTCCAAATTTTAATCATAGCATCTATACTTACGACCAGAATACAGGATTCCTTATTCCAAAACGGATTCTAAAATGTATTAATAATGCATTTTTTCGTGACGTCGTACGTATGAACGTATGTATCTCGCATAACTGAAAAAGGCTTAGGAGTAGAATGTTTTAGTTTTGTACATGGGGCTGCTATAATATTAATTTATGCACCTCCCATTTATATTGAAATCGTCAGTACTAAATATATATATATACATACACACCCTTCAACCTTTAAGCAGCTCTAAAGTCTTTCCCCGGCCTTTATTTTCGCAATCGTTGCTTGTAGTCATATGCTTTGAGTTACAGAAGTGTTTAAAATGACCAAAATACTCATGTTTTGACAATGACAAATAAAAAGAAATTAATTTTTTCCAAATGACTAAACCTAACTTTCGATGCCGTCTCCCAGTTCCTATACGTATATTTGGGAAACTTTTATACTTGTTATGAAAAAATAAAAATATAAGAAGTTTGACTTCCGTTCAAAAACAAACAACTGGGATATTTGACTTCAAAATTTGCAATTTTTGATGTCATTGCCTTGAGGGATCCTCTAATTAAGTTAAAATAATTCGAAGAAATAAGTATAAAAGAAGTCCAACAAGAAATGTGTATAGCTTAATAGGCAGTACAAGGAAGTCACGTGGTGTCCATGTCAGGTTTTTTTAAAGTAGAATCCCATCGTTTTGAAAGTTATCCACGGTTTGCTGTTTGGTAGAAAGGACGTTCCAAATTTTAATCTTTCCAAAATGCAAGAAAACATTTTAGTAATAACAATTAATTTATATCCTTATTTATAAAAGCAATACGTGGCTTATCGGGAATAAATACTTGTTTAGAAGAAATTGAACGCGCATATGTTATTTATGTGTGTGTTGCCATGTACCGCTTATCCATTATTGTCGCTACATGGCGACAAGAAATTAGGTAATTCTCTTTAAAAAAATTTATCGACAAATTTACGTTACGAATAATAGGAATATGGAAGGGTTGGAATACGGAAATATTTACTTTTTCCAAATATGTTTAACAATTTGCTTGGTGTATTCTGAACGTTTGCAAGATTCATCCTTTAAAACGTAATTTGGTTTATGCGCGGTAGAATTAAAATCAGTTCAACACAACTGAATTTAGGTGAGTGCACTTACTACGAAAAATATCAAATACATTTTAAGGATCAACAGTTGCCTTGCGGGTGTTACGTCGAAATGAAACAAATGCTGATTGAAAGTATTTCTACTGCTTAATTTCTACGTACGTGATACAAGTATTTTGTTTAAATAGTTGGTGATTGTTGTTGGGGGCAATGTCTGAGGCAACTCATTAAGCGTTTCGCAGTAAGAAGGGCAATTTTTAATACCTCTCACAAAGTATTCTGTTCTTCATCTCCAATCTCATTGCAAACTCAGACCGCTCTTCTGTTTCTTTAACAATTAGTTTAACTTCCTGTACTTTAAAGGCTCTTCATCTTCTTCACTATCACTTCTTCCCCCTATGTCAGTGTTGTAAGATCATTCAGTTCTTCATTTATCGTTTCAAAGTCTTCATTTTCAACTAATTCTTTATTTTCAATTTCTTCCATACCTGAAAATCCTTCGCCGCCTATTGCTCTCGCGATTTGTACTATTTCCTCCGCTTTATTTTCAGTCGATGGAAATCCTTTAATATTGTCGGCAATTTCTAGTTAGAGCTGATGCCAGAAAGCATTTATTATTAATGAATTAACTTCCCTGCAATTTTAATAACTTCTACGCTGTATCTAATGTTGAATTCCTTCCGAAATGCCATTAGATCGTCGCTCTTTCCTTCGTCTAGTGCTATATTTGCTGAGATGGAAACATGCTTGACATAATACACTGGTGTGCAAAAATTAAGGACGAAGTCGAAAAATTAGCATATCAGCTGAACGAAGAGGCAGAGCGGACAGAAAGACCAATCAGGAGATTAAGTAAGGTGATGTACGGTAGCACATGCGCAGATATGCAGGTAGACGTAATGGGGGAGTGTTTGAGTAGTATAAAGCATGTTGTCGGTGTAAGATCAGTATTCCTCGCAAAGAGATTGCACGCCGTATAGCAGTTAAAATCACACCGAGTTGCTGCCTCAGCGAGAAATGGCGAATAATCAATCTGTTAGACGACATCTGGATGCTTTTACCCGAGGTCGAATCATTGGGAAGTTGGAGGAAGGCCGCAGTGTGACAAATGTGGCTGCAGAGTTCGGAATTGCTCACAGCATCGTTTCACGACTTTGGAGACAATTTCAAACTACAGGAACAGCTATCGGGGGGTTTAGTAGTGGTCGTCCACGAGGAACCACTCCCGCAGATGACCGGTATATTGTCTTACAGGCCAGAAGAAACAGGCGGCAACAGCGGGAGAAAGAAGAAACAGCGGGAGAAATCGCTAGACACACGACACAGGCGACTGGACGACCGATATCGCGTTTTACCGTGGCCAGAAGACTGCACGGTGGTGGTCTGTTTGCACGACGCCCTGTACGGTGTGTACCTCTAACGCCTGCCCATCGGAGAAGGCGTTCTCTGTGGTGCCGGGAACACCAGAATTGGAGAGACAATGAATGGGGACGAGTACTCTTTACAGATGAGAGCAGATTCAGTCTGAGTAGCGGTTCTCATCGCATACTCATCTGGAGAGAGCGGGGAAGCCGCAATCATCCCTCAAACATCATTGAAAGTGACAGGTATGGAGGTGGCGGTGTTCTCGTTTGGGGAGGCATCATGCTTGGTAGTCGTACAGACCTTCACATATTCGACGCAGGTTCAGTCAACGGGACCCGTTATTGTAACGAGATTCTTCTTCCATATGTGCGTCTTTTTAGAGGCGCTATGGGTCCGCAGTTCCTTTTCATGGACGACAATGCACCATGTCATCGCACAGTAGCTGCCGAACAGCTCTTAGAGAGTGAGGATATTGAACGTATGGATTGGCCGGCACGATCTCCGGATATCAATCCCATCGAACATGTATGGGATTTTCTAGGCAGACGCTTGGCAGCTCGTGCCCTACCACCAGTAACGATTCCGGAGCTTCAATTGGCGCTGCAAGACGAATGGGCAGCAATGCCTCAACAACTCATTGACACCCTCATTCTCAGCATGGGCAGACGCTGTGAAACCTGCCTAGCAGTCAGGGGAGATCATATCGCCTATTAAAGACTGGATGTTTCTTGCTGGACACCCATCACAGGGATGTTTCGGCCTTCAGTCGCATTGCGCTCCATGCTACTTTTTCAATAAAGCTTCTTTTTATCCCTCTGATTTCTCCTTTAGTAAGTGTTGCTTACATTACTCATGTCCTTACGTATTGAGGATCTTACGGTATTAAATGTGTTGATTTGGAAAGCTTTTGTACAAAGTTATATTGATAAAACCGTCTCGTCCTTAATTTTTGCACACCAGTGTAGGTTTTGAATGTTTTTATGACTCCTTGATCAATTGGCTGGATCAAGAGAGAGAGCTATTTGATACAAAGAATAAAACCTCAACGTTTGGATGTATTGTCGTAAGAGCATTAGTACCGCGTCCTGGTGCATTATCGATAATTAGGATATAAGTTATTTCTCCCGCCTTCTTGGCATGCCTTCGTGGTGTGGTCGTTTGCACCCTGGGCGTGTATTGCAGAGGTCCGTGGTTCGATTCCTGGCGAAGGTATTGCTAATTTTTTATATCTTCTGCTTCCAAAAATTACCTAATGTCTATACAAGGAGAACTTTAAAGCTTAAGTTTTGTTGTTCTAATCAGTGCTGGGCTTTAAAAAAATGAACTTTCAAACCATTCATTAAAGAGGACAAGCAGCATGGTCGATGCTCTGCAACCTATCACGTATAGTTGAAAATTCTCGCGCTAGATAAGGTAAATAGAGATAATTAAAATAAGACGGTTACGCAAAGTCGCGTTCCTCAAGTCTGTGTTCGGCAAGGGTTTATTGTACATCAAACGATTGCTCTGGAAATTCAGAAAATGTAATCCAACAATAATTTGCATTGTTTTACCATGAATTTAGATTTGCTTTCACTTTATTAATTTGTTTTTACTTTTTAACTATTGGAAATAAATTCTATGAACAACTATTGGAAGAAAATGCGAAAGTTTACTTGATAGACGATTACCGTAAATTAAAAATTACGTTTCATACTATTCGTAAAACCATCCAAGGTGGTGTTTTGTTTATTAGTATTTTAAACCTAATTGATTGAATCTAGGATCGAAAATTTTCTATCTACAATTGTAGAATATTTAAAATTTCGATATATATCAGACTGCATTTTTACCTCACATTTGTTACCAAACATGTTTGGTATTTGGATTAAGGGCAGTATGCTTTCGAAATCACAGAATAAATACCTTACCTTCGTCCAAAGTCAAGAGTCGATTTAGTTTCGCATTCATTAAATGATGCTGGTGAGCAACAAATGATAATGGTGGTGCGTGAATTACCTCCTAAACTTTCTTGTAAAATTCTTGTCAACTTACTGTCTCGATAAGGTATATGAGATTTCTGAAAATAAAAAGGGTGCAAATAAACATGTAATCAGTTGTATGATGATTCAAAACAGAGACAATCTGTAAACTGTTGACTTAAGCTAGCACGTTTAAGATAATTCATAATACATGAATTATTTTTTAGAAATATTACAATAAGGAATGTCTGCAAAAGACGATAAATTTTTCAAGAGAATTTAAGAAGATAGGGCTTTTAAGAAATAATACATTTGTTGTTAAGAAAATGCTTGATGTCATATTTATACAATTTTAAATAAAATTTTAGCATATTAATTAATGCTAAAGTTAACATAGAGTTATGACATGCAACATAGAATTACAATGCAACATCAAGTCAATGCAACATTAGAATTACTATACAGATTAAACCACGGTACTATCTCGATGAATGATCAGTTGGATTGAGCTGATAACGAATGGGCATACTTTACCATTGGTTAACAGGCATCATTAATACACGCTCTGCACAAACAAAACAAAAAAGGACAGTTCTATTTTCCGTTCTATTGCTCCGTTTGGCGAAATTTAATTTGCCTTTTTCATAACTCGAAATCACGACTTAGGATGCATACTGGATTTATTATTGTTCTAACATAAGTATTTTGACAAAAAACAGAACTTTTCCTGAAATGACATACGGATTTTTTTTCCATATTTCGATTCTATGACACAAATTAGTCTTATATATTAAATTTTGTAAAATCTGGTGGAAACATACCCAGAAATTTAAAAATTTATCTTGGCGCACATTTTTTAGTTTGCGCCAAAAAGAATTCACTTAAGGAAATTCTTAATATATGAGAACTTATTTTCTTTTCACTTCCATTATGCACTAGCGGAAAGAAAATGTGCATCGTTCTTTCTTTCAAAAAGTTTAACAAAGTGCTTAAACTACATTTGGAGCTATTATTGCTTATAACAATACAGCCAAATTTCAAAACGCGCTAATTTATAAATTCAGGTATATCTTGGGAAATTTTGAATAGAAAACTCTAACTATTTGTAGTTTTGATTAGAATTACATCTACTTTAAGATGATGGCAAAACTTTTATACTTTATAATTAAAAAAATTTCGAAAAATTTATAAAAATTATTTAAAAAATATGAATTTAAAATCAAATCAAAATGTAGCTGCGAATTTTGTTTGGACTGAATCTAAATTTCGAACTGTGAAAGAAGGAATCAAATAATATTAATAAAAAAAGAGATATCAATAAATATATACCAAACTCAATGAGGAGCTAAAATTTTGAGAGCTAATTTTTTAAAAAACCACTCGAACGACTTTTACAAAACTTGGCGCTTTGAGTGATTGACTTGAAATATGGGGAAAAGTAGGTACGCCATTTCAGAAAATGTCGATTTTGTATCAGAATACTTACGTTAGAACAATTGCTGTATATAAATCTGACATATATCCTAAGTCGCACTTTCGAGACATGAAAAATACAAGTTAATTTCGTCAATAGGAGCAATAGAAAGGGAGATATAGAACTATCCCTTTTTTTTAAGCATGATGTACTTCGTCAACTAAAGTTGTCTGTAAATCAATTTATTTCAAAAATACTAAGTATTAAATATAACTGACGTATTTTCTCGTATATATGAGTAGGTCGCATTGTTTTAAACCAGATGAGTAGTATGATGAAGTAAGGTGCGTCTTATACACGTGAAAGACTACAAATAGGCAGCACGCATTTAACGGTTAAGTATAAAATCATTGTCCTTGGATAAACGTATATAATAAAAAAAAACTTGAGTCTGATGCGCTTGATGCACTGATGATATATTTTTAATAATTTGCCCAAACCTTTTATTTAATGTAATTTTTAAATCTCCTCGTTCAAAAAGATTCAGCCTGTTTCTTATTTTTCATCCTAGTTTTGAGTTTTTCGTAATTTTTTTTATTATGTGTCCTTGTGTTCATGCTCCCGACTTTTTTATGCTGCACTTGTTGATTAAAAATGTTTAAAAAATACCACTAATTCAAAAAAAAAATATATTAAATACTTTTAGTTTCATAAGAATAAATTGAGTTTAATTAAAAAAATTAAATTTAAATACATATTTAATTAAATATTCTTTGCGCCATTCCTGCAAGGAATGAAATTCAAATTTAAACAAATTTAAATTCTTAACAAATACGTATAAAAGTAAAAGTAAAAAAGCAAAGTTAAATTCTAAAAAAAGGAAAAAAGCCAAAATAATTTAAAATAATTTTAAAATATGCAAACATGTAAAAGATTTAATTCTCGAACTAATCTACAATATCATTTAAATTCAGAAGCATAAGCAAATCAAGTGCAAAATCTATCCATGAAAATAAATCTACTAATTTAATAAATTAAAATTAAATTAAAGAATTTTTTAAAAAATGCATATGTGAATGATCGTAGAGTAGGCAGGAGACAGACTTATCAAGGGGAAGTTGCCTCCAAACCTAACTCTCCAATCATTCAATTCGTGTTTCGTCATTCATGCAGGCAAGGCTAAAAGTCAAAACCAAAAGTAATTCCAATAAAGTGGTACCCTTAGAAATTAACATTTAAGTAATTAACATTTAAGAATTAAAGTTCAAAAAGGAAAATACTAATGAAGTCTTTTGAGAAACAAGCAAGTAAAGTCAAGAATTAAACTTTTTCTTAAAAAATTAAAATTTTTTAAAAATTAATTTTTTTATAAAATAATAAAAAAATCTAGAAACCAATGTATTTTAGAAATCCTTGTCTACAGAAACTTCCCCTACACGAATATGCATATCAATAAAAAGAAACTATAAAAGAACTATACATAATCCATATAAACCAATAAGAAATAAAAAACAAAAAGAAACAAAAAGAACTAATTCACAATTTTTAAAATAAATATATATTTAAAAATATAATTTCATATTTAGAAAATACTTAGATACTACATAAAATTTTTTAAAAAAAAATACTTAAAGCAAGTAAATTCTAACTTCCCTACTATATGAGTGTTGGGGGTCTGCAAAAGTGTTGTGAAAGAGAAGTAAGTGTGTTCTTCAAATTATATAGATGGCGCTTATGTAGGTAAAGTTGAGTGTCAAGCTGCTATCTTTGTTATGGTAAAAAGATTTTTTGTAAATATTAATATTAATTAAATTAAATTAAAAATCCTAAAGGTAGTAATATCAATTATTTAGGGAGTTAAGTAACTGAGCCAATCAAGAGATGTATGTTTGCTTGAAGAAAATTAAAGTGAAGTGGTATGTGAAAAAAATGTAAACTGTTTGTAATTTGAAATGTGTGTTCTGTTGAAAAATTGTGAAAAATTAAGTAAAACATATTTTGTGTGAAAATTGCAAAAAATTAAAGTAATTAAGAAAAATTGAAATGTTTTAATATTAAAGTTTTAAAGTAAAATTTCCTAAAATTTTTTTGAAATGAAGTCCTTAAAAAACCTCTAAAAATTCCCAGAAATTTCTCAAAAATTCCTTTAGGAAGTTAAATAAAACTTAAATTTGATGAAAGAAAATATTAAAAGTTTAATGAACTGGATTTAATTGGTATATCAAAACTTAACTAAATACTGGCTAAAGTATGGAAAATTAGAAGAAGATCTAAGGGTACCACTTTATTGGAATTACTTTTGGTTTTGACTTTTACCCTTGCCTGCATGAATGACGAAACACGAATTGAATGATTGGAGAGTTAGGTTTGGAGGCAACTTCCCCTTGATAAGTCTGTCTCCTGCCTACTCTACGATCATTCACATATGCATTTTTTTAAAAAATTGTTTAATTTAATTTTAATTTATTAAATTAGTAGATTTATTTTCATGGATAGATTTTGCACTTGATTTGCTTCTGAATTTAAATGATATTGTAGATTAGTTCGAGAATTAAATCTTTTACATGTTTGCATATTTTTTAATTATTTAAATTATTGGCTTTTTTCCTTTTTTTAGAATTTAAATTTGCATTTTTACTTTTACTTTTATACGTATTTGTTAAGAATTTAAATTTGTTTAAATTTAAATACTTTTAGTGTATTTTTCTCATGTATTTACGTTATATCATTTCTTTCTCACTACAGTATACAGCTTTGTATCAATAAACAATTAATTATCAGTTTTATTAATATTTCTTTATGCTCAATGAGATCTTGCTGATCATTGATCCCCTTTAAAGTTTCATTGAACCTAAGGGGTCCGTCCATACCAGTTCTGCTCGTATCCTTCGGTCTACAAGAAAAAAAATGAACTGTCAAATGCAGAATATTTGCATGAGCCTACTTTGGGAATCTCATACCATATATTCATTAAGAGTCTATGTAATACATCATACTTAGACTATTTTAAAGATAATAGTTAATTCAGAACTATTTCAAAGGTTGATTGGCTTTGGATGATTCTATTTAAACAGACTATTATTTGAAAAGGGCTTTTTTATTTTTGGAAAAACGCTAGATCATCAGAAATCCTTTGAGATTCCGGCTAAGGTAGTACGCATCCTTTGGCGCTGTTCTTTCAGAGACCTCATTCACCATTTTTCCAGATTTCCACGAGAGAAAAACAAGGTTAGGTTGGCATACAGGAGGATTTTGTATAAAACATGAGGGTCCAAGTGGTAATCAGGCTTTGGCTCTTTTCCGTTTTTCCTACTTTGACTATTTAATTAAAATTATTTATTTTAGAATAGGCACGCCCTGTCTTATAGTACTTATAACAGTACTATAAACTAAGGACTTAAGTAGTAACACTATTATACAGTAATTTTTAAAATTTTTGTCCAGAACTTTGAATAAATATAATTATTATGACGGGACCTATTATGTAAGTACAGGGTGCGGCAGCGTTCATAGTAGGATTGTAAGGATCTTAAGTTTTACTAACGTTTATTTTATTTTAAATCTTTACTATCACTTCTTATTTTCTACTTCCGGCCAGAATTATAAGCGTGAAGGTTTTTATGCAAAGTTTGTCTGGCGAACGCCAAGTATTTAAGTGTGGCCTTTTTGCCAAGCGTAAGAGAGGAAGCAGTGAGTTCGAAGCAGGCCGCTTACCTTAGAAGTTACGCAGTTGCTATTTGCCTTCCAGGCCAGAGGTTTTAATCCTCTTGATAAATTAAGCGTATTGTAGTGTTCACAGTCTCTGTGCTACATACGCTTCCTGTTATTATAAGGCCAATCTTCCACGTGTATTATTCTAAAGTTAAATTAGAGTTTAGTTTTATTTTTATACTTTTTTACGTTAGGCCCCGAGTGGAGGGTCATTGTATTCCGAAGTACGGAAGTCATTGTATATAGAGAAAAATAAAGGGTTTTGTATACCCTTCGTCTGTATCCTGTCTACTTACTACAATTAGTGAACATAGCTTTAGTAAGCTCTCTGTTCCTAGTCAGGTCCTTGTATGTTCCCGAAGAAGGTTAGAAGGAACATTGAACCTGATAGTGGCGCCCAACGAAGAAGAATAACCATGGCCGAGTTTCAAGAAGAACCTGTGCTGCCTGCAGAAACGGCTCAGAATCCAGAAATGCCAGCTGCCGCCCTGGAAGGATTCGGGTACATCGTCCAGACCATGCGCGCTTCGATGAAACCAGAAGCAACGTTTAATGGAAACGCACCGGTAACCAGTTTTTTGGAAAAATTGGATGACCACTTCATGCTCTACCCCGTGCACGAGTTTCAAAAAGTTACCTTAGCTACCAGCGCTTTGAGGGGCCAAGCGCTTAACTGGTTCAAATGTATCGGCAGAAGTCTCTTGGGTCAAGCAGGAAGTCCCACCTATACTTACGAAAATTTCAAGACTGCCCTACTAAAAGCCTTCCCTGTTGTAAGGGATCGTGCGAAATTAGAAACGGAACCTTTTAGTATATATCAACAAAGAATCGAAAACCTCTCGAGCTTTATTTTAAGAAAAATTCACGTTTTCAAGCTCTTGTATGGAAACCGTCCGGATCCTGAAATAATTCAAGTGATTTTGCCGAGTTTACTGCCCCAAGTGCAAGACTTTATTGAATTAAGAAATCCGACTACACTGGAAAAGTTATTTGAGCTAGCAATCCAGTTTGAAAGTAGAACAACGGCGGACGTAGAAAGAAGACGCCAATATCAACAGCGAAACCAATTTGGTACGCCAAGACTACAGCAAACTCAAGCATACGGCTACGGAGAAAAAGCGAATCAGTGGGCAAGGAAACCCGAGCATTCAAAAACAGCCGGCGAACGTCGACAGTTCAATAGCAACCCAGGAAAAAAGTCTCAAGGCCAGGGGAAAAAGAAGGAAAGCACGGAAAGGAAAAATAATTTAAACTAAAACGGATTTCTGCTGACGAGAGGGTGCGGAAATCCGAAGGCCACGAAAACCCCTCTTCCTACAAGTTAAATACAGTAATGGTGAAAAATTTTACTCTTCCGAATATTGAAGTCTTGGTGAATAATATCCCGGCCACCGCACTCCTGGATACCGGCGCGCAGTGTTCCTGTGTGGCAGAAGTCTTTTTTAGAAAGTATTTTCGCAAATACCGCATATATAATGCGGATAATACGACAGTATTAGCGGCGCAAGGAGAACAATGTAAGTGCGTAGGTAAAGTACCTTTGTATATCCGTATCAAGGACGAACAAGTAAAGGTGATGTTTTTTATAGTAAAGAATTTGCAAGCACATTTGATCTTAGGAATAGACTTTCTTTCAGGCGCACAAGCTACACTGGATTTTAATGAAGCGTCCCTTAAGCTGACAATGAAACCAGTGCGTGTAGAAAAGGTTGAACCGCCAAGGTTAAATCTTGACCACCTGCCTAATGACGAGCAAGATAGAATCCGACAAGTGGTAAGTGAATTTGCTTCGTTATTTAGTGATATTCCAGGATTTACTCAGATTACTAACCATAGTATTGACACCGGAGATGCATTGCCAGTTCGTCAAAAACCATACCGGTATGATAAGAATAAGGAAAAAATTATAGAATGGCATATTACCGATATGCTACGTAAAAAGATCATAACGCCCATCTCAAGTAGTTATGCTAGCCCGGTGGTTTTATGTAAGAAAAATAATGATTATCCTATGGAGCATCCAAAAAGGTGGAGATTCGCTATTGATTACCGTAAATTAAATTCCATAACGAAATATCCGGTATATCCGTTGCCGATCATAGAAGAAATTTTAAGGAACATAAAATCAACCAAATTTATGACGACTTTAGACTTAACGATTGGTTATTTTCAAATAGGGGTGAGGACTGAGGACGTGCCTAAGACTGCTTTTATAACCAAGTCTGGCACTTATGCATTTTTGCGTATGCCGTTTGGCCTTTCAGGCGCCCCAGCAACATTTCAGCGATGCATGGACATTGTGTTAAGACCTGTTCTTGGAAAGTCCACATTTATCTATTTAGACGATATCATTATTACTAGTGATAAGCTAGACCAACATGTACAGGATTTAAGACAGGTGTTTTCTTTATTAAATGAGGCCGGTCTAAAAGTTAATGTCGAAACGTGCAAATTTGCAGCCCCTGAATTAAAATATTTAGGTTACAAAATATCGCAAAAAGGGATCGAGACAGATGAATCAAAAATAATCGCTGTAGAAAAGTATCCGACTCCAAACACGGCAAAGAAGCTCTCTTCTTTTCTAGGACTTTGTTCATATTATAGGTCCTTTATAAAAGATTTTGCGGCTATCGCTGAGCCATTGTTAAAATTAAAAAGGAAAAAGGCAAGATTCTCGTGGACGGCCGAAGCCAATAGTGCTTTTGAAAAATTAAAACAAGCATTAACGCAAGCCCTTGTGTTAAAATTTCCTGAGAAGGATGAAAATTTAGAAATTTCAGCGGATGCTTCGGATTATGCGGTAGGAGCGGTACTTTCGCAAAATCAGCAGCCCGTGGCATTTTTTAGCCGAACTTTAAATCAAACACAAAGAAACTATTCCGCGACCGAGAGAGAGGCACTTGCAGTTCTATTAGCAGTGCAAAAGTTCCGAGTCTATTTTGGAAAGGCGCCGATAATAGTATACTCTGATCATGCGGCGGTAACTAGATTGTACTCAGGGAAAAATTTATCCCCAAGGTTAATAAGATGGGCACTCAAGCTGCAAGAATATAATCTGGTAATCAAGCATACCCCCGGAAAGGAAAATATCGTAGCAGATGCCCTATCACGAATTAAATTAGACGAACAGGGTAATACCGTAAAAGTTGCAATGCTTACAGCGTGTACAATAAATTCCCGAGAAACTGTAATAACAGAACTGGGTAATGATCCTGAGTTTGGAAGTATTTATGAGTATTTGAAGGATCCTGAAAAATTTAGCCACCAAGATATTGTGGCGATAAGAAATAGGGCGGCCCATTACGAACTAATAGATGGTCTATTATTCTACACAAAAACTACGAATTCCAACAACGAATTTCGACCTGTTATCCCAGCTAGTCTTAGATTAAATATCCTGCATGAGCTCCATGACAGCCCTTTAGCTTCTCATGCTGGTATTCGAAAAACTATCCAACGCGTACGCGAGGCAGTCTACTTTCCTGAACTGCAAAAGTTAACAAGGGCGTATGTCCAGTCCTGCCCAACATGTCAAGCCGTTAATTATATTAATTTCCGCCCGGCCGGGTTTCTAAATAGTATTAAATCCGAATTTCCAAATGAAATAATTGGCATCGATTTATTGGGCCCTTTCCCAAAAAGTCAGTTAAATAAAAGTCGCTATGTCCTTGTTATGGTTGATCATTTTAGTAAATGGACCGAAATTGTTCCCTTAAAACGAGCCTCCGCGAAATTGGTTGCCGATTCTATTTTAAATAAATATATTTTAAAATACGGGGCGCCCCTAAAAGTTATATCGGATAATGGTCCTCAATTTGTAAGTAATATATTTGAAGACATGTGCCAAAAACTGGGCATACGTCATTTAAAAATGGTCCCGTATCGGCCGCAATCAAATATAGCGGAACGGGTCAACAGAAATATAGTGAAAATTATCCGTAGTTATGTTAAAAATTTTCATAAAGGCTGGGATAACTATGTCAATGAATTTGCTTTCGCCCTTAGGACCGCAAAACATGATACAACGGGCAAAACTCCTGCTGAGTTATTTTTAGGCAGAAAAATTATAACACCGTTAGATAAACTATTTTATGTGCAACAAAGAGCCCCAGAATTTAAAATGGGTGATATAGAAACACTAATAAAAGAAGCAAAAAAGAATACGGAAGTAGCACAAAGAAAACAGAAATTATATTGTGATTTGAAACGACGGGGAGTAACTTATAAAGTAGGGGATGAAGTTTTAAAAATTAAGCATTCACTTTCTTCAACACCAGAAGATAAAACTGCCAAATTTTTTCCACGATTTGAAGGACCATATGTTATAGAAAAAATAACTCACGCTGTTGTAGTGTTAAAAGCCAGAAATGGTGAAACCTGTTCCGCAAACATTGATCAAATCAAGCCCTACTTCGATCGTAATAAAATGCAAATCTTTTCAGATCTTTTGCAGGATCCGGCACGGCAGACACCGCAGGTACAAGTTCCAGAGGTGAAAAAACGACAAGTACAAGGGCAAGCCAATGAGAGACAGAAGCAAAAGAAAAGAAAATTGCCCCGCGGAAAAATGGAAGGTAACAAGAAAAAGAAGCCGTTCCACCGTCCAGAAAACAGAGTTCACGAACACCCCCAGAATGAAGAAGGGAGAAGGACGACGTATGTGAAGAGGACCAGGAGAAAGGACGGCAACTATAACCCGGCTTTAAAACGGAAGATCGACTCATCCGACAGAACTCTCCGCAGCAAAAGTCGCCGAACTGCGGAAGGGCCATCAGCGGCGGAGGAAAAAGTACAAGAAAAATTTGAACGGCCAACAACGAGGTCCAAGCAGGATCACGACAGAAGTTTCCCGGTTCTGCCAAGACCAGCTGCCATCAAACGGCAAAGACCACAAGTAGAGGAGAAAAGGAAAGTATTCAAGGTTGGCCGTACTGGTGAGAAAAGGAAGCTTCCAGAGGAAAGCACTGAAGGGCGAGCCCGTACAAGAAGGAGGATAAACCAAGCTACTATCTGCTATACCTTTAAAGACTGGGCCCAGAAAAGGATGTCCGAATATTACAAAGATAAGTAAAATTTTATGTTACTTTGCAAACTTAAGTTAATCTTTCATTCTTACTGCAAGTGGCAGATTTCAAGAAGTTTTACCTCATGCGAGGTCTACCTTTATCGCAAAAAGAGCGAGAAATGAGTTGTGACCGATTTTCTTATTATGTTTTTCAATTACTCGCGCGTAAAACTAAAGTTGATGTATAATAGCGTTGTGTAAAAACTTAAATATTGTAAAAAAAGTTATTGTATAAATTTTATTTAAAACATTCTAGCAAGAGAGAAGTTTTAGTCTGAAAGACTTTTTGAAATGTATTACTTCAATGTAGAAAGAATTGGCACTTGCTTTGGAAAGAATAGAAGTTAACAATGTACTACTAATGTATGTTTTCAAATCTGTAAAATTAACGGCATGTTGATATGTTCTGTTATTTTAAATGTTAAGAAATACCGTGATATGGTAAAAGTGAAAGTAATGTTAAAAATTTGTTATTCGTGTGACTGTAAAAATTAAATCATGGCGAATATGTGGTAAAGGTTGAATGATGTAGTTAGGCTCTCTGACGCTACACTTTAGAGTTAGCCACTTTTAGAATAGTACCTCAGGGTTTAGAGTTGAAAGTAGGGTGTGTTAAGAGGTCTCGTTATGTTGAATTTTAACACGTTAGTGTTTTGATTGTAGGAGGAAGTGTGGCACACGTAGACAGAAACACATTCGTGTTTGGTGTTTTTTTACAACACATGTCAGAGAGCACGGGGAGAGATAATTAAAATAGTCATGAATGAAATAAGAATGTTAAGAGAAGTATATTCTATATGTTATTTGCAATGTCATTGTGTAACATTTCATTAAACTAGTTTTCCTTCCAGATCTCTGGAAGGAACCAGAATTGAATAAAGCTCCTGTTTAGATGCAGTACAGATGAAAAAAAGATTGTTGTATATCCTGGGAGCTGCTATTGTAACAAATTTCTTTCTTTTAAATTTTCTAGTTTCTAGTTAAGTTATGGTTGTAAAAGGTTGGCCTCGCGTTAGATTCTAGAGCTAAAAGTTTTCAACAAGGTCGTTTTAGACCTCAGTTTCAAACTAATTAACTCTGGCGGGAAGTATGTAAGGATCTTAAGTTTTACTAACGTTTATTTTATTTTAAATCTTTACTATCACTTCTTATTTTCTACTTCCGGCCAGAATTATAAGCGTGAAGGTTTTTATGCAAAGTTTGTCTGGCGAACGCCAAGTATTTAAGTGTGGCCTTTTTGCCAAGCGTAAGAGAGGAAGCAGTGAGTTCGAAGCAGGCCGCTTACCTTAGAAGTTACGCAGTTGCTATTTGCCTTCCAGGCCAGAGGTTTTAATCCTCTTGATAAATTAAGCGTATTGTAGTGTTCACAGTCTCTGTGCTACATACGCTTCCTGTTATTATAAGGCCAATCTTCCACGTGTATTATTCTAAAGTTAAATTAGAGTTTAGTTTTATTTTTATACTTTTTTACGTTAGACCCCGAGTGGAGGGTCATTGTATTCCGAAGTACGGAAGTCATTGTATATAGAGAAAAATAAAGGGTTTTGTATACCCTTCGTCTGTATCCTGTCTACTTACTACAATTAGTGAACATAGCTTTAGTAAGCTCTCTGTTCCTAGTCAGGTCCTTGTCTGTTCCCGAAGAAGGTTAGAAGGAACATTGAACCTGATAGGATATTAAAAACACACCATAAGGCATTAACTGTAACTTATTTATTACTTCCTATGTCAATTAATAGTTAAAGGTATGCCATTTACTAATGTGTAAGTCATTGCCCATTGTGTGGATTAGTTTTTGAATATGATGCCTGTCAAATGATGCCTTCTATGCACAACATATTCATCTAGGAGGAGTTGGAAGCTTGCCATAACGTAGCCATAACTTTCCATAATCGTCGTAACGTATTCCCTGGGACACTGCCCACGGCAGTTCTGATGCGATCTTTCAACTCAGGAATGGTGGCACAGCGTGTTTGGAAAACTTCTTGCTTCAGGTGGCCCCAAAGAAAAAGGTCTGCACATGAAAGATCAGGTAAACGAGGTGGCCAGGAAATGTCACCAAAACGGGAAATTACCTGGAAATGTCTGTCGCAATGGTCCATCCATCTGGAACTTTTCCATGACGTCCAACGTCAAAATTGAATATTCCGTCAACGTCAATATTGCCGAAATAGACCCTGGGTAGCAATAATAGAGTAGTTATTCTTGAAATAACTTTCAACAGCAAAGACACGATGCTGTGCACTCCACCGATCCATATAATTGTCACACTCGAAATGGCAGCTCATTAGTACACGAATGCAGCACAAGCTGGCGCTAATTCATGCAGTACGTCATTGTACTAACGCAAGTCAAATAACGCTATCACCGCTGCCGCACGCTGTACAATCTACACCTAACCCTAACAGGAGAAAGAGGTTGGGTGTACATGTTTCCGTCTTAACTAGCAAAATGGGGAAAAAATACGGAGTGAATTTTGATTTAAAGTAAGTCAATTGGTCTTTCTTAAAGCAGTTTTTACCTGTTAAAGCGCTTTTTACCGATCTGTATTCAAAAGTTTTATAAAGTGCTGTTTTAGTTTTTGACTAGTGTAGAATGTTTCTTATAGCAAAATAGTCTGAAACCATACGATGGGGCAAGTAGTAACATGTGTAAGAATTATGTTAATTTTATTAAAGTTAAATTTTGAGTTAAACGTCCTTTCCTATCGCTTCTTAAATTTCAACTTATCACTTCCGGACAGAACGTAGTTTTAGAATCACGTCTGAATGTAAGTTTAGATAGAGCGATATTTAAGTTTTACTGTCTTAGTCAGAGAGATACCAGAGATTCTGGCTAGCACGCGTCCACCTTAGTAGGCTACTCTCGCTTAAGCTATTTTTACGCTCGGCCGTACTTTAGACCCTTGATAGCTTCGCAGTCCATTAGCGTTAAGGGGCCAACTCCGTTAGAATCTTGATATCTTCGGCTATATCTTTTTTAGTTAAGATTCGTTAAGTTTTTCGTTAAGTTTCCTAAGTTGAAGCACGAATGTCGGCTTTATTGTACAACTCCATGAGTTCTGTTAAACTTAATTTGGAATAATTAAGGGTTATTTCACCCTTCTCACTTGTTGTGTTCTATCTCACGAACTCGAGGGATTATTCCCTTACTAGTTCATAAGATTCTTCAAATTCAACTGTAATTACACAATGGAGAATCCTACACATGTTATAATTTGCTCCGAGATTTTGATTCATGCATCGCCAACATACCGACAGGGTATTTAGAAGGTTTAAACAAACTTTTTTATTAAATCAGAACTGTAATATAAATGCACGTCTAGGGCTAACAAATCAGTGAGCCACTTGTGTGGAGGTAAGTTAAAATAACAGCGAAATTTAAGTAAGCCAGTAGACATAAGCTACAGAAATCAATTTAATACGAAACTGGCCCGCAAATCCAGCCAGCGTAGATATTCAAATATCGGCAATTATAAGCAATGCAGGAGACTACAAATCTTATCTGAGCTAGTAAAAACCTAGTAGCGTGGCCTCGAAGATTCAGAATACGCTCTGAATTTAAACTCCCGAAACCTTTCTTTAAATAATACTTTTTCTACTTTATTTTACAATTTTGGTATGGAAACGGAAACAAGAAGTGACAGTAAAGATCCAAAATATAAAATAACTGGTTACTGAAAAGCAGTAATAATAATAACCTTGTAATGCTAACATGCAAATTACTTTTTTTCCTACTTAGTTTTGTTTCCTAAAACATAAAAATTAATTTTTCATCCTCGAAGTTAATCTTTTGCGTAAAGATTCACCTTGGAATCTGTCCAACAGAGGCCGATGTAAAAGAAAACCCGTCATATTAACTGACACTCAAAAAAGAAGCATTGGAAAAGAATATGAAAAAATACTTAATAAGAAACGAAAAGGAAGAGGAAAGGTAAGGAAAGAGAAAAGGAAAGATTTAAGGAAAAAATCCAAAAAATAAACGAAAAAATAAAATGGACGAAGAAGAGGACATGGAACTCAAGATGCAGATTCTGGAACAGAAAAGTGGATTTGTTTAACTTGCCAAGATGCTAACGACCACTCTGATTAAGAGTGGATGGAATGCTTAATTTGCAAAGCGTGGGCACACGTTGAATATGTGAGAAGAAAAATTCTATCATTTGTTTGTATTAACTGCAGTTTTAATGAAGACTGTCTTCATATTGATTCATTAAAAGTTTTATCTCTCTTTCACTATAACCAATTAATATTATGGCATGCAACTATATCAAGTAATAATTATCACGAAATATTTTTAAATATGGTCATTTTCATTGTTACTATTTGGGCTATGTCTGTTGCAATTTTCCGTAAGTCCGGGCAAATTATAACAGACAAATAGATTGGGTAACTATTTTTTGTGCTATAATCAACAAGAATGCCGAATGTTTGTTTTGAGAATATGATGAAGGGATAGCTGTAAAAAAATCAATTATATTCAAGGAACCTTAAACATATTTAAAAGTACAAACATTTCTCCAAATATTCCCACAAATGACCTTTGCCTCCTCTAATGCATAGAATAATTAACTGGAGTTAGAACTTACATTTCCATCAGCGAGAGCAGATATTACATTCCCCAAAGCTGATAGTGATTTGTTGATATTTTTAGCTTCATCTAAAACCATTCCTTCAGCTCCTGTTTTACTGACCTATACAGAAATAACACACTTGTTAATACATTTTATACATATTAATATTTAAAAAATTACATACAGTGTTACCTCAGAATACGTCCGATTTGAAATAGCTTCAACTAAGTATACGTTCTGTTTGAAAGTGAAAATGTTTGTTTGGAATACGACTCTTGCGCGCAATATATTTGTTTACTTCTTTCAAGACAATGCTACGACTACTCATGAAAGTCAGTACGCCTGTTGTTACTAGTGAACTATTATAAAATTTGACTCCCATTACAAAAATAACTCGACTGGAATATTTAACTTCAAAATTTGCTATTGTTTATGTGAATTTTAACTTGCCTTTAATCATCGGTTAATTAAGTTAGAATAATTAGAGTAAATAAGTCTGAAATTTTTTATACGTATTCAGGTAATTTTGTCCTTCTTTTTTTAATTTTTAAACGGATTTGTTTGTTTGCTTTCATAGGCTTTTGTTGCACGGGCTATGATTGATGAAACAATAACAGTGAAGAGCTTTAAGAAAATGGAGGTATTTAATTCCTATGGTATTTCTGAAGATAATTGTACATGGGAAGACAGACTAAATAGCGAAGAAGACAATGGCGGCGATTTGCAAGTTGTAGTAGAAGGTGACATAGATAGTAGTATTTACTGTTTTAGCAGTATCAAAGATTTGAGGCTTACGAAGTAGAAGTGAGCAACAATAACAGCGGGAGAAATTCATGATACAAGAAGTAAAAATGAAGATATTTCATTAAATATTTGGTAATGTTAATATTACTATTGATTCTTATTGAAATGTAGGTATTTGTAATGAATAACATTAATATAGTTACTGATAGTATATCCATGAGTACTTTTCACTTATAATGTTCGTACGGTAACCGCGTCCTTTAGAAATTAAATTACTCTCCCAATTTTCCCCCTTTCCATTTTCAAACAAAAAAATTAGTAAGAAAAGCGGGTAGTTATGTAGAATTTTACATTTTGTTGCAATAAAATTTACCATAATACCATAAATGTTTCATTTTTGTTGGATTTCTAGTATGATTACGTATTCATAAACACGATTATGCAAACGTAATGGTTAATCGGAAACATGAAATACAACTTACCTTTTCGCTACCAGCTAAATCCACTAAATATAATTTTCCACTAAGCTTTTTCTGGTTTTCCAGATTTTCCTGCTTAACATTGATGAGGAAAACACTATGACTTCTGGAACTGTGCTCATTCATATCTAAAATACAAAAAAAAATTTTTAATGTATCGTTCCTTCAGCGTTATAACTTAATACTAAACTTTCCTTTATTAAAAATTATAAAATTAAAAAATATCTTAATTACATTTTGCTTTAATGTCATTTTCCAATGAAATGCACGCGAGTTTCATTGACTTTAATACGCATTTCTGACAAAATACACTGAAATGAGACTATAAAATGTAAAACATTGAGAAGCACTGCACAAATTAATGGAATATTTCTACCGAAGTACATATGGAACGTTATTGATGTGTTACAAGACTCTGATGACTAGTACATAAGGATCTTACTTTTTTTCAACATCCGATGGACCATTAAAAGAAAGACAAGAATAAAAAATAAAATGAATTCTTTACCAGAAGCTATGTACAAACATCGTTATTTTTGGACAAAATCACTGAGAAGATTCAGACATTTGTCATATAGCTGGAAGAGCGTTTCGAGATATGTGTCTTCATTGATGTGAGAGGGTCCTGAACGTTGTTTTGAAAATCCTCATTGATCTTAAATCTTTGGTCTTATAGCCGGTTCTTCAATTAAGGAGAGACATGAAAATCACTCGGCGCTAAGTCGGGCGAGGTGATCAAACATATCCCTCTTAAACTGCTCCAGAAGTTACTGGGTTGCAGCGTATTTTCCATTTATTGGTTTTTATCTCTTTCTTAACCTGAAGAACTGGTTGGGAGATCAAGGATTCTAGACCAGGATTCCTTATCCTTTTTATTCATTCTATAACTTTAATGGAATGGTGGGTACATTTATTCTTCAACGTAAATTTATAAGTTGACTTAGTAATCTACAGTGTGTTTTAAAAAAGAATAACCCGATTTGAAATGCATATATTATGAAAAATACGGAATAGAAGGTTAAGATTAATTTTATATAATATATAGATGACTAGAAAGGTTTTCTACAAATTAGAAATGCTTAATATGTCCACCTCTGGACGGCATGTGTCTCTTCAGTAGTCAAATTTGTCCCAAACTTTTGAAAGTATATACGCATCCACTGCTTCCACGACTGTTGCTAAGCATATAGTATTTCACTTTGGCTAATGTAGCTGGACGTGGAGGTACATGAACGGAGTCTTATAAACCTCCGCAAGAAGAAATCGCACACTGAGAGGTTCGGCGATCTTGAATCGTCAGATCCTGAACGGCCGATCCATCGTTGATAGAATATCCAAGCTACAGTGTGGTGGTACTCCCATCTTGTTCGAAAAGGAAGTCGTCCGAATCGATTATTAACTGAGGGAAAAGCTAGTTTTCAAGCATATCGAGATACGTGACTCTCGTAGGATTGGCCTTTATGAAAGAAAAGGGTCCATACAGTTTGTTTTCGAGAAAAAGCGCAAAAGCATGTATTTTGGCGTATCTTCTCTAATGCTTTGCAAATTGATGTGTCTGCTACATAACCCATATTCTAATACTGCGGCCGTTTACCTTTCTAGATGAAAAGTAGCCTCGTCACTAAACACAAAACAAGTTAAAATTTGTCATCTTGTGATACATTCTGAAGGTTGAATTGAAAGCTGAACACGTCGTTCTTTGTCACCTGTATGAAGAACTTGCAGTAATTGAATCTTCTATGGTTTGAAAAACACGCTAGACAGAAAAGCGAAGTTGCAGAAATGTGAAGTTTTTTACTGGCAAGGCGAGTGGATTTCTGTGACTACGATTTCTGTCTTCTGTAATTCTGTCGGATGCGATCCATATTTTTGTCTGACACATAGCGTCGGGCAGGGGATTTCCTTTTTACACAGTCGACCCGTGTCTTATTTTTTATACAATCGTGTATTATATCGTATTATGTACCGTGAATGTTTTATAAAATCGCGTAATGCTGAGCGGTTAGGTTGTTGAACACATGGCACTGTTGACGGAAATCATGCTAAACAGTTGCTTCAGACTCACACTTCGCAGAACAAAGATACAAAACGATTTCTACTGCTCAATCCTACACAAACACTGAAGTGGCGGACGAAAGAATATCATTAGCGCTACCTGTCGCCAACTGCATAGAACTCGAGATTTCCCTCTTCCTGCCTATACATTGTTTGATCAAAAGGTAAATAGTTACGATTTTTTTTAAATTGGATGATTCTTTTTTAAATACACGGTACATAATGTGCAAAAAGAACTTATTCTAAGATTATAATTTTAAGATATAAAAATCATTGATTTTAATGTAAAATAAATAATTACTAAAAACACAGGCAAAAGTTGACAAATTATTTGTTTTATAATTCATTGGTATAAAACTTCTTTGTAAAAATGTAACTGTAAAGTCGATGTGATATTTGGCACTAGGCCATTGCTTCATAATTTGGACAGTATGATGATATTCCTTTTCGTAAGCAATTAAAAAAGATGTCAACTGTAAGTCAATATCTGTACTTTGTGATATTTATGGTAAACAACGATGATATTGACATTTTTTTTAAATATGACTCAAATAACCGGGACAATACGGCAAATTAGAGACACCGGAAACATAATCTTCAAACTGGGATAATCCCGAAATCAGGACTCCTGGTTAAGTTTATTTAAAATTATAAACAAAAATATTTTTAAAACAAATACGCTGATATTCCTCTAATTAACTGGTAACTATAAAGTTTTATAATAACATTTTATTGAAAAAGGTGAATTATTTTTTTATTATAGCGGGCATGCATAAAGTTCTTGGCACTGTCGGTCATACGGCCTGAGACTCTGTTTCTACACCAATCAGGATTTTCAAAATAACATTCAGACCATCTCACTTCATTGACGACAGCGTTCTTCAAAGACAGTATAAAGTTCTAGTTAATTTGCGTGTACTTGGCTATTAGAAATTTAAGGGAGTGTATAGTGATTATTCGCTAGTCTCCTTATAACTGTAAAATATAAGTTCAAAGAAGAGTTAAAATACTCTTTTATTCACTCGAAGATTGATAAAAGTCGACCCCCTTCTCGGGCTTACTGGAAAGCCTCCACTTGGGCTAAACGTAAGATAAAAAATAGGAAATTTAAAAAATAAACTAAAGTAATCCTACTTAGCTAAACTTTAGCCGAAGCTGTATAAAATTAACTAACAGAGTTGGCTCCGTAATTATACCTCACCGGCGATTTCTAACAGGCATGTAAAACCACGGCCGTACGAAATTAGATTGGCTTAAAGTAACGACGTGGCTCGAAGGCAGAACCCGCTCTACTAAGAACTTTTGAACTCTTCTTACAGAAGTAACTTACAGAAGAACTCTTCTTACAGAAGATTGAATACTTTCCCATTAAAAAATCGTCTTTACTTAAATTACATGAAATACGATGCTAAATCTCATTCTCGCAGAGAGTTGCGGGTGTAAAACAAGAATTTGAAAGAAAGGGTTTCAAAATTAAAAATAACTATTAGAAAATTAAAATAATTCGTATAACAGTGTAGGAACGCTCGTCCACTGACATGACAAATGCCTGTTTTCATGGCGATTTTGTCGAAAAGTAACCACCTTTGCACATAACTTCTCGACATAAAGTAATTTTGTTGTTTACTCCTGTCTTCTTTTTCACCATTAATCGGATGTTTGTAGGGGAAAAAAAATCTTTGCACTTTATCGCTTTTGACTCAAACCTACTTCCGTCTACGTCTACCTCCTCACGCTACACCGTGGTAACGCTTGTCTTTGAAGACATTCTGTAGAAGCCCAATCCTCTTAAATTCCATTAAGACTGCTTCGATTCTATTTTAAATAAAAATTATTCAAAACTGAACTCTGAATAATTCTGGAAACTAGAAACAACTTCAAGATATTCCCACCAATTGGTTGTCTGTCGATACAAAATCTGATATGGACACTACATGACTTCTTTGTATGGCCTCCCTAAATTATACGCACTTTTTGCTGCGTTTTTGCTCAATTTTTTTCCTAGAATTATTATAATTTAATTAACCCATCACCGAAGGCAATTTGAAACTGACACTAAAAATTGCGAATTTTGGAATTAAACATATGTATTAAGTCAGCGATTATTACTTTTTATTTATACGTTTACACATATCCGTATTTTATTTTACTTTTAGACAGTAATTAACGAGTAAACCCGTGTTAAAGAGGTAATTTTTATAATGGTTATTATAAATTCATTTACTTTCATTAAAAAAATCATAAATTAAAATTTAATAATACACTTTAAGAAGCAGGATACGAATGTTTGCACGGATTCGAAGGCTTTTCAAGTGACGAATCACATTAGAAAATTGAGGGGAAGTAAATAAATTAATTATTTTTACAAATCATGTTAATCTATTTTAAATTTAAGTATTCTTTTAATAAATGGGTCTGTTTCTAAGTTACTAAATAAGTTTTAATCTATATTCAGGAAAAAAACGTTATTAGGTTGTAGAGACATTAGGCTATTTTGAAGCATGAGAGATGATAAGTGAGCAATGTCCTCGCTGGGACTCGAACCACGAACCTCTCGAATACACGCCGAGTGTGCTGATCACTAAACCACGAAGGCATACTAAGAAGGTAGAAGAAATACCTTATAAGGTATTCAAATTTCATCAGAGATTCTGCTCTCCCAATTCGCAATCAAATCATTATTTTGATCGATTCGACATTCATTATGAAATTCAATTCAGAACTGTTAATTTATTTAGCATAAAGCATAGATAGTCTTATCTACGATGAAGAATCAATTTTAACTGTAATTCCAACATTCACCACGAAAACAATATTACGATGCCCGTTTTAGCATATGATTTTTATATGTTCAAGCACAAGAAGAAAATAGGAAATTAGTTATGTTTAGCATTATGATAAGTTAGATTATTTGAATACGATAAAACACGCGAAAGCTATATGCCTAAAAACAAAGGACGCCTTCGCGGAGAGCTTTCTAACAGAAATAGTCTCATAATCAGGTTACACATGGAAAAGTCCACGAAAACCAACCATGCAGCCAGGCCGTTCGCTTGGATACTTACTACCAGTATTTAACTGTTTTAACCACTCGACCATTGTGAGGCGATTAGCACCAGGCCTTGAATTCATTCGGTGCTTGAATCCGAGACTTTTTAGATATTGACCGAAAACACAACTCACGCGGGAACTCCATATAACAATTTAAGAAATACATATTTCTCCGCATGTACTTTCGTAGTATTAAGTGGTTAACATTCCCAACTACAGTGTGTTATTTTAGAATAACTACTTCAAGAACATTTTGCCTTCTGGCTTCTCTTATAACCATGGTAATCACTGATGCTGAAGAAAGTCAAGTTTTCTCATTTGCTGAAATCTCCTAATTGCCACTGTGCGCAGATGATGACGCACGTTGTGCTCATAAATGAAAGGAAGAGTCAGTAGGACCTTGAAGTGCCTGTTCTGAAGTAACTATAGCAACGTTCACGAATATTTCAGGTAACAAAAAGATACGTGGTTCAAATTTCGGCGGCAGCGCATTTTATTTCTAATGCTTTATGTTCGAAAAATTTAATAATCTCCATAGGATGAGTTTCGACACTTTTTTTTAAATACATAAATTCGAATACTACTAGAAAATTCTACTGTTAGTGCGACATTTTTAGCATTTAACAAAATCATTATATTTATTTAATAAATATGGCATTGTCTAACATTTGTTAAAATTAATTAAAAATTGGTATTAGTTACTGAACGTATGCTTTACGTTGCTTGCGAAGAATAAAATATGTAAAAAAACTCGCATAGGTGCGGAAGAGAGACTCATTGTCAAAATATAAGAAGAGGTATACTGATGATCTGTACACAACCAGATCAGAAAAGCTTTGAATAGATTTGAAGCCATTATACTAACCAGCCAATAAGGATGCTTCACAAAATACTTATTGTTGCTTTCTACAGGTTCGTGGATTTGGAGTAATTGATGATAACTCATGATAAAGAATCAAAATACAATTTATTCGCCACAATTTATTCACAGTTATAGCCTTCCGGCAAACACAAAAGTACAGATCTCGACTTAGTCGATCATTCCCAAGCTGATCTCTGGACTCTAGACACTACGTTCTCCCAGGACAGGTTGTATATATATATATAGCTTTAACCTATCTTCGAGAATATTCTGGCTCCGTTTATAACATATCGCCAATTTTGTCACCATGTTTCGCCAAATGAGCGATTTTGAGCCAAATCTGGCAACCTGCCTTTCCCAACCATTTTCTTGCAACCCTAAGCGTCCTTCGCGGGGAAACTATCTTACCACGTAGCCGCTGGTCATTTCGCATTTTCTTGCAACCCTAAGCGTCCTTCGCGGGGAAACTATCTTACCACGTAGCCGCTGGTCATTTCGCAACAATATCTTTCTTTTATCCTTCTGGGAATGCACTTTGTTCCCTCCTTCAGTCAGTTATTGCACTGGAACTATTTTTCATTTAAACGAGTGGTTTTAGAGCATCGTCTTTGTTAATTTTAAGACTAATGTCAAGTAAAAGTCAGTACAATAAGCAAAGAATTAAAGAAATTATTGTTGCATGCAGGTCAAACTTCGTTCAACGCTTAAATTAACATAAAATTGCCAAAATTAAAAAATATATATCATTGACTGCAACTTCAATCTAGTGATATAATTTAATAAGCTTTTAAGCCTTCGCACAGACAAGAGTAATCATCATTTAACCAAGTCGCCAAGAATTTAGCCCTAAAATCCTAAAGTCCCTAATATGCTCATCAGTAAGTGATATTTTTCTTAATTATAATTCCAAAAATATGCTTCCACTTTGTACCTTGACGCCTACTGCTATAATTTTATAAACACATTTCAAGATAAAATATATGCATATGTGTGTACTAAAAGCAGTTATATATGACTAGTAGCTTCTGAATGTACAGATAACAAAGATGTAAGTGAAAACACTAACTTTAATTGACAATAGCCCCTTAACTATCTATTTTAATTTGGTTATTTCAGTTTTTCAACTTAAAATAGTAACTGCTTAAAATAAATCACCCTAAACTGCGTCATTTTGAAATTCATCTATATCATACGATTCTACCATAACGCTTGTGACTCAGATGCTAATATAATGCTTCATTCAATAATGATTTCAAGTTTAGAAACTGAAATTTAAAGATAATGAATCAAAGCTAAACTGAAACTAAATCATTCTGCAACAAACTTTCATCTTGAAAGAGTCATTCTCTCTCCTCTTCTTTCTCTACCTAAATCGCTGTTGCTGCTTTTATTAGAGCAAAATCTTAAAAAATATAAAGTTCTTAAGGCACAGGGGCCCGTTTTCCGCCAAGTTCTTAGCACCTACATATATTAAGAATAAAATACATGTTCAAGCGGCCTCACTGACTGCTACTGTCTTTAATGAGTATACATGTCATCATATACAAATTATTTCAAACATATACGGCTTGAATAATTGGTTTTATTTGCTCCTTTCTTATTTATGGTATTTTCAAAGATCCTTTTTTTTCTAACGAAAACCGAATAGTATGATGATAATTTATATTCTGCTACCAAAATTGTAATTTTGCAGAAAATGAGGATAAAATAGATCCATAAATTTTCTACATTGTTCAAAACCAAAACTATTTCTACAAATTTTTGTATTTTATTACATTTATTAATTATATAAATATTATAAATCTTCAGAACACATTTCTATCAAATTTTCGAAGGAAGACTTCCTTCATTGAAATTTTCAGCAAGAAGATAGATTCAGTACATAACGATAAGATTAAGTAAAGATTTTAGTCAATTTTTTTTAAAAAGCTCACTATTTTAAAATAGCTTGAGTTCGTACAAATGTGTTACGCTTATTAATTTATATTATTCTAATTTTATTAAATCTCCGTGGTATGAAAATATAAGAAACAATTTTAAGTATACGGTATTTTCTACCTCTTTCCAGCATGAAACAGTGGTTTGTCACCGCCGGGATTTGGCTGCTGGGTCCTCTATTCCCCAGTCATCCTTATTTTCTCCCTTCTTGCAGCATGCCTTCGTGGTGTAACGGTAGCACATTCGGCGCGTATTCGAGAGCTCCAGGTTCGTGTCCCGGCGGGAGCACTGCACACTTTTCACAGCTTCTGCTTCAAAGTAACCTAATGTCACTGCAAGTGAACCTCGAAATTCTAAAATTTTTAAACGCAAATTTCCTGCTTAAAATGCTTTAGTTGATATGTTGAATAACTATAAGATTCATTCTTAGATTAGGCTACGTATTTCGAGCTCTATGCGTATGAAGATACTCTGACACAGGTTTATCATTTTTAAAAAGAAAAACAATTTTGTGACAGAATGCTTAATTTCATTCCGAAACATAAAACAAAAGTAATTATAGGGGAAAAGCAGCGCATGTGACTCCATATATTGTTCGAAATAGAAACGTGAAGAAAAGAAGCCTTCCTCCTTCCTCCCCCCCCACCCGGAAAAAAGTATAGTAAGTGGCATTAAATGTGACCACGATTGTCGAAGGCAATTTTGAAGATATCAATAAACGGAGAACTGGAAGACAGCATGCAAATATAAAATTTAAAATAGGTAAAAGGTATCTTAGTTTGTCGTAGATGCTTTCAAGCGATTTTTTTCTCTTCAAGGAATAAAGATAAAAGTCTTGCAGAATATTTTTCCTTCTGAAGAAAGACTTGTGTCTGAGCACCCTCAAAATCGATACAGTTATCCGAAACCTATGTAAAACTAAAGTTGTTTCTTTGCCTAGTTTTCAATAGTTGACTGAAATTGAAATCAAGCTTTCTGGCGAATTAACACCTCACTTAAAACTATTTCTCAGTCACTCCGCAAATCTTAGATGTATTTTACCTTATTTGACGAAAGCTTTATTTGGCGACTTATTCTTTAAAAAAATTGGTGTATGATATTTTGACCATATTAACCCTTTCCTGCACGCTACCTTTTAAAGTCGGAGTTTTCTGTGGGTGGGCCCAAAGTGGCATACTGATTGAATAAAGCTTCGAAAAGAGTGCTGAAACAAGCATTGTTGTCAATGAACTGGCAGACGAGATGCGGAGAAACAAAGAATACAGACTCTCAGTTGTCCTATATTATCGGGGATCAAGGTCTGGGCACACCTAGGGTTCGCCGTTCGATTTTAGGCAAGATTTCAAGGTAAAAATTTAAAACTACTATAGAATAAGGAGATTAGCATACAGCCAAAAACATGACATAGGAATTTTTTTTCAGAATTCCTTTTATACCCTAAAAAAAATCTGGAAAATTTCTTTGAAAAATGAGGGTCTTAAAAAACTAAACACGGCTAAAATATATGGACTGGTTTGAGCTGCCATCTACTATAAATAAAGAAGGTTCAGAGAACCTATAGTAACCTATAATCCTTTTTCATTCAATTTTCCTGTGCGTACAGAAGGAAATTTTTAGGTGTGTCCAGACCGGACACACTGTGCCGCAAAGGGTTAACCGAATTGGCTAGTTACAATAAGCGATGTATTTTCCATAAAAGGTTTTTTAAATTCTAAATTCAAGTAATTAAATTTGGCACAGCAGCATAGAATATTTTTGTTCTGAAAGAGAAATTTCTGTCAGGCATTTTTTTATAAATCTGCGATAAATATTAATTTAAATTTAAGTTTTAACTTCGGTTAAACTTAGAGTGCTTACGTTACATCTATAAGAAAAATAAAATTAACCAAAAATTTTAAACTGCGAAGAAATAACAGTAAAATCTGAAATGAGTGTATGGTATATAGATAGTAATAATAAAATCCATCCAATTTTTACTTCAAAACGAAATATATATTAAACATGCATATTTATATAAATATATAAAGACATGCATTATCTACGTATTGCAAACTCTAAAACTGTAAGTTCAATAATTTTCAACGAAAACATACTTGTAACTGCAATATGCCTGTTAGCTTTTCCTTCGTCTATAACTTCCATGACTTCTTCGGGGCTGGTTACGAACCTCTCTGTCGCTCCCTATTCAAAACAAAAGGTGATTAATTTTATTTATTTAAGAAAACAAATGCAAAACTCTTCGTGTTCCAGAAGATAATCCATGTATGTAAACAACTTAATAACAGAAAGGAGATATAATACTGTTACGAATTTTGTATTTATCTCTACATATAATAAAAGAAACAGTCTGTCTGTCTGTGTGTGTGTCTTTCGTTTGTATTATGCGTAAGCTAATAGACCCACGGCATTTGGTACATAGGTGCATCTAGACAAGTGCCAGTGCACCTCGAAGCGATTTTTTCGAAATTCGAATTCGAATTTTTTTTATTTTATGTTTTATGACGAAATCGCGTCATTTTGAGACATAATGGGCTATAGGAAAGCGAGATTTTACTCTACACACATCGTCATGAAACGTAGGCACTTAGCTATTTTACGAACTTAAAATAAATTTCGTATATCAATAAATCGATTCAATATGAATTTATTTAACAAAGGGAGCTTAACACCTTTTCAATGGGATTTTTTTCTGAAAAAGTTTATTTTTAAAAATGTACAGTTTAATTTTCTTTGATTTTTGGACGCGTTAAACTTTCATCCTTGCGATTGCTTTTACAAAACGAATTATGGAAAAATGATAATATTTTGTATTTTTTAAGAATTTTTTAAATGAAGCTTCCGAGTACACTTCTCACATCTCACATCTTTAAAAATGTGATTTTGGCAACAATTTTCCTGTCTTATTGTTGTTGATAGATTTTTGATGAAATCGCATCATTTTGAAGAGTTTCATTCTTTTAGAAATATGGGTTTGGCAACAATTTTTCATCGTACTTCTTATGTCACTGTTTTTAAGAGATTGGCATATTTCATTGTCATTTTTATATACATATAATACATTTTTATTGATTTTTTTTTTTTGATAAAGTTGTTCTGCAGAGTAAAGTTCTGCGCGGAATTTTATATTTTTTGAGTTGCTTTCATATTATTTTTTGCTTATTCCACTGTTTGTAAGATACTAAAAAATTTTGCATGACTTTTGTTCTTCAACGGAAAGTTAATTTTTTTATTAGGATAATTAATATTTGCATTAAGGGATATAGCTTATTTCATTGTAATTTTTTCTCTTGAAAGTATAAGATAAAATATCATTAATTATACTTTGCTTTTCAGAATTTTTTGTTTTTTGCATTCTTTTATGTTATTTATTGCTCATTTCACTGTTTTTAAGATATTGAAAAGTTTTGGCTGATTTTTTTAGGAAACAAAGTTCTTAACCTCCTTTATACCATTTGAGTTCTTAAAATTTTGCAAAGGGAAGTTGGTTAATTTATTTATTAGGATAATTAATATTTGTAATAAGGGATGTTACTTATTTCACTGTAATTTTGTTATATGTAATAACTTTTTTTTTATGAAGAGTTTCTGTAGAGTAAAATTCTACGCAGTTTTTAAATTTAACGTCTAGTGTTCCCTTCAGCCATTTTTCCGGTACATTTAAAAGCCAGACGAAGCCTGGCAGCGAAGCTGGTAGTATGTAAATAATTTTAGTGAAATTGTAGTATCTCTTATATAATGTAATATAATGTAACATGAAATGCATAGAGACGAAGCTCCGCCGGAAAAATAAGATTACAAGGGCAGGTCCATTTACATTGAGATAAATAGCTAATGGCGAGGTAGCTTCAAGCTGGCGATGGTTTTGGCGACTATTTTTTGTCTCCAAATTTGGAGAAAAATAGTCCAAAGTCGCCAAACTTGACGACTATTTGGCGACATTTTGGCCCGATCTCTGTATAATTGTAATGTTCTGATCCCTATATGTAACTGTAACCATATCCCGCCATTTATTACTAGGACTATGCATGCCCTAGAGCACTTTCGAGAAATCGAAGGAACTGGAATTTCTTGGCGGTCAAGGCAAAACCATGTAAGATAGGAGAAAACATCAGTTCTTAGTTCAGAGTTGATTTCGGAGTATTGAAATTCTCTCCGTGCGAGTTTCGCTCTTCACTTGCGCTTTGCATTGCGTTCTCTTAAACTTTCTTCTTAATTTGAAGTGGTAACTACTGATTGTGCTCTATCATACTGACAAGAGTTGTACCAATAACTTTTGTGAATAGTTCCAGAAACGTAAGGTGTTTCTTTTGGGAAAATAAATTATCAAGCTATCATCGGTTCTGTGTGCAATTTCTCTTCTGCGTGTTGCTATCATCAGTGTGTGCCTTTCAGTCCATTACTAACCAGTACGTACGCAGCTATACAATAATAATACATCATATTGTTATATATATATATATACGCGTTCCTAATTGAATGAATACATTCAGAACCAATGATAGTTTCAAGAAATTTTTTTTCCATGAATAATTTACAGTTCTGGAACTTTTCGCAAATAATGTACTAGTACAACTCTTCACAATAAGACAGAGCATCAGTAGTTATCACTTCAAGGTACTAAGAAAGTTAAACACAAAGCAATAGAAAAAGTCTCCAAATGCATAAGCTCGCTCAGTGATTCCTCAATACTCTCAGTACACGGAGCAAAACGCTGAACTGAACTTAACTGCAAACTGATGCTCTCTCAAGTCTTATATACAGGGTGCGTCAGAAAAATGTATACACACTTTGAACTACCATAGAAAATTTATTTTCCAACCTACAAAGTTAAATTTCTAGAACAAGTAAGGCTATAGTCCAATTTGAAAAATAAGCGTATTTTCTGAACAAACAAAATGTTCTAAATAGTGTTTAAAATAAATGTTCAAAATGGTGGCCTTCATCTATACATTTCTGAGTACGAATCACAACTGATTCCATACCTCGCACTAAAAATAGGATTTCTACGCACACTGTTTGAATCTGATCCCAAAACGTGTCAAAGTGACGTAGTTTACGACAGTACACCTCATTTTTTACTGTGATCCATAAGAAACAATAGATGGCGTAAGGTCTGAGAGGGAAAGCGCAGGAAACTCAATTGATCCCCTGCGTCCTATCCACTGGTCTGTTACATTATCATTCATCCCTAGCACTTGCACCCCATTCATGTGATCCTTGGCTTGAAGATTTTTGTAGTGATCATTGAAACAGTCCTAGCTATAAAAATGAAGATTCATCACATGTAGCTGAGCGAGGATTCTCTGTTCGGCCTTTCTGCTCATCACACAATGTTCCATGAACCTAGAATTTTTCTCGTAGACGTGTAATTGTTAACCCTGAAGGTGGATCAATCCAATACTCAACATCTACACTGTCTCTAAACCCACAACAACATTCTCAGACTTTCAGATTTTTCCGCTCTTGGAAGTTCAAACATTCATCCGCCATGTCAATGTTAATTTGTTGGCATTAACCGGGTTGCACAGCTAGACCGACGACTCTGCTGTCACATGCTAAGGAAATATAATATTACTTTATTTTATAAACTTAACATTGTACGTATGATAATAAATTCTATATTACAGTTCAAAGTGTATATATATTTTTCTGACGCACCCTTTACTTTTATCTGTCCACCGAGAAACTTCCAGTACCTTCGATTTCTCGCAATTACTGGAAGGCATTATACAATTACAGCTACATAAGGCGGAATACAGATACAGTTACATAGGGTAGGATACAGCTGAAGTTACATGGGGATCGCACCAGTTACAGTTACACAGGAATCGGACCAAAATGTCGCCTAATGGTAGCCAAGTTTGAGAAATTTTTGGCGATTTCTCGCTAAAATTAGCGATTATTTGCCAAAACCATCGTCAACTTGGCGCTTTGTTAGAATGTGTAACATGTTTAAATGAAGTATACTGTGTCTCGTTTTTTAGAATAAGTTGATAAATTACAATCAATGCGTAATTTAAAAACAAAACTTTGATCCCGATTTGTTACCTGATGACGACGTTTGAACTATTTAATATCTCTCTCTGAACATAAATGTTTTATTTGTACAATCTTTATGTATGATTATCGCTATATTATGTACACCCCGTGACTATATCAATATGACGCCTTGTATGTCCATGTAGTTTATCGTTAGACTCAGTAAATTGTCTAATGGGGGAATTCCGAAACAGTAAGAACTTCTCTATAAAGGTTAGGCAGTGATCACCTTTGATGGTGTTTAAGTTTGGCGCTATCTCGCCAAAAACATTTACTTCGATGTAAAGTGTACCTTGCAACCCTGTTTTTTCGGCGGTGCTTTGCACTCAGAGGTCTTTCATGTTTCATTATAAAAGAGATACTAAAATTTACATAAAATTTCATTAAAATTATTTACATGCATACATAATTCGTAACAATATCTATATCTGGAAAGGACAAAGAATATTATTATGTATAATAACGCAAATAAATACTTTAATAAGAAGATAAAATATAATACTGTAAGTAATAATACTATAATCTAAGGAATATATATAATAATAACAGCCATAAAAATAACACTTAAAAATGTAATAATAATAGAAAGGAGATATGTATATAATATAATAATGTATAGATAAAACAGTAGATAAAAAAAGAATAATACAATATTTCTTAAAAGTTTGGTTTATTAGATTACGGCAAAGCACTCGAGGGCTATCTCGCCTTAAAGGAAGGATGCCTTCGTGGAGGATTTTTAAAGGGAAACTGGCTCGTATACACGTTATACATGGGGAAAGCACCCATGCAGCCAGCTCGTTCGCGGGATTCGAACCTCGGACCGAACTACCAGTGTTCAGCGACGTTACCGCTCGGCCGCTGGTGGGCCCAATATTTCTTAAAAGATTAAACAACAAATAAAGTTGCGAAAGACAATAAAATAATGACACTTTTTTTTTTTTTTTTCATTTTTGCTCCACCTTATTTAATGTTACGGTGGAGGTTATTTTCTAATTATTTAATGCTTAGTTTAAAATTCTTTATTTAAATTCATTACTTAGCACATCTTAGGCTTAGTTACTAAACAGATAGTATAATGTTTTTATTTCTAATTTTTCATTTGCTCTAAAATGTTTTTTCAAAATTTTGTTACTCTGATATTACAGATTTTAAAAATTAATTCCACCTTTTATTATTCATATTTATTTCCTTTTATACATTTAGTATTTTTTGGGGGAAGGAAATCAAACTTTCCTTAATTTTTTTCTCCATACATTGGATTGCTTCTGTTATACATGTTTTTTGGACTCGGTCCGCTCAAATTGAAAGTTATTATTATTACTTGATTTTGATGGCGTAATGTTCTTAAAAAATGTGTTTAACCCGGGCTGTGAGATTTCAAAATTTAGGTACTTTTTTGTTTTCGCTTGTGTTGGATTGCTTGTATTGTAAGGATCTTAAGTTTTACTAACGTTTATTTTATTTTAAAACTTTACTATCTTTTCTTATTTTCCACTTCCGACCAGAATTAAATGCTTTACTTGTTTATGCAAATTGTACTTGCTAACACCCAAGTATTTAAGTTGTGGCTTTTCGCCAAGAGAGAGAGGGAAAGTGAGCCGCCTTGCCACTGCATTCTGTAAGAGTTTGCTGCTTGCCTTTAAGGCCAGAGGTTTAGTCCTCTTGATATTTAAAACGTATTGTAGTTTTGACAGTTTGCGTACTACATACGTAATCTTTTAAAAGGCCAGTCTTAGTGTTAGGCATTTGTAAACTAATTCAAAGTTAGCTCTTATTTAAAATTTTAGTTAGTAGTTTTATATTTTTACGTTCACACCACAAGTGGTTGGTCTCTGTATCCTGAAGTGCGGGAGCGCCTGTGATTTTATAGAGAATAAAGTCAATCCTTCCTGTTCGTGTTGTCTATTCAACACATATTTGAACATAGCTTGAGTAAACTCCGTGTTCCTATTCAGGACACATCATGTTTCCAAAGCAAATAAAAAGACATACAAGTCCTGAGAGTATTACCAGGTTTTTGTTTTCTGGACTCGGTCTACACAAAATATTATTTCCATGTTTTGTAAAATTTGTTTATCTATTTTGATGTTATAATTTTGAAACTCTTTGCTCTGTTTAATTCAGCCTATAGGGTTTGGACTAATAAAGATACAAATTACTTTGATGGTTTATCTTAAGATATTTTTTAAGTTTTTAAACTTAAATTTTTTTGTCTTTGGTTTAGATAATAGGCTAATTTATTTCTTTATTTCGTCACGCCCTGATAAGGGTGCAGTGAAAAATGTAAATTTCTTATTCCATTTTTAGTTTTGGCATGGTTTCCTTCCTTTTTCTTGCAGTTTGCTATTGTGCTTCTGGTATTTTTTTTACATAGGTTTATTCCGAAATGAATGCAGTATGAATTTTAAAGGCACTGTTTCGAAATTTATTTCGTAAGTACATTGCTGAATTTTAGTAGAATACAGCCTAAATTTTCATCTTTGTCATTTGTCCCCACTAAGATTTGGATCTTTAATGAAAGTTTTTGCTAAAACAAAATCATGTCTGATTCCTAAACCCTGTATCAAAATATTGGAGACAAAGTATGTCTGATGGAAAAATGCTATTAATACTGTTACGAATTTGGTATTTAAAAAGCTAATGTTAGTTCGATTATAAATTAAATGGTTTCATTTCCCGCGCAGTGCAGCGCGTGACGAATATTAAAAGAAGAAAGTTAAGCCGGAAATTTAAAAATACAAGAGTACGTGCATTTAACATTAAATAAATAAATATGTCTTTTTGATTTCGAGAAAGTACCAGAAAATTCTAGCGCGTGATTTTAAAATCTTATAAAAGGAGGAAAACATCTCAGTTCGTAGTAGTAGCAAAAGAGCCAAATTCTCCTTTTCAGACGTCATCGGAAGTTCACTCCTGTGAATGTAAATATAAAAATTAATGATCAACCCCTAGCAATTGTTTCAAGTACCAAGTATCTAGGAGTGGTCTTCGACTCACAGCTGTTATTCAAAGAACACACGGAGTATGCCTTGCGCAAAGCCACCGCTGCTAAAATGTCTCTTTACCCTTTAATAAGAAGAAATGCTAAATTAAATATCAGTCTCAAGAAGAAGATCTATATCAGCTTAATAAGACCCACCCTACTTTATGCAGTGCCTATCTGGGCCACTGTGTACAAGACTTATAGACACAAACTACAGGTCTTTCAGAAAAAATACTCAGACAAATTGTTGACTCCCCATGGTTCGTACGTAACCTGCAGATACATAAAGAACTAAAAATAAGACCCATAGCTGATCACATTCTCACCACGAGCCACCATTTCTATGCTAAAATAGAACTTTCTCAATACGAACATATCTGTGATCTGATAAATTATGATCCTACTATAGAAATTGCAGCAAAGCGCCCAAGAGGCATCTTCCATAACAGCAAATGGTGAAATGTGTATATATTGTACATAGTACTATTATCTTTATTTTATCTTTATTGTGTCATTTTACCAGTGTCTTTGAAACTTTATAGACTTATGGACATGATCCGTGTACCTGGATCTTCAAAGCACTGACCTTATATTTGTCATTTTCGTAATCTCCTTATTGTTATATCAGAAATTTTGTAATATTGTGGACTTATGGACATAATCCGTGTACCTGGATCTTCAAAACTCTGATTATTTATTGCTAGTGTAAAATGTTTTTCAGCATTTGCTACTTCGCTCAAATACCGCCATCTCTATATGTACATAGTGTATAGTTTCAGTAACTCATGTGCCTCAGTGTTGTACAAGAACTTTAGTATTTAATTTCTCAGGCCAAGACTTCACTGCATTTTGATATCTACTATTTCAAGATGCATTGGCTGTGGACAGTTCACGGAAGGGTGACCCCCACGTGACTACCACTGTCCAATCTGTGTTTTACAGCAAGGATGAATTTGAATATTTTGTTTAGCTAATCTGTTGCACATAGTTGTGCCATTTGTCTTAATTTAGATCGCGATATTAGTTTAATTATTCTAATCTGGATAACCTGTTTCAAAACTTGATAATTATTAATATATCCAAGATTTCTCATTGCACGCGTAAGCTGCTTTGCTCGGAGTCTGAACTTGGGTGGTGACCACCCACGTGACAGGCTCCTGCCAATCATCTCCCTCCACTCCCCCTGCATTTCACAAAATTTGACAAGTTTCGCCTAGTTGGCGCGGCGTAAATCGCCTTAATTAAAAACTTAAGTACCAACGCCTTAGGGCAATTTACCAACAGAGACAGTTAAAGTAGCGGTTGGCTACTAATTGCCGCCTAGCCATTAACTCGATTTCGAGTTCGTAGTAGTTGCTTAGTTTGTTGTTGTTTAGAAAACTGCTCTTGTTAATTGTAGCAAATTCGCGGATTAGCTTTCTTTAATTAAATTTCTTTAGTGTACGCTGTTTTGAATTACGTTCTATTGGACATTTGAGTAGTTAAAAGATAACTACTGTGAGATATTGTAATACTGCATGATAATTTGAGAAAATTTAAGCATTTTTGTTGTGATAATAATAAATTTTTGTTCATTTTTCATCGGACTTGTGCATTCTTTTCGTAACGAACCCGTACGCACACAACAATTTTTGGTGTCAGAAGTGGGATTTTGAATGCCAATTACAAGAGCGATGGAAGAACAATTCAGGCAAATTAAGACTGCATTTGCTGCTTTCCAAGAAAAGATGGAAGGGGCCGTCAACTCCGTTAAGGAAGAAATGAAATTGGGCCAGGAATCCGTTAAGGAAGAAATGAAATTGGGCCAGGAATCCGTTAAGGACGAAATGAAAGCCGTTCAAGCTGGTCAAGAAAAGATTGAAACATGTCAAAAAGAAATGAAAAGAGAAATTACCTGCATAATAGAAAATAAATTTGAAGCTATCGAAGGCAGAATTGACACAGTTTAAAATAAAGTTGGACAAATTGAAGAAAAAGTTTCTTCCGTAAAAGATCAAATTGAAGAAAGAGTTTCTTCGGTGAAAGAAGAAATAGAAGAAAAAGTTTCTTCTGTAAAAGAACATATAGAAGGGAGAGTTTCTGCTGTGGAGGAAAAAATTGAAGGAAGAGTTTGTGCCGTCCAACAGCAAATCGAACAACAAATTGATGATATGGTTTTTGCAGTAGCCAAAGAAGTAGATATTTTAAATTAATTCGTAGCGACGGCAGGGAACAATAGTCATGGTTTTAAATTTTTACCGATGCCTGCTCGTGCATCTCTGAAGCTATCCACATATGATGGGAAGACATCCTGGCAAGTGTACAAGACCCAGTTTTCTATCGTTGCGGATGCGAATGCATGGGATTCCCAAACTAAGGCCTGTCATCTCGCCGCTTCTCTGAGAGCAGACGCAGCGGATATCCTGCAGACGCTTCCCGAAAATCAAAGGCTAGATTTCGAAGCTCTATCCGGCGCTTTGGCGAGAAATGTTTAAAAGACTACAGCAGGCTCCAATTAAAATCCCATCAACAGAAGCCCACCGAAACACTTCAGAAGCTCGCCACGGATGTTCAAAGCCTGTCACATCACGCCTTTTTGGAGTGCCCAACAGAAACAAGGGAAATCCTGTCCCTGCAATATTTCATCGATGGCATCCGGGACCCTGAAATACAGAAAGCACTGCGAATGGCGGATGTTAAAGATCTGAAAAGCGCTTTAGTGTACGCCATGAAATTTGAGGCAGCCCAGCAAGCCACCCGTCGAGACCGCCATCTAGTCAGTGCTGCTCAAGTCCAGGAGCCAGGGGATGAAGTAACTGCTTGTTTAGACGATTTAACTAGACAAATGAATGCCTTGAGACGGAATATTGGTGACAAGAAACAGACTGTAAAATGCTGGAACTGCGGTGCTGAAGGGCACATACGACGAAACTGCAGAACACCCCAGGGCACGGATGTTAAGACCGCTCCTAACAAAAAGCAGGGAAACTAATTAGTGGCCATCTCGCGGGGCGGAGGTTGCCAGATAATGAAAATCCCCAGTTTAAAGCGCTTCAGATTTCTGCAGTGAGAGGCGGCAGTAATGGTCTTTTCATAATAGGACGTATTAATGGAGTTCCCTGCAATATGACGATAGATACAGGAGCCAACGTTACCATCATCCGAAAAGATTTGGCTCAACAACTGGGAAGCAAACTTATCTGAACGCCGCCCTGCGTTACCCTCCAGACTGTGTCCGGTGAGAAGATCGACATCGACGGAAAAGTAAATGTTAACATCACGTTTGGAAGTGCCTCTTACCATCACACGGCATATGTAGCAGAGATCACTGATTCTTGCATACTCGGATTGGACTTTGTAAGGAAATACAATTTTTCCTTGGACTTTAAAAATAACGAATTGCATTCTGCATCTGAGGACATAGCGTTATTTGGAGTTAATGATGAAGAAGTTAAATCTGTCTATAAAATTATAGCACAAGACAATATCACAATACCAGCAAGAACAGAAATTTTACTTCCTGGATCCATAGCCGAAAACAGAAATTTCCGCTACGGCATCATAGAATATCCCAATAACTGTAATAGCCCAAAAGGAGTACTAGTAGCCTCAACACTCGTCGACCTATCCAGAACGGTTATCCCAGTGAGAGTCGCCAATGTAACTGAGAAGACGAGAGTTATTAAGAAAGGTGAAGTGGTTGCAACATGTACTCCAGTAAATAGCATTGAAAGAAACAGTAACAACCTAGAATCCGTGTCTTCAGAAAGCATTACATCAGAGTTACTCCAGAATGCGCAATTAAACGATGTAGAGAAGACTGCTTCCGATCGCATCATTAAAGATCTTCAAGTTGTTTTCTCCCGCTCATCTTCTAACGTGGGTCTAACTAGTTTGACACAACATAGAATCGGTACCGGCGATCATCCCCCGATCAAGCAACATCCAAGACGTCTACCGTTTGCTAAACAGAGAGAGGTACGAACACTTTTAAAGGATATGGAAGAAGGCGATGTCATCGAGCCTTCAGCAAGTCCATGGGCATCTCGCATCGTCCTAGTCAGAAAGAAAGACGGCTCAACAAGATTTTGCGTCGACTATCGCCGGTTGAATGAGGTTACGAAGAAAGACAGTTACCCTCTTCCTAGAATTGACGACATTCTAGACACTCTTTTTGGAAGCAAGTGGTTCTCAATGCTTGATTTAAAGAGTGGGTATTGGCAGGTAGAAATACACCCTGATGATAGAGAAACGACGGCATTTACTACGGGACAAGGGCCTTAGCAATTCAAGGTGATGCCGTTTGGACTGTGTAATGCGCCGGCAACATTCGAACGCCTCGTAGAAACTGTTTCGAAAGGTCTTTCCTACGAAGCCTGTCTGATATACCTGGACGATATCTTCATCGTTGGAAAGAGTTTTGAAGAGCATCTAGAAAATCTTAGAAAGGTGCTTCAGAAACTGAAAAAGCCAATCTGAAGCTGAGTTCCGCTAAAGGCAAATTGTTCCGAAAGGAAGTGACTTACCTGGGACATGTCATCTCTGCAGAAGGTGTGTGCACGGATCCTGAAAAGGTGTCAGCCGTTAAATCCTGGAAACGTACCGAAAATGTCCATCAGCTGAGATGCTTCCTAGGGCTTTGCACCTACTATAGGAGATTCGTGAAGGACTTTTCTTCCATCGCAAGATCTCTTCACAAGCCGACAGAGAGCAGGCAAAAGTTCTTGTGGACAAAAGAATGCGAGGATGCATTTAACAACTTAAAAGAGGCTTTAACATCTGCTCCGATCCTGACGTATCCTCAGCTTGACAGACCATTTATTCTCGACACAGACGCGAGCAATGAAAGTGTCGGTGCTGTTTTGTCCCAAGAAATAGACGGCCAAGAACGTGTAGTGGCGTACTGGAGCAAGTGCCTGTCTAAGCCGGAGAGGAATTACTGTGTCACCAGGAAAGAGTTGCTCGCCATAGTCAAAGCTGTAGAACATTTCCATCATTATCTATACGGCAAAAGATTCCTCCTTCGCACGGACCGTGCCTCATTGGCCTGGCTTTTAAATTCCAAGAATCCTGAGGGTGAAATAGCCAGGTGGATACAGAGATTCCAAGAATATGACATCACTATCCGTCATCGTAAGGGATCATCACACGGAAACGCCGATGCCCTGACTAGAAGACCTTGCCAAGAAAGCTGCCGATATTATTCCAGGGTGGAAGCGAAATACGAGCTGCTGACTCCGGTCGCAAGACAAATTATAACATCAACATCGTCTGATCGAGAGCCGTGGAGTGATGATGAAATCAGGAAAGACCAGCTGGAAGACCGCGACATTAAACCCATAATTGGTTTAATGGAGTCATCAAACAGAAAACCTACCTGGCAGGACATTTCTATCTCTCTAGTCCTACAACCAAACAATATTGGGCACTCTGGGATTCACTTCACATTCGAAACGGCGTCTTATACCCGAAATTCGAATCGGATGATGGGAAGACGTTCCGATGGCAGCTGATACTTCCAAGATCCCGGATTCCTGATGTCCTTAAAGAACTACATAACAGCCCTACAGGAGGCCACTTTGGAATAATGAAAACCTTGCAGAGAGTTCGTGAGCGCTTTTACTGGAATAATGCAAAGGATGACGTGCAAAAGTGGTGCCAATCATGCGATGTCTGTGAAGGTCGGAAAGGACCGAGGAAACGCAGCCGAGCAAGCTGCAAAGTTACAATGTAGGTGCGCCGTTTGAATGTATCGCCTTTGACATCTTGGACCTCTGCGACGAATACATACTCCTTGTCATTGATTACTTCACCAAGTGGCCTGAAGCGTATCCTATTCCTGATCAAGAGGGTATTACAATAGCTGAGGTTATGGTACAGTACTGGATTTCCAGGTTCGGAGTGCCTCTTCAGTTACATTCCGATCAGGGAAGGAATTTTACATCAGCAGTAATCAAAGAACTATGCAAACTACTCGGCGTTGACAAAACCCAAACGACGCCATTACATCCCCAGTCGGACGGCATGGTAGAGAGGTTCAATCGAACCATCCTTAATAACCTCTCATTAGTGGTTTCCAGAAACCAACAGGATTGGGACAAAAAATTACCACTGTTTTTACTGGCTTACCGCAGTGCTGTCCACGAGACTACCGGCTATTCCCCATCACAGATGCTCTTCGGTCGTGACCTTCATCTGCCTTGTGATCTCCTGTTTGGTCGCCCTCCGGATGCTCCTTCATCGCCTGAGGGATATATTCAGGATCTTCAGGCCCTGTTTGAAGTGATGCACAACTTTGCACGAGAGCGAGTCAACTTGGCTACGGAGAAGATGAAGACCCGCTACGACACAAGAGCTACTGAACATCAATTCCACGAAGGAGACAAGGTGTGGTTGTGGAATTCGACTCGACGGAAAGGACTCTCTCCGAAATTACAGTCACCTTGGGATGGTCCGTACACGGTCCTGAACAGACTGAATGACGTCGTGGTTCGGATCCGTAAGGCTTCGAACTCTAAGCCTAAAGTCGTTCATTACGACAGGTTAGCTCATTACTATGGCCATAGTACGTAATGTAAATAATTGTAAATAGTATAAGACCATGGTCCTTTTTTGTTTTTAAATGTGTATTTGATTTGATTTGTATTTAGTATTTGATTTGCATTTAGTATTTGATTTGCATTTAGTATTTGATTTGTATTTAGTATTTGTTTTGTATTTAGTATTTGATAGTATTTGATTTGTTTAAGCTAGTTATTGCATTTATGTTCATGTTGTTTATTATTGTAATGTAATGCTTAGTATTGCACTTATGCCTTAGTTGTAAGTTTGGCTTCCTGTCCAGGGATTGTACTGCCCGGGACGTGCAGTCCTTGGGAAGGGGGCAGTGTTACGAATTTGGTATTTAAAAAGCTAATGTTAGTTCAATTATAAATTAAATGGTTTCATTTCCCGCGCAGTGCAGCGCGTGACGAATATTAAAAGAAGAAAGCTAAGCCAGAAATTCAAAAATACAAGAGCACGTGCATTTAACATTAAATAAATAAATATGTCTTTTTGATTTCGAGAAAGTACCAGAAAATTCTAGCGCGTGATTTTAAAATCTTATAAAAGGAGGCAAACATCTCAGTTCGTAGTAGTTGCTTAGTTTGTTGTTGTTTAGAAAACTGCTCTTGTTGATTGTAGCGAATTCGCGAATTAGCTTTCTTTAGTTGTTTTGAATTACGTTCTATTGGACATTTGAGTAGTTAAAAGATAACTACTGTGAGATATTGTAATACTACATGATAGAGAAAATTTAAGCATTTTTGTTGTGATAATAATAAATTTTTGTTCATTTTTCATCGGACTTGTGCATTCTTTTCGTAACGAACCCGTACGCATGCAACAATACTAAATACCAGTTAGTCCTTCTAGATGTAGGAAAACACTTTCCTAGTTTTATCTTTTTAATGCCTAAATCAACCACGTGAGATAATTTTACAATTTAATTTGATAATTTATACGTGAATTTGAAATATGCATTGCTTACGTATTTTACAAACTGTTATCATTAGTTATTAATTTTTCTACTGGCATATTGTTATATTCTAAAACCGTCGCATAAAAATGTTATATTTTATTTCCCCTTGTCTAGTGATAACATTGTACAAGTAGTATATTGTTCACCGTCCTTAATGTGATCGCGGTTCATGTTATAGTTAGGGTATTGTTATGTGATTGCCGAAGTACCGGCCATTTGTGTAAGAAAACATAAAAAAGACATTGATTATTGGGATCAACAAATTGGTTAATATGATTAATATGTTAGAGAATAAATTTTTTAATTGAACTAAAGCTGCCAAATAAGTTAAAAATGCATTTTAAAAATTGCCAAGTGACAGAGAAATGTTGCCAAGAAAGCAATCAAGTCACCAAACACCTTCGTTCCGATTTTATTCAAACATTTAAAATAAGCACAAAAACAAAACTTAATTCCACATAGATTTTCAATAACTCTGTCGATTTTGAGGGCATCAGATGCAGGTCACTCTTCTTCAAAAGCAAAAAACGCCTGAAGAATTTTTCCCCTGAAAACGCCTAAATTAAACTAAAGTTGCTTTTTTTGCTAATTTTAGATTTTACAATGGCAAGTTCTTTTCCAGTGAGAGGATGTCCTCCGAGTATTAAGATTAGCTGTGCAGCATCGGTCCAATAATTCCCAGAAACGATCGATTCATTAAAAAAATTTGTATTTTAATATACTTGAAAATAAGTATTTATATGTTTCTAGATATTTTTACATTAAATTAGTTACATCCGATTGCTATTTTAGAGGATATTTTTCTCATCGTTTAATGTTATTATTCGGTTAATGTTATCAAAATACTTGTACAAAAACGTAATCATATTAAGTGGCGCCTACAGTACTTCCTTTTCAGTTACAAGGCACAGCATTTTATTTCTAGAAATCCGAGATTTCATCTTTTACAATTTTAAGAATGCATTTAGATCCATCAAATCACTTACCTTTACGAAAGGAACTCTGTTTTTATCTTCGTGGACAGACAGATTGGTTTTGGATACTGCCAATAAATAGAAACGTGAGTTACATAAAATATACATGGCAATAGACAATGACAAACAAGGAAGGGTTTTTTGTGCATGCAAAAACAGATACTTACCATCGAGGAGATCACGAATTTTATCTAAATAAATTTCGAAATAGGAAATCTGAAAGAAACAAATTATTACGTATATAAGAAACAAATTACTGAGCATATAAAAAATTACAAAATTAGAATGAATTAACAAAAAATTATTAATTATTAAGAAACAAGTTTCACAAGCCTACAAACTTTGTTGTTGTGTCATGATTTTTTAATTTTCTTAATTAATTAATTGATTCATTTAATCAATTTAATTGATTCCTATGAATGTTTTAGCTCCAAATCCGAAAATGACGTTTGTTTTTTCCCATCTTGTCAGGGTTTTTCAGAAATCGCATCCTTCAGAATTTGTTGATAGTCGATGAATTGCGAAACTATGAGAATTTAAAATGAACTTAAGATCATTTTTCGTAAACCTTATTCTCTTTACTTTCTTGTACAATGTAAAGAAAGCATTGAATTTGCGAAACATTTTGGTTATAAGATTTCAACAGATATATAAGTTTTTCCCGACTCCATTTTGACTAAATACGAGTATGTTCCATTGTGACATCTGTAAGTACGCATGTCGCACAACTCAAAAGCGGTTTACCGTAAAATGCTGAAATTTCGTATTTGGAAATTTTGAATAATTTCGGCGTGCCGGCTGTATGTATCTCGCATAACTCAAAAACGATTTGCTCTAGAATGCTTTTCTAAATGAGCACTTTGAGCTAGAAGACCGTATCTAACGCATAATTACAAATGAAGTAACTTTAAATAAAGAGCAGCAAAAAGTGTGTATAATTTAAGTAGAGAACGAGGAAGCCTTGCGCTTCCCTAATCAGATTTTTTTAATATTTTGTTAAAGCACTAAGCGTTTGATTTTAGTAGATGGCAATAATGAATAATATTTTCATTAAAGAAAGTGAAAAATGTAAACGTCTTCTGCATAATTTGTACTTGAACAAAAATTGAATTCACATAATTTTGACGTTTTGAATTGCAGTTTTCTTATTATAAACATAGAAAATCCTACATAAAATGCAATCACTTGCTTATATTTGCAGAAAAAAATTAACATCTGTACCAATCTGAATTTGCATATATTATTATTCCTTAACTGTTTTCAAAGCTTGGCATTAGTTATTTTTCCCAACCTATTAAATACCGGTTTTCATTTGTACCATGGCTAAATGATTGGCTTTAAATTTTTGCGGCAATTTACACAGACAAAATTCAAAGTCAAGAGATTTTCAATCATAATAATTTCAATCATAATCATAATATAATGCACTATAGTAATCGATATCTTTCAAGAATACAGTATAATACATTAGAAGACTAACAACGTTCTGCATTAAAACATATTCAAAGAAATTAAATCTGATGTGGACACCACATGACTTCACCACACACATTCTAAATTATGTACAATTTTTGTAGCACTTATTTCCTTGAATTATTCTAACTTAGTTAACCGATCCCAGATGATCGAAAATAACATCTAAACAAGCTGAAAATAACATAAAAAAACTGCAAATTTTGAAATTTAATATCCCAGTTATTTCTTGGTGACACGGTTCCTTTCTTAACTTTCTTGGTCACAAGGTGAAGATTAATTCGAGTGTTGTTCTCCGTGATATGGGCACTCGGACCTCAGTTGGAGTGTACGACAATCTCCAAGATGGCTTTTGAGCTAAGTGCTCGCCCTGAGCCTAATATCGGGGGATTTAGTTAGGTCCAGCCGGAGTAATGTCATTTAGTTGACGAGGCGCGTATAAGTTTGAGTTAGTTAGTACCACGATGTTTTAGAACTGCGATATTCTCTCCTTGCTTTCTTTTCTCCCAGGATGCTTTCTAGACAAATTTTTTCCTTTGCGTGGTTTTTCTCTTCGATGTTTCCGCCTGTAACCCTTAAAATTGGGGCTAAAAGAATTTTATACTGTATATAAGGGAGGGTCTTCAAACCCTTCCTGAGTTCCTCGAGTTAAACCAACTCGTTCTGCGAATCAAAATAAAAGTTGGAAAAAAATTTATTAAGCACTAACACTAGTTGAGTAGCATTTATCAAGTGATATATCCATTAAAAAACCACGAAAAATCACAAAGTTTGCTAATGAAAGACAGGAAACAACTTATCGAAATATAAGTAGATTCGATGTTGAAATCTAAATTTTAGTAAGAGCAACTCGTAATTTTTTTCCTCAGAGTCATGTAAAATACTCAGAAGTTTTCAGGCAACTACAAACATTTTAAAGCCATTCGGGACAAATGTTGAAATGGAAAATCTTTCTCAAAATATATGACAACAAAAAAGAAAATACAGAAACAAATGCATATTGTGAAATGTTACTATCTATAACATCAATAGAGCTAGACCTGAACAGTTTGTGTAAAAAAATGCAAGCACATCCCTATCAATAAATGTAATTTAGGGAACATATAGATCACGAGTTTATACTATTAAAGATTGAATCATATTAGTTTTATGTTAAAATGTTTCAATAAAAAATAAAATACTTTTCTTTAATTATCTTTACATAAAGTACCTATAACATATTGATCTACTTCAAAAACTATTTTAAGATATACGTTTTTTAAGGGTAAACTCTAGAGTATGAATAAATATAATCTTCAATGGATAACTGCAAAGAATATATACTAATTAAATGTATAACCAGCGTTTATTTACATTCGTTCCATTTTTTGTGATGAAAATATATATTCGAATTAAAATTTCTGTTGGTTAATAAATAGTCTGTCACGTTTCATTTGAAGTCTATTTTTGTCACTATTCTGAAGTTAATAGTCTATTTTAGTCTATTTCTATCACGTTTAATTTGAAGGAAAAAACTCACCTTAATGTGGAACTCAATATTTTCATCCATGGAATAGATGTGGTTGAATATGTCGTTCACAATTCTAGGTATGATGCCTTGTTGGATATGGTCCCCGAGGATTCCCTGAAAAGCAGTTTTAAATAATTATTTCATAGTAATCAATCACATAAATAGATAATAAAATATCACGGGTACTTCAAAGCCAAAAGGTTTAACATCCAAATAGAATGTAAAAACTTGTTAAGTATTTTACAGTTAAACCTTGGTTCATGAATTTTATTTTTCCCCATCACAGTAAATCATTCGAAATATTCTTAAACTGAAACAATTTTCCTCATAGGAATTAATGTAAAATGAATTGATTCATTCCCGAATTCCAAAGGACTGCTTAGAAAACAGTGTTTTATTGTTAAGTTCGTAATGCAAAACAAGTGGTTTTCATTAAATCATATAACATTTACTTGGTCTAGCAATGTAAATCTAGGACTATAACTCTAACACACATGTAGTGAAATATCATTATGTGTGAGATAGCATGATATAGTCTTACGAAAGTTTTAAAACAACCATTTTAGTTAAACTGAAATTTTAACAAAAGAGGCACGATTCAAACTACAGATAACCACACCTGTGGATCTTAGTTTTAGTTTAATTCTTAGTCTTTTAAGTTCAAGCCCAAGTGCGGGCTTTGTTTGTACACTCCCAGGCGGAGTTTTGTTAAATCTTATTGGAATAATAAAGGGTTAGTTACCCTTCCATCTTGTCGTTTCTTGTCACACGAACTAGTTAGCGATTATTCGCTTATCAGTTCTTAGATTCTTCACTTCGAACATTAACTTAGAATTACAAAGTGAGGAACTCTACAAGTTAAATAGTAAGCTAAATGTTGGCTCACTAATTTATCAACGCGTCAATTTAAAGTATAGAAAACCAGAGAACGCAAAAGCCGAGACAATTACATTTAACTGGAGCTGGACATTACATTTAACTGGAGCCGAGAGAATTACATTTAAGTGGAGCTGCATATAACCACGCAGAGCGCATGCCACACCCTCTCTCTCAAGATCAAAAAGCTCAGCTTAAATATACAATCAACTACGTAGTTTGCATTCTGATGAAAAAGACAGAAAGAAGAAGTTAAAGTACAGATCTAAATCCTTATAACCCGTTAGTTATAAAAAACCTTACAATCTAACAGATATATAGTATTTAACACAGTAATTAAATGTATATAAACAATCTGACACTCAAACATAGAAAAACAATAAGCCTATTAATATACAGATATTTTTTTCTGCACTTCAATTAAACTTATTTCCTCGAATTATTCCAACTTATTTATCCGATTCCTTAATGCAAGTTGAAAAGGACATCAAAAACTGTGAATTCCGAAACTAAATATCTCAGTCTATTTTTGTCGTTCGGGAGTAACATTTCTTATATTTGTTTCATAACGAGTAAAATATGTTCTGAAATACAAGTATAGGAATAGGGAGATCACCTTAGTTAAAGTTAGATTTCATTATTTGTCCATTTTTTTTTATTTGATATTGTCGAAAAGCAAATTTTTCGTCATTTATAGTACTTCTGTGACTGGGAGTGTACGACTACGATCAACGATTGCAAATTAAAAGCCGGGTAATGACACCTAAGCCGAGTAAGAGAGTGGGTAAATATATATATAATTTTAGTATTGATGATTGCAACAATTAGATGTCATATCAGCCCAATATATAAAATTTCAACGTTCTACGGCTAATCATTTTTGAGTTATGAGAGATACATGCATACATACATACATGCGTAAAGACGGAACGGAAACGTCCCCTTTGAATAAATTTTAAATCCCTTTTATAATCCTTTTTAGAGAAAAGAGTCCGTTATTCGGTCCTTACGTATTGACACCACGCAAAAAATATTCCAAATGGAATCGGAACCGTCAAAACCATGGAGGTAAGAAAGGAAGGAGTGGCCAACCGACACTAGAAGTGAAGCACTGCTTGGAAGCTTCGGTCACCAGATGGGGTGTTCTTTGTTTACATTCAGAAGCTCGCTTGACAGTGTTCTGATAGTATTCTGACGCACGATAGTTCCATACAAATCGAAAAAGGGGACACTTTCGCATGAAAGAAACATTCATAGTGTGATGGATTTGTATAGTTTAGTGACATTTACGCAAAAAATCATATCTTGGTTATTTTTCGATAACTAACAGCGATTATCATTATGAATTCTAAGCTGTTGAACTACAAAAATATAGATTTTAACAAAAATGTTATGCTTAAAGAATGAAAAATACCTTACGGTACTTTTAAAATATTATACGTCTTTCGATACCCTTGATAGAGTACTCGCTACTTTTGTTTTATGTTCCAAATGCCAAAATGTCTTAAATAAAATAAATTTTTTTCACATCTATATATTATTGCAACATGTACCTTTTAAAATGTTTTAGGGGAGAGGCTTTACTGCTGCTCATTTTAAACTCATCGTTTTGATTTTATATATCTGAAAAATAATCACTTTGGGCTTACACGTTTTACTTATTTGGGTTAATTAAAAATAAAGTCCTTATTTTATTCCCTTTCAGAAATGTTCAGAGAAAGTTAAGTACTATTTAAAGTATTTTTCTAATTTCTAATAATTCTCTAATTTAAAATGAACTGAATAGAGCATTAATTATAAATTGACTTACATTTTTCGATTTAAAAGATGCCTCGGAAGCCAAAAAATCATGTCATATTTAAGAAAGTATTTTAGGAAGAAGTTCTATAAATAGAAAAGAAATAATGCATAATTTTAATATTAATAATACAATAAACTTTGATCTTAATTTTTGTACCTTAACTGAATAAAATAGAATTACCTTAAATTTTTTCTAATGTAATTAACGAAAACTTGTGAAAATATTTCATTCAAATGAAAAAATTCTGAGAAAACTGTTCTGTGAAAAGTATAGCATTTAATTCCGTTCAGAATGAAATGCTGTTTAAAAATATGTTGTTTTCATATACTTAGGACTCTGAAGTGTTGTAGAAAAAGAAAATATGTATATTTATATGCATATTTACGACGTAATTACAAAATATTTACATCCGATCGCGTCAAATCCCATTGTACTGAATGGTAAATGACCCAATGTTTTGGTCACTACGTAGGGATCGCCAGTGCTTCAGAGCAGGGTACGGGAGAAACCTGTTTAGGGCTACTCCATCTTACTTCCTACCTCCATGGTCAAAACGGATATTTTCGTTGAAATATGATACGCAAAAATTTTCGCGGTTAATAATTTCTTTACTTTGTACAAGGAAGTAAACTAATATATAAGTAATTTTGAAATATGTAGTTTATCGTCTCTTATGTATGCTAATTTTCAGGTAGTTAAGTGAAACTGTCTCCAGGCTGCGCAACTTAGCCCAGTTCTGGACGAAGTAAATTATTTCCCACTCATAACATCTGCGCTTTCATTTGATATAATTTCGGTTGTTTCTCGATAAGTCATATTTTCTTGTTATGAACAAGGAATTAAATTAACTGTTATTGTTATATTTTTCTTGCATTTAGAAAACCTGGCTTATAGTTTGAATCTGCGTTCTACAGAACAGCTAGTATAGCGATTATTTCCATAGTTATGCGAGCCTACCACCAAACAAAGGGTGGATCAAAGTGCAAACACCACCTAATGCAGTGGTTTTAAAACTCAGATTGAAGGCTGGCGGTATGCTTGATCAAAAACAGTTAGCGGACCGTATATATAACAAAATGAAACTTTTTACCAACAAAATAAAAAATATTAATTAAATTTTAAATTTCTATTACTAAATAGTTATCAAAATATACGTAAACAATAAAAATAACGCAAAAAGAAATTCAAGTTTACATTTATTTTTTATCTTAATGCTAAAGGTTGGCATAAGCATGAAATTCAGTTTATATTTTGTAACTGATATATATTCTTGCGTGCATACGGGTTCGTAACGGATTGAGTAACACAGAACCCATGATGGCTTGATAGAATTTATTTTTCCAAAAGGAAACAAATTTAAAGTTCTAGAAATTTACATTAAAGTAATCATCCAGCTCTTCTCAGAATACGAAGCCACAATCAATAGCTTCCATATCAGACTACTAAGAATATTAAACGCAACGCAAAGCAAAGCGCATTTAAAAAAGAAAGGCTAGAAAGGCTGAGATCTCTCAAAAATCCATATTATTCTGAACTCAAAAACTGAGAACAAATGCTTTCTCCAGTCAGTTTCTCCAGTCCAGATGCTTCCTTCAGCTGCAGAGAAATCTCTACTACCTTCCATTTTTCGAAATTTCTGGAAGGCATATAATGTTAAAATTAAAAATCAGGGCGGAACCAATGACAGTTACATACAGGGATCAATTACAGTCGTTCAGTTACAGTTGTTATACAGGGACCGGATCAAAATGTTGCCAAATGGTAGCCAAGTATGGCAACTTTTGGCGATTTCTCACCAAATTAGATGACGAAAATTGCTCCCTAAAAATCGCCAACTCGGCGATATTTCGCCAATTTAGCGAAATAGCTATTTACCTCAGTGTTAAATAGACATGCCAGTGTAATCTTATTTTTCTAGCAAAGCTTCGCTTTCTTAAGGCATTTTATGTTACATATTATACGAGATCTACCACAATTTTACGTATAATTTCACCAAAATTACTTATGTATATATATATATATATATATATATATATATCTAAAAATTCGTAACTTTTTCCTCTTTTCAAGGACTGCAGTTTCAAATCGAGGGCAGTACCATAGGAAACAGGCATAGGCAGGAAGCCACACTTACAACTAAAGGAAATAAGTGCAATACTAAAACAATAATTTCAATAAATAAACATACAACAAATTAAGTACTAAATCATTAATTCAATGCATGAATTTACAAATTTGCATGAAAGTAGGATCATTGCCTTAGTTTACTATTTCCATTATATACACACTGGGGAGTACGAATAACGCCCATAGTAAGGTTCTAGACTGTCGTAATGAGCGATTTTGGGCTTAAAATTTGATGACTTACTGATGATGTTTTGATAATTTTGATGGCTGAAATGGGACTAGCCGGTGATCTCGTGGACATCACTGCGATAGGCCAATAATAACAGATGTAACTTCCGCTTCCAGGTCCTCTTGGTTTCTGGAAACCATCAGCAAGAGGTTGTTAGGGATGATTTGATCAAATAGCTCAATCATGTCGTCTGAATGCGTATGTAAAGACTTGGGTTATTTGTATCGAGTAGTCTACAGCGTTCTTTAATTACCTTAAAGATAAAAGTTCTTCCTTCATCGAAATGTAACTAAAGAGGCTCTCCAAATCTGGAAATCCAATGCTGTATCATTACATCTGCTACCGGGACGCCTCTTGATCAGTAATAGGATACGCTACAGGCCACCTTGGGAAGTAATGAGTGAAAACAAAGATGAATTTGCTGCTATTAGTTCGTGGCAGAAGTTTCAGGATGTCAAAGGCGATGCGTTTAAAGGACCCTCGTACATTGTAACGTTGCAGCTTCCCTCGGCTACGTTTTTTCAGTCCTTTCCGACCCGCAAGAGCTCTCGAACTCTACGCAAAGCCTTTATTATTCCAAAATTTTGTCCTCTTAGACGATTTCTGGGGGACTGCTACTATATATTTCTTTAAAGATGTCCGAAATCATAGAAGGATGAATTGCTATCGGAAGGCCTCTCCAACGTCTAATTCGACCTTCCGGTACAAGACGCCGTTTCGAATATGGGAGTGAGTCCCAGAAAACGCAGTATTGTTTTGCCGTAGGACTACAGATCGAAATGTCCTGCCAAGAAGTTTTTCTATTTGAGTACCCCATCAAATCACTTACGGGTCTAATGTCACCGTCTTCCAAGTGGGTCTTTCTGGTCTGGGTCAGATATTGTCCGAGTTGTAACTTGGACAACCGTACAAACCAGCTCGGTTTTTCTCTTCGACTCTGGGATAATATTGCCAGCTTACTGGGCAGGGTCTTCTAGACAAAGCATCAGCTTTGCTTTATCATGATACTTTCCGATGACGAACAGTGATGTCATATCCTTGCAGTTTCTCTCTCCACCTGGCTATTTCGCTTTAGGATTCTTGAAATAAAGACCCAGGTCAACGATGCATGATTTGTGCGAAGCAGGTATTTTCTGCCATAGAGGCAACGGTGGAAATGTCCTTCGGCTTTAACTATGGCGAGCAACCCTTTTCGAGTGGCATAGTAATTTCTGTCTGGTTTAGATAGACCCTTGCTCCAGTATGCTACGACATGTTCTTGACCGATTATTTTTTGTACAAAAACGCAATAATACTCTTATTTCTCTCATCTATATCAAGAATAAACTGTTTATCGAGCTGAGGATACGTCAGGTTCGTTCCATGCGTTAAACCTCCTTTAATGTTTTAAATGCATCCTCACATTCTATTGTCCACAGGAACTCCTGCTTGCTCTCTGTCAACTTCTGAATGGGTCTTCCGAAGGAAGAAAAGTCCTTATCAATTCTAAATATCTCCTACAGGTGCAAAGCAACAGAAAACTTCTGAGCTGTTGGACATTTTCGGGGCGTCTCCAGGCTTTAACTTTTCACACATTTTCTGGGTCGGTACACTCACCTCGGCAGAAATGACATATCCCAGGTAAGTCTCTACCTGTCTGCACAATTTACATTTGGCAGGACTTAGTTTTAGATTGGCTTCCTTTAATTCTAAAGCACCTTCCTGGTAATTTCGAATAGTTTTAGATTGAATTCTGTTAATTTCTAAAGCACCTTCCTGGTAATTTCGAATAGTTTTAGATTGAATTCTGTTAATTTCTAAAGCACCTTCCTGATAATTTCGAAATATTCTTCAAAACTTTTCCCGACGATGATGATATTATCCAGGTATATCAGACAGGCTTCGTACGAAAAGACATCTCAGCACGCTCGCAATAAAGCGTTAGAATGCTGCCGGCAAATAACGTAATCCAAATGTCATCGCCTAGAACTGCTATAGGCTTTCTCCAGTAATAAAAGCCGTCTTTTCTCGGTTATTAGAGTGTATCTATAGCTGCTAATATCCACTTTTTGAAAACAGCGTCGGAGCCCACTTGCTTCTATAAAGAATGTCCAAAATATCGTCAGAATCTTAGTTGAACGAAGTCCTGCCGTGACCTCGTTCAACTCGTGATAGCCAAAGCAAAACATAGTTGAATCTTCCTTCTTTTAGACCAGGACAACAAGAAAGGCCGAAGAACTTGTTGACTCGGTAACATTGCTTTTTGTCTGTCGTTTAGAAGCTTTCCTCCCTCCCTCTGTTTAATAATCGGTAGACATCTTGGATGCGGCCTGTTTGATAGATCATCTCCCGTGTCGATTTTATACTCAGCCAAACCATTCAATTTACTTCAGAAGATGAGCAGAGAAAAACATCATGAAGACACACACTACAGCACGCTCAGACATACACAGAGTTCATGAAGACACACACTACAGCACGCTCTCTTTATCACTTAGTTGTGCATGCTGCAGTAACTTTGATGTTAAGCTGTACGAAGGCAAAGACTCTAGAGTGCCATTGGTTCCTTAATGCTTGACTCTGAAGTACATGCGGCAAGCACTTCGCATTTCCTAATGACTTTCGCCTTATCACTTAGACTGTAACTCTCACGGAAGGACGGTCCTCAATAGGTCGACGAGCACCGAGGCTACTAGTAAGCCTTTAGGGGCTGTAACATTTCTGAGGATATTCCATTATGCATTATCGGAAATTTCTGCTTTCTCTTATGGCCCCCGGTAATAAAAATTCCATTTTTGCTGTAACTGTGATAACGTCTTCAGCTACGATTTGATCGACTGATTTAACTGCTTTGACTTTAAATCCACACAGAGTTATCCTCAGAAGCAGAACGCAGTTCTTTATTTTTAAAGTTCAAGGAAAATTTGTATTTCCTTAGAAAGTCTAATCCGATTACACAAGTGTCTGTAACATTTCCTACATATGCCGTATGAAGGTAGGCGACACTATCAAACATGATGTCAACGATTAATCTTCCATCGATGTCGATTTTATCCGCGGACACAGTCTGGATGATAAAACAAGTAAGCTTCAAATGAGTTTACTTTCCAACTGTTGAGCCAAATCATTTCAAATTTGGTGATATTCGCTCCTGTACATATAACTCCATTTTTATGTCCCATGGTGAAGAGCCGATTACTGCCGCTACTCATTGTAAAATTCTGAAGTGCTTTAAAATAAGGCTTCTTATTATCTGGCAAAATCCGCCCCACGAGATGACTCTTAATTAGATTTTCTCCTTCTTAATGGGAGTGGTCTGAGCTTCCGTGCTCTGAGGCCTTCTGCAGTTGTTTTGTACGTGGCTTCCAGCACCGTAGTTCCAACACTTTAGGGTGGGTTTGTTATCGCTCATATTGCGTCACAAATCATTGACTTGTTTGGTTAAATCGTGTATACAAGCATACACTTGATCCACTGGCGACTTGAGCAACTCTGATTGAGTAGCGGCTACTACGAGTTGCTTGCTGGGCTACCTCATATATAATAATATATGAGGCGCCTCATATATAATAAGGCGATTTTCAGAACCTTAACATCCGCCATTTGTGCCATATGCGGGGTATCTTGGATGGCATCGGCGAAGTACTTCAGGACAGGATTTCGCTTTTTCTCTGATGGACAGTCGTAAATGGCAAGATGAGACAACCTTTCAACACCTGTGGCGAACTCCTGAATGGTTTCTGTTAGCGAGATTTGTTAGCGAGATGTTTGACATAAGAAACATTTTCTCCGATTTGTTATTTGACAGCAGAAACTCTTTCTTCAGTTCCTCCAACTTCGTTTTCAACTGTGTTTATTATGACTTCCTTGCACGGCTTACTAAATTGCCTACATTTTTCGCTGCACTTCGTTTAAACTTATATCATCTAATTATTCTAAATTACCCCAAGTGTTCCTTCAATGCAAGGTGAAACTGACATCAAAAACTTCAAAATTTGAAATTAAATATACCGGTCGATTTTTGTCCTACTGGAGTCAAACTTCTTGTACTTCTGTTTTTTCATAACGAGTATAAAACTTAATAACCCAAATATAAGCATAAGAACCGGAGAGACCCCATTAAAAGTTAGATTTCGTTATTTCTCCAGAATAATTTTAAAAAAAAACATTTAACATTGCCAAATATTTGACTGTGACCTACGACTGCGAAACTAAACGCCGTATTTAAGGACTTTTAAGCACAGTAAGCAGGGTATGTATATCGATATATGTTTGCTATTGCAGCTTGCAGTGAAAAAGGGAGATATCCAACTAGATGTTATAACAGTCCCATACAAATTTCAACTTTCTATGGCTAATCATTTTTGAGATATGGGAGAGGCATACGTATGTGCGACGTATGTGCGACGCTTGTATGTAGGTACCTACATACAAGCGTCGCAAAAAAAATCCATTTTATAATCTGTTTTGAAATAACAGGTTCTCTGTTCCATCCGTACGTACAGACGTCAAGCAAAACTTTAGTCAAAATAGTTTCGAGAACAATCAAATGGATAGTTCCATTGACATATTGTCAAAATAGTTTCGAGAACAATCAAATGGATAGTTCCATTGACATCTGATAACCAAACGTTTTCGCGATTACAAGAACTAAAAAGTCAATTCGGCATCCTTATTTGATAATAACTCATCATTTCAAAGACAAACAATTAGGTAGTAGGACAAAATTCCAAGTACTTGTTCTTTTCATTTGGTGTTTTAAAATGCAAGGTTTTGTCTTCATATACTATTTGCATCAACAATAATTAACTACAAAATTTTAGTTACACACTAAAGTGCACATAAATTACATGTAAAACATTTAAAAATATAATCATTGCACTCACCTCCATTGTATGAGTTTTACCACTTGATGTCTGTCCATAAGCGAATATTGTCCCATTGTAGCCCATAAGAACATCTGAAAGATACGTTAAGGTGATTAAAAACTTTTAATAATAAGTAATATTACGAATTTTAGTTTATGTTTTAATAGAAAAGCCCATCATTTCAATAATAGTGTCTTTAACCCTCTGAAGCGCCAGGGTTTTTGCTATGAAAGCAAAAATTTCCCAAAACTACTATGAGAACCAATTGTGTTTTTGATTTTAATGTTAAAACTCTCCTGGTATTTCATACCTGAATTTGTTTTCTTTTAATATATTGCCATAATGTCTTTGACATATTTTAATATGCACGTATATATACGGTTTTACAGATATCAGAAAAAATATTCTAGAAGATTAATAAAAGTTTCTATAAGGTTCTTACAGATATCACAAAAAATATTTTAGGCCGCTTAGAAGGTTAATAAGATAAAGATCTTTAATAAGATTAACGTCGGGTTTTAATAAAATTAAGCAATTTTTAGTAGTGTATCATAAGTAATGAAGCTTGAAAAAAGCACTTCCATTTTTATAGATTAAAAATCAATAATTCTGCCATTAAAAATTAATAATTCTTTAGAAAAGGCTGGCATTAACTTTATTTTTCAAATTACTTGTTAGTGGCATGATATTTTTTTACCCAAACCTGAAAAGGAGGGAACAAGTGAATGACTTTTACAAGTAATTGAATGTTTTATATGTGTAATTAAACTTCTCTTTTCCGTTTGGATAATGGCTAATGATCAGAATAACATTCTTTATGTATTCTATAGAATTACTGACCATTCTGTTCAGTTGTCTAAAGAAAGAGCTTGTTTTGATTGCTTAAGAAAGACTTTTTTCACATTTCCTCTGCTTTTGGGCAAGTTTTAAATTACAATTTTTTTTTGTTGTTTTGTTTAGCCATATTGGTTGGTTTCTCTTTTAATACAAACAATTAAAAACGACGCCATGTTTGACACTTGTTACCTATGTCATTAGATGACCTCCCCCAAACCTAAGACTTCTTTTCCGGAAAGCCACCAATGGTTTCACAATAAGAAAACGCGGATTAGTTTATGGTTTGAAGTCCCTTTCAGTTTCTAGAAACTTCTTCTGCAAGATTCGTTTCAAATTTTGGAAATTTGTAAATAATGCTAAAAAATCGTTGTTTTCTGGTTTTTTCTTATTCCTTTTGCTGTTACTAAAAAAATGAGTCTATTTCATACTCTGAGTCTACTAAATAGCTCATTAGTAGTGAAAATTACTTTTTCTTTTCTTCCTCGATACACAACGACATTAGTCAGAAATTAATTAATTTCTTTTCACTAGTTAGTATAATATCAAAATTTTAACAGACGCTAAGGTTAATCGACTGTAATAGTTCAAGGAGTTCCCACTGCTGCTCCCTACATCTCAGATAGCATAGCATACCACACTCCTTCTGATTAAGAAACAGATGGGACCACTTCACCGTCCTCCCACTAGAAAGAACGTAAGTTAATTAATTCATATTCTTTTATGTATATTATGTACATAAAAATTTTTACATTTTCTTGTACCTTATTTTATAAATATCTTTCAATTTTCAACTTCTTTTTCATTAATTTTGCAAAGATTTCATTGTTTATTATGCTTTTAACGATTACGAATTCTATTACATATATAGTAAAGATTAAATTCTGTTTATTATGTTTATAAAAATAGCTTTGAATTAAAATGCATGAAAGCGAGGGCGGCGGGGGCATTTTACATGATAAAAAAATTTGCCACTACTATATCTTGCAAAAAATTTTATTTACTCCTACTCAATTTGGCAATAATATCTCGAAATTTCTAAAATTTTCATTAACTTAACTGAACTGCTACATTCATGATGAATTCTTTATATTACTTTATTTTAATTCATCTCACTTTAATCTCACTAAATAGATTAAAACTCGACTTACAAGTTTGGCTTTAATTCAAATTGCCAGTTTGTCATCATACTTCTTACTTGAGTGAAAAACGAAACACCTTCGCATTTATTAATTATTGTTAATTGAACGGGGGTTGGTTTGTTCCCCTTAAAACGTCAACCAATTTCCGATCAATGACGATAATTATTTAGTTTATTAATTTTAAAAGTTTCCATTTCTATTTTTCGTAATTCAAGTTCCTTTATAAATAGTATTTTCAGGATTAAATTTCAATGTTACCGGGTTACTTCACTCAGATACATTCTACGAACTTTCTATTAGGAGATAATATAATCAATATTTAGTAACTAAATTAGTATTATCTTTATAGCTATTGCGCAAGGATTAGTAAATTAATTGCAATGAATTTAAATCAATTAATTCAAGCTTTGATATATATATATATGATATAAATCATATATCATATATATATATATCACTAAAGGTTTTTAGCAAAACTGCTAAGAAACCTTGAAAATCATAAGCAACTATAGTGAAACAAAAGATAAATTTTTTAAATCAAAGTTATGAGGAAACGAATTTATTGAGAATGAATTAATTAAGACAAGTAAGAATTCAAAGTAAAGATTATTACAGAAGCGTTTCCAAATTGGGGAATAAAACCGTATAATAATGGAAGGCTCATAGGAACAACAACAAAATAAAACAATACCCTTAAAATGGGTAAAATAAAATAAAACTGAATAATGAATTTATAAATTAATTTTAACTGAATTTGAAAATGAAAATGAAAGAAAAGAAAATCTGAATGAAGCAAAAATCCACGTGTCTGTTCAATGAGTATTTCTCGGTACGTTATTTATACAAACTACAGCTGCGTAGCTGGAATAAATGAAATTAATGAAATATAAAACTAAATAGAGGTGTGAAAATTTTTGTCTGTTAAATTGAAAAATAAAAAAAAAATCTGAAATGTTTCAGATTTTAAATTACGTCCAAAGGGGCGTTTTTTAACATTTTGTGTGTTACCTTTCTTTATTAAATATCATGTTCCTCGCACTTAAACCATAAGATCCAGTGCAACAGCAATATCGCAAAATAGTTTTAAAACGAGCATATCTTTAGAATTTCCGATACAGAGACTCACACGCTGGAGATAAAAATGTTTTTTCTGCACAACGTTGCCATTGCTCGCTTTGAAATCCTTGAGTTTGTTAATCAAAAATTCGTCAAAGTTTTAAAAAATAGGAAATCGATCATAAAACAAATTTCAAATTTCAAATTTGGTCTTCCACATGCTCATATTCGTTGGAGGATTACGTTATTCAAAATTCGATGACTGTATGTACCGTTATTTTATGACAATGTGAGAAATATACATACATTTACGCAGATTTTCATTATTTAATTTCTTCAAATATAATGCAGGACTCTAACATTTTATGGCAACAGTTTGAAAAGTGAACCGACATTTATCCGTCCGACGCAAAATGCCAAAACGAAACTAATAGTCCTTCGGGATTCAAATCCCTTTGGACTAAAAATCTGAAATTTTTCAGATTTTAAATTGCGTCCAAAGGGGCGTTTTTTTAACGTTTTGAGTGTTACCTTTATTTATTAAATATCATGTTCTTTGCACTTAAACCATAAAATTCAGTTCAAGAGCAATATCGCAAAATAATGTTAAATTAAGCATATCTTTAGAATTTCCGATATACACAGTCTCGCGAGCTGAAGATAAAAGTTTTTTTTTTCGATATAACGTTGCCATTTCTCGCTTTTAAAGCATTGAGTTTGTAAATCAAAAATTCGTTAAAGTTTTACAAAATATAAAATCTATAATAAAACAAATTCCAAATTTGGGATTTCAGATGCCCATATTCGCAGTAGGATTTCGTCATTCAAAATTCGATGGCTCTATGTACCATTGTTTTATCACAATGCGAGAAATAGACAATCATTTATGCAGATTTTTCATTATTTAATTTCTTCAAATATAATGCAGGACTCTAACATTTTGTGGCAACAGTTTGAAAAGTGAACCGACGTTTATGAGTCCGACGCAAAATGCCAAAACGAAAGCAATAGTCCTTCGGGACTGAAATCCCTTTGGACTAATAATGGAGATTGAAATCGTATCGTATAAATGGAAATTAATTGGCATTAATTTCGTATAATTTAATTAATTTTAAACACATACTTTTAAGTGTCTGAAAACTTGGAAAGAAATTTAAAATTTAATTAATGATTTTAATTAATTTTAATAAATTTTTAAATGTATTTAATTATTTTAACCGTATGTAAAAGAGAACTTTTAATTATATGGGTAATGAGTGTAGAAAAATTTTCGAAAGGTAAAAAATGAGTTAACAGTAGAAAGTCTTCATTCGTTTGGCGTATGCTAGAACTGGAATGAAATAGGTTTTGTTCATTTAAAAAGCGTAAAAATGTAACTCAGTTCGATGTATATTTCTCAGAAGTTATTCATTTAGAAGACTATATGATGCAAAAATGCAGCCTAGAAACAGCAAAGGAAAAAAAATGCTGATTTTGTTTTAAAGAAATAAAAATATTTTATTAATAGTATAATTTTTTTAATAAAATATGATGCGTGAAAAGAACGAAAATGATTTTAATTATAGTAAATACGTATCTGGTCTCTAGAAGAAAAGATAACTCAATCATTTTAGTGTTTTAAGTATTCGTATGGACTGCGGTTCCAGTTAGTTGGAATATTTAGAATTCTGTATACTACAGCTTTTCGAAAAATAAAAAGATCAATAAATCATTGGATGAGTCAGTACAGTCGTGTTAAAGAAGGAAGTGAAAAGCTGTCGCTGCAGTAAAATGCTACATTTATCAAAATATAATCATAAAAACTGGTATATTTAGTGAGTACATTTCTTGGTTTTCGATTTTAGATAATATATTGTCGTGAGACTGCCAGTTAAATAAGTTATGCTAAGAAGAACCGTGGTGTCGGCCAGCCGCCTGACCGTTTTCATGAGTCAGGTGACTCGCTGCGCTATCGATCTGGGCGGTGGCCACGGTCCATCTCCCACCGTCATGTAGGAGAGGTTTTCAGTTCATAAAATTCTTTTCCAGAGAACTCAGCTTCTACCACTACTCGAACTATTATCTTCATGAGAAATGATGACTGAGTCATTTTTAGTAGATTTAAATTTCAGCTGATTTAAACTGTCCAACTCTTATTTGACACGAATGGAGCACAAATGCATAAAAAATGTATACTTTCTCAAAAAAGCAGAGAATCTGGCATCAAGTTGAATTCGAGAACTTACTGGAAATCCTAGCGTACTAAATGGCCGAAGCATCTGGAGCCTGATTCTTCACATTCTTCTAGCTGAATAAATATAAAAAATGTTTCAAACATCTGTTTTCCCGCGGTTTGTTACAATTTTCCTCGGATCAGGCTTCAATATATCCAATACTTTACTTTTTTTAATTTCCTTGCGCGAAGTAAAGGAACTAATGTAATCGCAAATAATTTCGGTTATCATATTTTTAGAGAAATAAAATTCTCTGTTCTCGAATCCATTTTGACTTTCTTTTTTTTTTTTTTTTTCCCGTCACGTCCGTACGTACGAATAAAAAGAACTCTTTATTTGAAAACGGATTGTCAAAGGGATTCAAAATCAGTTTTTCTCGTGACGCTTATATCTTGCACAGCTCAAAACGATTAGTCGTAGAACATTTTTAGACAACGATTAGTCGTAGAAATTTTGTGTATGTGACTTCTATAACGTCTAGTCGTCCTTCTATAGCATCTAGTTAATATCTAGTCATTGCATAGGAAATGAATTTAAGTAAAATAGCAGACAATAATACTGCGAAGGTAAATATTTACGCTTATGAAAGGAAAAAAACAAAAAACTTTAAACTTTAATTACTATTCTTTCTAAATTAAAAAATAACCATTCATATATTATTAATAAATATTTATAATGCGTTCTTAAAATGAAAATAAAGAAAATCTGTGTGAATAATCCTCAGTAAAAGTTTATTAGCCTAAAGGGGCAATTTTCCCAGAAGAGCTATTAATTTCGTTTTGGCATTTTGAGTCGTTCACTATAAAACATCGTTTCATTTTTCAAATTGTTGCCAACAAATATTACCTGTATCATATAATTTCTTTACCTGTATCATATTTAAAGGAATTAAATAATGAAGAATCTGCATGAAAGTATGTATGTTTCCATTATTGTGAAAAAACCAACGGTGCTTTGAGACATCAAATTCTGAATAACATAGTCCTCCACTCGAATATGGGCACCTGGAAGCCCAAATTTGGAATTTGTTTTATTATCTATTTCATATTTTGTAAAACTTTAACGAATGTTTTATTAACGAACTTCACGATTTCGAAGAGAGCCATGGCAACACTGTAAGAAAAAGAGCATTTTATCTCCAGTCCGCGAGACTATGTATGGGAAATCCCAAAGATATATTGTTTATACTTTGTGATATTGCTGTTGAAATTAATTTTATGGTTTAAGTGAGAAGCACATGATATTTAATAAATAAATTTAAGTCACGAAACGTTAAAAAAACGCCCCTTTCGGTGTAATATAAAATCAGAAAGTTTTCAGATTTTTTTAAAATTTAATTCAAACTAGCTATTATATTTCATTGATGAGTGTAACAAAATTGGTGACCCACATTTGACTTTTTTATATCACTTCTAACAAATATACCTAATTTCAGAATGCGCCACTACATAAATTCACGTTTATCTTTCGAAATTTTGGATAAAAAAACTCTAACGTTCTGCAGGTATGACTAGAAATACAACTATTGTAAAAATGTATTGTAAAATTTTTACAAAGTGATTGTAAAAATTTTAACATTTCTTCTTTAAGGTTATATTTCAGAAGTTTTTTGTTTTTTTTTCCAAAAATTTATAAAAATTACTAAATACAAATTTTTAAATTTAATTGGAAAATATCTGCGAATTTTATTTAAACTGAACCTCAATTTTGAATTGTGAATGGAATGTCAATTAATATTGATAAATATATACCAAATTCAATGAGGAGTTAAAATTTTGAGAGCAAATTGTTTAAAAACTACTTGTGTAATTGTTTTGGCATAACGTGAATCGTAAAATCGAAATGTGGAAAAAATCGGTATGTCACTTCAGAAAATATCTAATCTTATATCGAAATCCTATATTATAACTATGCTATATATAAACTTAATATATTCCTAAGTTGTGTGTCGAAGACAAATGTAAGGTCCAAGTTAAATTTCGTCAATCGACCCAGTAGAACGGTAAATATAGAACTGCCCCCCTTTTTCTGCAGAGTTTACAAGGAAGTTATGTGGGGTCCGCAGCATTTTTTTTCCTCCTTTTGCGGTCAGAAATATTTACGTACAATTGGATATGATTCAGCAACTTTTTTTAATGGCCGAGCGCTTTATTTTACATCCATTAGCCCTGCGCCACAACTAGGGCCAGAAGTGGTGGCCATTTCATTATGGAAGCACCTAATAGGAAGTCACCGTTGCCTCCTAGGAAGGGATGGACAGTTACAGCCATGCCTTCTCCGGTATTCGAACCCAGGCCCATCGTTACAGCAGTCAAGGTAACTAACCACTATGCCAGCTAGGCGACATGATGATGATATAGAAACTACCTCTACATATTCAGCTTTCCTGAGTACAACATAAAATACTAAATTAGCAAAATAAAACGTTCCCAGAAAATGAGTATAATTCTGGCATTAAGTTTACTCTTGTTAATGAAAGCCTTTTCGCTACAGATTCCGTTTTGTGCACTTTGTCGCTAAGATGTTTAGCATATTTTGCAGCTTCTTTTGCAGTACACATTTTTCACGGATTATGCTTCGTTTAACACTCAATGAACATGTCTTTTTTTATCGTTAGCATCATTTTTGTTGCATTAAGCTGAATAGCAAACAACGTCTCTTCTAACTTTGAATAATATCTTTGTTGTTTAGAGTACGTTTCTTCGAAATTCCGAAAACATGCTTCCAGGCCAGTTTTATTTTGACCACCCTGTAAGAGATTAGAGAGATAACTTTTAAATTGTTGTATGAAAATTGTAATGTGAATCAACAAATACTAAATTACTCGATATTCTCAGGTAAAAATTCCCCATACAGATAAGTAAAAGATTTATAACCTTTACGGCTGAAGACCAATAAAAATATAGTAACAGCACAAGTAATTACGTGTATGCATAGGCCGAATCCCCGTAAAACAAATAGTAGAAAAAGCCCGTAGACTTACACGAGTACACTTAGCCTAAATCTTCATAAAAACCAATACGCAAAACTCCACAGAAATTCATGAATACCTGTAGGCTAAATCCTCGTAAACAAAACCGATAGAATTATATGGGCATCCATAATCAGAATCCACATGAAGAAAGCAGTATACAAAACCAACAGAACTGTAGACAAAATTTCCGTAAAAAAACTAATCATTATATAAGTATTATGAGACCAAAAAACTATTGTATTCCTGTAAGCTAAATCCTCATAACCAGTATAAGTACAAAATTAGCCCAGATAAAATGCACAGAACTACATCGGGAAGAGGGGGGAGATGTGTAGAATAATTTTAAATGAAATTGATAGAATTTTAAATACTTATGCCATTTTGTAGGCACGCCAGTACAAACATATTACAAAATATTTGTATAAATTATCGAAAATCTTGTCAGAAAAGTTTGGAAATGAAATTAATAGGAAGATTTCAGCTCTTCCCAAACATTTTGGAATTGTAACCACTGATGTAAACACTTAACAAAGATTATACACTTTCTTTACCTTATGAAAACAAAATATCAAGTTAAATGTTTCAATTAAAGTACATTCAAATTATTATGCATGAAGAAAACGTTAAATTGGTCATACAGTATTATAACCTTTACGGCAGTATATAATATAATATATAAGTATTATAACCTTTTATATATATATATATATATATTTAAACAAATTTAAATTTTTAACAAATACGTAAATGATTTTAATCACAAATTATCTGAAAAAATTGCCCAAAATAATATGCGTATTTCAAACCTCGCTGATGCATATGTTAAAATAAAATTATTTAGTAAAAACTTTTTTACCAATATTTTCCAATGGAAACCTAAACATTGGTATTTCTTTATATAAGCTTGCTGTATAACAAATACCTAAAAATAAATTTATTGAGTGGTTGCTTAAATTTTAAGTTATCTACATTGCATTTGAGCAAATCTAAATGAAATTACATGAGACCCCAGCTTTCAGAAAGACTATAGCGTTTATTATTTAGTGTATCTACACAATAATATATAACTTAACTGTTTATTTTATTTTCATCATAAAGGTGTTCTGATTAAAGATTTCATTCCCCATTCAGGTTTTCCTCGATACAAAAAGAATTTAGAAAATGAAATCAGCCAAAGAACACAAAAATTAGAATATATATTAAGTTTTAATACAGTTTACATTAAACTAAATTAAAATGTAATATAATAGAGCAAGCAAAACGAACAGAGACGTAATTAGAAATTTAAAAAAGAATTCCTGCAAGCCCCCATAAAGGTCAACACTGATTCCAACACGCCTATATCCTGTATGGTGTATGGTGACTCATATACACATAGATACTGTGATCCTAGAAATTTCAAAAATTTATGTAACCCATCGAGCACAGATTCTCAAGCCACAGTTCGGAAATTGCTGATATATCTTATTGTAAGTTAAATACACTCATGTCCATAAATTAAGGATAATTCGGAGTCACGCGTAAATCGAACTCTAAAATAAATATATCACCTGTAAAATCACTACACACATCTTCAAGAATCATATGCAAATTTCAGGAAGTAACCAGATGACACCGATAGTACGTCACAATGACGAGAGTGTAAGAGAGTGATATATAAGGAATACAGGCAAAGAAGTAAAACTGTTCGCAGGCGCTTTATAAGCATTTCAGTGCAATAACCGAATAGTTATGACACAAAGGACGCATTTGGATGATTTTTTACGTGGTAGAATTATCGGCCGTCTGGAATGTGGGCGTACCCTACTGGAAGTATCAGACGAACTTGGAATTGCCCCAGAGTGTCATCTCCAGGCTTTGGCAACGATTCTAAGATGATGGTAATGTGAGTAGACGTTACAGCATAGGTCGCCACAGAGTTACAACGCCGAAGGAGGACAGGTATTTGGCAGTTACTGCCAAAAGAAATAGGCGGAGCACAGCCTGAGACCTGTCTCGTCAAAGCTCTCTTCAGCCACTGGTACGACAATTTCAAGGCAGACCGTGTACAGATGCTTACGGAAGATTGGTCTATATGCTCGTAGACCTGTCAGATGCGTTCCACTTACTGAAACTCTCTGTCGCCTGCGGTTAGCCTGGAGTAGAGAGCATGCATTGTGGACATCGCAACAGTGGGCTTGTGTGATGTTTTCCGACGAGTCCAGGTTTAGCTTGCAGTCTGTTTCTTGCCGGACGTTCATATGGAGAGCTCCAGGTACCCGTTACCACCTAGAAAACATCATTGAACGACACCGTTACGGTGGTGCAGGAGTGCTCGTTTGGAGTGAAAGTATTCTGGGTTCCAGAACTGACCTGCATGTTCAAATTGGAAGCATGACAAGCCAAATCTATCGGGACGTCATTCTGGAACAACATGTACATTTGTTTCGCGGCGCCCTGGGCGCACAATTTGTGTTTATGGATGACAACGCCCGTCCTCACCGTGCAAACATCGTAAGCGAATGTCTTCAATCGGAGGATATCACCCGTATGGACTGGCCAGCATTCTCACCGGACTTGAATCCAGTTGAGCACGTTTGGGATATGCCTGGCCGACGAGTTGCAGCCCGTCAATCTCCTCCTACATGTCTACCGGAACTTCGGAGAGCATTGCTTTTTGAGTGGTGTAAAATACCCCAAGATCAGATCGATAATTTGATACTCAGCATGCGTAGGCGTTGTACGGAGTGTATTTCATCGTCTGGGAGACATACAATGTATTAACAATCATACCAAACATGTAATGTTGGTTTTTTGTAAATAGGTTTTTTTTTTTTTTGTAATTTGCTCCAGGGAGAAAAAATCGCTAATTTTTTTAATAATACCAAACATATAGTACCTTTTTTGCTCTTTACTTTTTGTTTAATAAATAAGCTTTATAAATAATTGAAATTTGTTTTGCTTCTAATTCTTTCTTTGCCTGATTTTGCATTATCCTTAATTTATGGACATGAGTGTATATATTCTGATTCTGCATCTCACTTTTAGTGCTGTATAAACTTCCATAGACTTTAATAGTTAAATATAAGTAAAACATATAATATATAGGTATTTATACAGAATTATTTCTCGAGATAAAAAAGCCTAATTATTAACTTTTGTTTTGTAAAGAATTAAATATCTGAATAAATATGAATATACTCACACTTGTGTATATGTTATTATAAATATGTATTAAGTTCAAAACTAATTCTCTGTGAGTAAAAATATAAAAATACTATTAAGAAGTAATAAGAGTTCACTGCCAAATAAATTTTATATAATACAGCATTTAGCAGTATATAAAATCTTCTACAGAGCTTTATGTTAAAATTACTCTCACTCTATTCAGTTATACTCATACCAATTATATGAATATAGCACATATAGAATTGTTTTTGAAGAGAATACATATTTGTTTACAAATAATTTTACCTGCTTTAATATTTATACAAATAGATACATTTAGTGAAGAAAATTGTAACTGCTTATCCTGCAATGCAACTAATTTGTAGCTAATATAAGCAAATAATGTTTAAATATTACTTGGACTATGTTTGAAATCAATGCTAAAATAGTGCCTTTACAAAACTCATTATTCAAAACGCTATGGCTTTAACTGTCTTGTAAAACCTTTCATTACTTTTGCAAAACTCATACATATATAAAAATCAGTTCATCTAAATCAGTTGACTATAAACTTTCCTAAAACGATTATCACAATTCCAGATAATGGACATTTGGAATAAATTTTATACAATGTAATTTTTAATCAAACATCTCTCGAAGTTACTAATAATTTTTATCATTCACTCATAATTATAATATAAATAAAATAACATAAAATTATGAAATATGGTAAGAATAGTAATAAATTTATTTTCCGACAATATTTGGAATAACATTTTCCCACTTAGCATACTTACATTATGTGAATACACATGAAAGAAAATTAGAATCGAAATACTTTTCCAAGAAGAAAAATTTTCTACTTTTTATAATTTTGGATAATTTGTTTCAAAGGATAGAATTTCTTTACATCTAATTTAGTTTCACAGAAATCAGATACGTCGTCCAGACTAGAAGCTACATAATTACCTTTGACAATGGCTTGCGCCGCTTCATTATAAACTTTCTCTTGCGTTGCGTTTGGCTTGAATACTTTATCATATATGTACACTTTACCCTGAAAGAAAAGCATAACATTAATACTTCACACAAAGCAGTTACTGCATTTTCACTCTAAAGATATTTATATAATGCATTTATACTAAAGTTTCCATTTTACTATGCAATATTTTAATATTTATGTCAAACAAGAACAAAACCTCCAGATCCAGAACAAATTAAAAAGGAATAACACAATCTTCTATAATGAACAAAGAGTCTTTAAAGAATGTACTTGATAATTATTGGATAATTATTAACATTCTTATCGCAGAAATTTGATGGAAAACTTTATGATTTTAATGGTTAATAGTTCTCAAAGCAGCCCATTTTGAAACTGATATATCAAATACTCAAAATAAATCTTTCGATCCCGCTACAGAAATAAATATTATAAAACAGTTTTAAGGCATTTCTTCCGTCTTCTTAGCATGCCTTCGTGGTGCAGTGGTCAGCACACTCGGCGCGTATTTGAGAGGGCCATGGTTCGAGTCCCAGCGACAGCATTGTTCATTTTTTATATATCCTGCTTTCAAAAAATACCTAATGCCTCTACAGTGGCGCCCGAACTAAAAAGGGTGGTGGATGATAGTCTCCATTACCAAAATTTGGCGACTGGTTCCCCTAATCCCCAGTCACCCTTTAAAAAATGGAGTATATAAGTTATTTCTCCAGCCTTCTTAGCATGCCTTCATGGTGTAGTGGTCAACACGCTCGGCGCGTATGCGAGAGGTCCGTAGTTCCATTGCCAGCGAGGGCATTTCTCATTTTTCATGTCTCTTGCTTCAAATAACCTAATGACTCTAGAAGTTTATTAGTTTCTTGTAAGAAGCAACTAAAAATCAAGGAGCTTTCAGATAAACATGAAAAGGGAAATAGTTTAAGTTTATAAATCATGCACAATCATTCGATTATGCTTAGGACTTGTAAAAGCTTAAGAAAATCATATAAAACTGAAAAAAAAATCGTAAAGTTCAAGATTCTGGAGTTTTTGGGATGATTTGCAAAACAAAGGGAGATGCATGACTAGATGTTACAGGAGTCGCATATACAAAACTTCAATTTTCAATTCTGTATTCTTACTTCGTAGGAAGAACTAATTTCCTCTGGATTAACACATTTGCTAATTATCGTTTCATTAGATCTGTAAAAAACTTTAATAAAATCACCAATAGTTTCAATATGTAGATGACAATACCTGTAAAAGAGGTTTCAAACTGGCCGGTTCACCAGCGCCACTTGCAACTCCCGAAAGAATTTTACAGGGTCGGTGAATACGTTTATCGTAAATTACTTAACATTATTATGACAGGAATTTGATGGGGAAACTTTATGCTTTTAATGATTTTGAGTTCACTTTTACATTGTTTTTAAAAACGCATGTGAGTAACGCCTCAAAAAAAACCTACAAATAGAGCTAATTAATTTATACTCTGATATAAGTTTTATTTTCAAAAATTTCAAGATGCAAATTTGATTAAACTTTTTTCGTTAATAATAATGTTAATGTTGTCGAAAGATTAACATTATTATTAACATTATTAATTTAAATGTCTTTGCAAAAATTCATAACGAGATACCCCTTGCTAAGAATTTTTACAATAAGAATAATTACTTTGCTTTTTAATACATTTGTATGTCAACAGCGTTTTTTGTTTGAAACTGAAAATTAGTAATTCTAAAAAAGGAAGCAGACTGTTTTATGAGCATTTATAATTCGTGATGAACATAGTCTCTAAAAATGTTTCACCAAGGTTACAAACTTTATCGAAATCAGAACGCTATGAACTATTGTAGCTTAAATCTGTAACAAAAGATAATGAAGTTTTTAATTATTTACATTCAAGTATGCATTTTGTTCTGCATACGTCAAAGAAAGATGTATTAAGATAAAGAAAGAGAATAGGTTGTCATTATTTATTTCTTAATTTTCTCCCTCTCTTGGTACGTTTTCGTTATCTATTTATTTTAAATAAGTTATTTACTATTTAATTCAATACATTAGAATGTTTTGGAAAACGGCAGTCTGAAAGTTTACTATGCAGCTGTCAATACGTTTTAGTTACAAAGACAACCAAAACAAATTTCTTGCAGATACCAACCATTAGATAAGTATAAACTTGAATTGTTTTCGTCATTGTGTTTATTATTTACGGATGTTTTGGCAAATGTGTAGTAAAGAATTTTGAATTTAGTCACAAATTTTTATTTCATTAAAAGCACTTTTTTTTAAAAGAAATCTAGTCCGTCAGCTGTGGCCGGTGTGAAGTTTGAGTTTGAGACCACTGCCTTTCAGTATTTCTTTTCCCTCAATTTTACAGCTTAAATCTTCAAAACATAAGACGGTTTATCTATTGGACCAAACGTTTTGAAAACATTAAAACAGCTTGAGTACGAAACTAAGTATAAGCTGCCTAAAAATTACTAAAACCAAAAATATTTTATTTTAGGATGTTGGAAAGATGTTAGTTGTTTTCCAAGTGTATGATATTTAAAAATTGTACTAGTTAATTATACTTAAAACTGAGAGAACTCCGTTTACAGTGACAGTTAATAACTGTACCGTCACACAATTACGTAGAAAGACACTGGGACATAGGAAACGCGAGTAAGAGAAAAATATTGTTTGTAATTTCCTCAATAGCGAATCAAATAGTGTTATTATGTCAGAAATTGTTAATTCCCTCAGACGAAAGGGCTCACCGAAAGGTGTGTGTGTGTGATTATGGCAAAGCCTCAAGGGCTATCTGCCTAAGGGGAGGGATGCCTTTGTGAAGGACTTTCTAAGGGAAACTGGCTCGTATACACGTTACAAATGGGGAAAACCATGAAAACGCCCATGCAGTCAGCCCGTTCGCGGGATTCGAACCTTGGACCGAACTACCAGTGTTCAGCGACTTTACCGCTCGGCCGCTGGTGGGCCGAAAGGGCACATAACACATACTATATCGGAATTACTATCATATGTATTAAATGATTCATTCCTGTGTTACCGCTCCCCCCAATGTACAGATAAAAATACAGACCTACAATGTACAGATAAAATATTTATTATAAGCTTCATGATTATTCATTTCTTCCTCCATTTTCATATTACGTTGTATTCTGCAGCGCCATATAGCCCTCTATCGGCTACTTTTTAAATTTTTTGTTTTCGCAAAAACTTCTTTACCGTGTCTCAATAACTTCCTTCTAACATCGGTGCCGATTCGAGAACTACAAACGACCCTGAGTGATCTCAGTTTAGTTATGAATACCAGCTATTTAATAATATGGTTAATAATACACAAATTAGTTATCTTTTCTAATATTTAGTAATGAAAAATTTGTGTAAATATGTACAGGGTAGTCATAAAAATAACTTATATCAATATATGAACCTCTAACGGCCTATCCGCTAAAACATTCTAAATGAAATTTCAGATATTGTTCTTTGAAGGTATACGCTCCAGATTGTGATAATTAAAACAATACATCACTTACGATTCCAGTGTCAAATCTTTTGAATGGTGGCACCCACTTTTTCCCAGCGCATTGGAAAACCATGAACGGCGTTCGAATGATATACGTATGAGGAAAATTGCCGGTGCAAAACATTTGCAAAGAACAGATCATCATCATTCCTCATCAGATATGTTGAAGACAGCAGGTGGCCACTGTGGATGTTATGGACGGGACAGGCACATTTCTCCTTAACTGGGAAATGTAAACTCCAAGAGCTACATTCACTGCGCTGACAAAAATGTTCACGGCCTTTACACCAGCGCCACCTAAAGTGACTGTGTGGTGCGACATCGCAAGCACATTCGTTTCCTGTTCCCACGTCTTTGAAGAGGTCACTTCCATACGTAAGAAAACGTACTCCATCACAGGTGCCCGGTAACCCACAATGTTGCAAAATTACGTAATTCTAGAAATAATGTCGTTAATGTCATTGTATGGATGCAAGATGGTGCTCTCCCTCATACGTCACTACATATGTTGAGCAAGTGCTTCAGCAGCATTTCGGAGATAGGGCTATCTCCCTAACTTGGTAATTAATGACCACTTAATTCACAAAGCGTAAAATATTTAATTCTTCTTTCGAATTAAATCTGTCAGTTATTGATTAATAAACTAAGCGAATTTAAACCAATAAGTGCAATTTCCATCTCTATCAATGTTAATTATTAGCCGGACCAGTATTCACAGTAACAGGATTCTCTAAATTCGTTGCATACCGTATATACCCGCGTATAAGTCGATCCCCCCACTTCGACATAAAAAATTCGTAGAAAATAAGAAACCCGCGTATAAGTCGGCCCCTCACTTCCGAAATCGATCGAGAAACTTAGAAAAAAAAATTTAAGTACTACATTTATTCAAAATCATCTGAGAAAAAAAAGTAAATACACGATAAAAAATACCTTGGTAAATAAACAAAATCAAAATCCTTCAACGTCCGATTCATGGTCAGATTCGCCAAACATTTCATAGAACTCTTCTGTCGTCATTGGGTCGTCATCATACATATTTTAAGTTTCGAACTCTGTATTGTTACAATCACTACTAGACGTGTACGCCTGTTAACAAAAGTATTTCATGAATGAACAATAACTATTATAAAGACTTATACGTACGTAAAGACTATCTACATTTCTCTTTTCTTGGCGTGTTGGCGAAACTTTTTTATTGCTCTATATTGATCGGTTGTTCGGGTACCGAAAATTCTTTGGTTTAATCGAAACTTACTCTAGTTAAAGTATGAAACTCTGTGATTAATTCGTCACATAATTTAAGTCATGAAATTACTTCAAGTAAGTGACTTATTTGATAAGTCGTCCAATTTGAGTGCGGGAAGAAAACAACTGCATTATATAAAGAAATTTTTGAACTTCCGTGTCTTTTAATTTTTTATGGCCCCGCGTATAAGTCGACCCCCCACTTTGAAGTCTTTTTTTTTGTCCAAAATATCTCGTCTTATACGCGGGTATATACGGTATTTTTTTCTTTTTATCCCAAAATTGGCTATTTGTCTTGAAATGAATTTTGAGTCGGTTCACTATAAAAAGCGAATCACGTTTCAAATTGTTGTCACCAAATATTATCGCCCTTTAGTCTTTTTAATAAGTTACACTATATTGAAGAATCTGTATGTATATTCCTATAGCAGCATAATTGCTATGCTCCTTATTTGTAATTTTGCTGTTGAGTTGCATATGGCGAAAGTGAAAAAAAAAAAAAAAAAACTGTTTAATAATAAAGCAAAAAGGCAAAAAGAAACGAGTTAGCGGAAGTGAGTGCAACAGCAGACCGGTACATTGTGAGCTCATGGACGGCTTAAGAAGCTTAACAATTCGTTTTGGGCGAGGGTTGAAATTTTAAACTTTTCAGATTTTTTATAATAACTATTTTAGGTAGCTAACCGCTCAAGCGGCTAATATGTTTAAAAAAAGCGAAGCGCTTTTTTGGCTTTCTTAAAAAAAAGAAACATTTTAACTGTATCGCTGCGCGCTTACGAATCAGTTTCTACGTTTGACTTTACAATTCTTTGAATAACATCATTCTTACGTCCCCCGATCATCTGTAACTGTTAATCTAAAGCAATTTCATTCTGGAATCAAACTATTACCATCTGTGAAAGTATTACGCCTGAGTAGAATGCCTTAAACCTTAATAATATCAATTTATTTACACATCTTTTATAACTGTACACCAAATATTTAGACATTTAGTGATTATAAATTATTATTCAAAGAGGTTTACTTTGAATTTATAAACTAATTCAAACGTCTTCTTTTGCATTTTAAAAACCTTGAAAATAAAATTTCGATAATGATGTAGTATGCAATTTATCGCTTTTCATTAGGTGGTTTTTTTTTTCTTAGATGGCGCCACTAAAATGATATTTTTAAATTTGAACGTGTTATAAAATGGTGGGAAAAATAAATGATTAAAACAAAAGCCATTTTTAATGCCACCACCTAAGAAATAATTAACAAACTAAAACCGATAGATCGTGTAGCACATAATTACCGAAATTTCTCTTATTGCACTTTGTCGAGTAAATTGTACATTGTGCTAATTTCCTTATTGAAAATGTATTCTTTATTTAAATTTTCTTCTCATTATCATTTCAATATGGCGACACGAAAATTACATTTCTAATTTTTAAATAAAGTAAAGTTAAAAATTGCTTTTCTTATAAAATAAAATAAATAAGCTTTTATTTAGAATTTGTAATATAATTAACGAGCTAAAAGAATAAATTTAAGAGTAATTAGTCAAATAGTTTCACGGCGGCAGGAGATTAAAAAATCCTCTTCACAAAATTCATCTGCAATTTTATATCACGAATAATAAAAGCGTGGATGCCCAAATAACGAAATTTATTATTCGAATGGCATTGTGCATAATATAAGCCGATCTCCATAACTTTATCACAGCCAGTAGACAACTGTTGATGAATTTTCTGAAGGGAATTATTTAATTGCTTGCTTCTAGGAAAACACACAAAAAATTATTTTTCTTCTTGTAATTCATTATTTTACACATGCTAAACAAAACTTTGTTGTATAAAAATATTTTTAAACCTTTAAAAACTCATATTGAAAACATATAGTCAAACATTCAACTATACACAAAATGGATCCTAAAATTATCCCCCTAAAAGCAATGAATAAATAAATAATTAAAAATTTAATAAAAAATGACAAAAAAATCTGTTTCAGATTTTAAATTACGTCCAAAGGTGCGTTCATTAACGTTTTCTGTGTCACCTTTATTTATTAAATATCATGTTCTACGCACTCAAACTATAACATTCAGTTCAACAGCAATATCGTAAATTAATTTTAAAATGAGCATATCTTTAGAATTTTCGATACACCAGTCTCGCGCACTAGAGATAATTTTTCCCTCCGTACAATGTTGCCATTGCTCGCTTTAAAATCGTTCAGTTTCTTAATCAAAAATTCGTTAATGTGTTATAAAATATGAAATTAATAATAAGAAAAATTTCAAATTCAAATTAGGGCTTCCACATGCCCATATTCTATGGAAGATTATGTTATTCCAATTTTGATGGCTCTAGGTGCCGTTGTTTTATCACAATGCGAGAAACATACATACATTTATGCAGATTCTTCATTATTTAATTTTTTTTAATATAATCCAGGGCAATAATATATGGTAGCAAGTGTTTGAAAAGTGGTACAGCCTTTTAAAGTTTTCGACGCAAAATGACAAAATGAAATTAATAGTCCTTCAAGGCAAACTGCCCCTTTAGACTAATAAAACAGTAGAAAATATTACAGTATCAAAAATAACAATGCAATTAACTGAATTTAAAAATCTAGTGAAATTTACCGCGATATGAATCTACTGACCTAATAAAATAGTATCAATTTTTAAAGAAATCACTTCCTCCACATTGCACTGTCATTGACAAAGAGTGTGCATATAAAATGAGAACTATTTGTATTCGATAACTCGTGAGGAAGCAGGTGAAAAATCGATGACAAAATTTCAAAAGTGAAACACCATGAATGAACTAAATGAAAGCTTATAAAAAATTTCTACGATGCATAATTACATCGTTATCAATAAAATTTTCCATAACGCTACACTAGGGCTAAACAATAATAAGTGGTCTGTGATGTATAACTGCATCCAAACAAATACATACTTGTCAAAACGTTTCTGTACAAGCCAGACATACGTTGGAGTTACATGTCACTAATAAGTGTTGAATGTAATTTTGATTTCAAGTGTGTAACGTTATTCGGAGAAATCATTCTTCTCAAAATGTTTAACAGGGTTACATTAGAGCTACACATCAATAATAAGTGCTAAATGTAATTTCGTGGTGTGTAGAAGCAGAATGCATTTGAAAAAACAAAAAAGTAGCATTAAGATTTCATTCATGCATTAAGATGTGAAATCTTTCCAAGAATTTAACCAATATTAATTTCTTCTTCAATAATTTCTTGTTCAAAAATACTTGACGCGTTCTTTAATTTCAAAATCCGCACTTCATCAGTTCAAGATCAAAGCATTGCTTTCCTGCGCTTTTAATTAATTTGCAAAGTAAACCGTTTTACAGGCGCAAAAAAAGAAGTCTGGTGTGCTGCTTAATATACACACACCACGGCTATTTTAATAACGTTAATCAAATAATGACAGACACTAAACGATGAGAAAAAATATCCTTCATAGCAGCAATAGGATTTAACTCATTTAATATAAAAATATCAAAAAACATAAAAATAGGTAGTTTTACAGCATTTTAATAGAGAAATTACAAAAGTATCATCCTTAATGCAGAAGTTAAATTATGAACGTTTCTGGAACTTATTTGACCGATGAAGTACCTCTAATCTTAATAATAGGAGGGAAAGCCTCCCTGGAAAATAACTTGGCAACGTAAAATTTTAAATTAGGGAAAGGAGCAACCTTAGATGTTTTCAGAAAAATTTCCCTCTGCATACTAACACAAATGCAGCAAGTTCTCTCTATGTCTGAGATAACCCCACAAAGACTGTCCAAGGTTTTAAGAAAGTCTTTTTATTTAAACGTATTTTTTTAACAAATTAGAGCGAGACAGTGATGAAAATAAGAACAGTCAAATCAGTTTGAAAATGTTTGATCCGTAGTTTAGGATTACACAATTAAATACTAAGCTACCAGCATACTGAGTAATTTTCCGTCACGTCAGTTTAAAGTAACGTCGGCCAGAAAACACAAAAGCAGAGATAATTGAGTTTAACTAGAGCTGGCCGGAATCTAATCACTCAGCGCTCATTGCCAGAGGTATTCTCTCTGTCAAGATCCAAAACCTCAGCTTTAATAATCAATCAACTAATCTGAATTCTGGTGAGGAATACGAAAAGAAAAGGTCCAAATCATAATAACTGGTTAGTTTAAAATAAGAACTTTACAACTTTTATTCACGTTTTTGCATTTATCGTCATTTCCTATATACTATTTTCGTGTTCAACTTATAAGATATTAAAAATATTCTAAATTTAAATAAATGTATATAACGTTATTTCTGATATATGTGTAATGTGGTAGAAATATTGATGGCACAAATGCTGATCTCTAATGAACAGCAAATGTAGCAGCCGAGGCCAATTAAACATTCATTTTTATTTCAAATGGCATTTGAGGCCATAATTCAATTGGCATTCTATTCATGACTGATTCGAAACTTTTATATTTTTTTCAGCTTTGCGAAAGCATGGAAGCAGCAGTCTATCTCAGCTGAGGTGCATAAAGCAAGTGCATAGTCATTTCAATATGGAGACTTATTAAGAGAAAGGTTTCTGTTTTCGAAAATGTGAGTTCCGAATTATCTGCTTCATCATCGTTATATAAGAGTCATATGATGCGAATTAATCAAGAAATGAAGCAGTCCAGAAAATGTTATTTGCATTGTTAGTGCAGAGAGGAGGAATACCCAACTTAAAATTGGGAATTAAGGGAGCTGTTCCTAATTTATGTTATAATTTTATTTACATATTTTTTGTCATACATGTGCTTTTTTTGTGTGACGTCTGTCTCTTATGTTTCTTATGAAGTTACGTCGTCTTGTGAATCTACGCATTAGAGCTTTTCCAAGTAATTTCAAAAATAATATCTCGTCATTAATAGCTATTTTTATTACCTCTATTAGTTGTAATAAATTTAAGATATGTGGGACAGAAGACACCAGTTTTATTTTAATCATAGCCGAGATGGTTATATACGTAGCTGGCATACAGACGGAATGCATATTAGAAGAAGAAACTTGCAGACATTGGCGAAAAGGCACAATTTTATTTACATTAGACAGACCGCATTACAGATGGCCTAATGCAGATTAATTTTCAAGTGACGCAGTTTAGATTCCAGAAAGGGTATGTAGCCAAATTAAAACGAGGAATTAAAAAGACTATTCCTAAATTATAGTAATTTCCTTTCATATTTTATATTTTACATGTATATGTAATTTTCGAGTTTTGGAAAAGAGGGAGAGGATGATCCTCTAGCAACGGTGAAAGGAATGCATGGGGCAAACATTTTTCAGAAACAATGCTATAGTTTCTGTGTCCCAAGAGGGCACACAAAATGCATGGCAAGCCAAACTCCTCTCTAGAGGCTGGTGGTAGAGTAGGAGGGATGGGACAGATCACCCTCCATCCAAGGTGTTGTGCCTCAAAATTGGAGCAGAACTGCACCGTTAGTACAGCGGAACTATACCTCTACAACTGAAGGCGCATTTCTGATTGTCCCGTCCAATTCTACTGTATATGCTATCACTTATTTATAACCAGAATTGATGGTACAGCATAAAACCGAATTATTAATACTGAGGGCTTTCAATGTTTTACAAAACTCCATAATATTCAGCGTAAAAATATATTTTAATGCGCACTGGAACTCCTATAAATGTAATTGTACTCTAAAAAATACTGTATATATATATATATATATATATACAGTATTTATATATATATATATATATATATATATATATATATATATAAGAAATACTATACTCCATGTAAAAAATACTATATATATATATATAAGAAATACTATACTCCATGTAAAAAATACTATATATATGTAATAATATACAGGGTCATTCTAAATTGTTTTTACAAATGAAGACGGGTACCCTTCCAGACAAGCAATAATTACCATAGAACATAGAGTCGAATTCCACTCTGAGAGACAGAAAAGAGGAATATTAGATTACATCCTGAACTTAAACAGTGTTAAGAAAGCGAAGGAACAAAACCAAAAGTTGAGCAATCAGATTTATTGTTTAGTGAAAAACTCACAGAAAGTGCTCAAAATGCAGACAACTCGCTCTTCCATTTCTGCCGCTCGTACATTTCGCGAATGTCTTGTATCGCTTTTTGAGATGGCAAAAAAGGTGTTTCTCGCATTCTTCGATCAACAGTGGAAAAGGTTGGATGACTTGGAATCCGAGGAGTGGAAATCACTTTTCATATAATATTTGTGCTTCGCGTCCATTCCCTTTTGCTTCACCGTATATGAGGTGAATATCTGCCAATTCCTCGTACGTCTACTCCGCCATAGCATTCGTGGAAGGTTTCGGATGATGTTGCGCCGTTTTCAAGGACACCTATTGCTCTGATTGGCTTTCTCCATCATAAGTTAAGAGCAACATGCTGCTTCTTCATAGTGCAAATTTGCATACGGTTAGTTCTTGATAGTCCTTCATAGCCTAAATTATAGTAATTTATAGTGGAATGTGACCCTATATTCTATGGTAATTATTGCTCGTTTGGATGGGTACTATCACTTCTCGTAATTCGTAAAAACAATTTAGAATCATCCTGTATAAGAAATACTATACTCCATGGGATACCATGTAAAAATACTGTACTATACTTTCTATTCCTATACTTCATTCCATGTAAAAAGTACATCTACTGTTCCAGTGCTGGTTTTTTTCTCTAGATCAAACAAAATTACTTTTAACTTATTTTTGTGCCTTTAATCCTCGACCATGATTTAAGAAATGCGAAAAATAGCTAATTTATGTAAGAGATTTAAAATTACTAAAGTTTAAAAAAGCAAGAAAAATTAAAAATACCACCAAAAAAAAAAAAAAACAGACGAAATTTGCTTATTTCTTGCAGTGAAATCATATATTTATTTTACATTGTAATTTAAGTTTCCAATAATATGTATCGCATGTTTTTATCTTATATCGGAGAAAATAACATTTTGATTTGAATTAAGTTAATCAGGAATAGGTTACGTTTTTTGCGAAAAAGAAAGGTGATTCTGTTGTTTAATTAAGTTAAATACAAAATAGTAACAATACCACATATTTACGTTATATTCTTAGTTAACAGAAATTAATTTACTGATAAGGTTTTAAAATATATTTCACAGTTCAACCTTTTGTTTCTATGAAATGAAATATATTGAAATTTTTGCACGTTTTATGAGTAAAACATAGTTTAAGTTATAACGTATTTTATCCCTTCCTTTCGCGTGCCTTCGTGATGTAATTAGAAGCGCGTCCGATTATTAATCGGGAAGTCGGAGTTTGAATCACGTCGCAGCCATTGCACATCTTTCAAGTTTTTGCCTTGATATAATATAATAACAATACATAGTTTTAAAAGTTTTCCTAAAAAAAGTATTTTTATTTTATTTTACTCAACAATATAATTTTACTTAACAATCTGGTACAATAAAATAAACCGAAATGGAAAAAAGTAAAATTCTCTGGTTTTTTATGATTTAAACAAACAAAAAATTAACCTACATAACCAAATTAGCCATATATTTGTAAGTAATCCAACCCGGATGTTTAAAAGCTATCAGGTGCTGAAGTACAGTGGCAGTTTAGAATATTCAGCTGATAAAGGTCCCAGTTAGTCCGATGTTGAACCTTCTATTGCTCTAATTTCCAAACAATTTAAATTTAGTTTATGAAGATTGCACGAATTAAAAATGCTTTCAAATGAAGTATTTTAAGAAATTCTGAAATAATACTAATGACTTTAAAAATAAAATAAAACTTTGAAATACTAACTTTCCTGCATTCAAAATAAGATTCTAAAATGTGATGTATTTTTCAAAGCATATTTTTAAATTTTGAAATCAACAGTCTGAAAACAAAGCGAAAAAACATCTATAAATATTGCATTAATATTTTAAACTCTGAAATTATTTTTATAATTTACTTAAATTTTAAAATTACTAAAATTAAATTATTTTTATTAAATTATTCTCAGAATGTTCATCGTTCTCTTCCAAGTCACATTACTGTATGCTCAGAACTCCTAGCAAATAAGCCGCTACCAGTACCGTATAAAATTTTAGATTCGTAACGGAAAGACGTTACCATTACTATCAATCCGGTTTGCATCACTGACAGCTCAGATGACATAGAAAGTAAACCAGGTATATTACAGTATTACCTTTATGTAAAATATTGAACTCCCTAAACACGCTTGCATAAATTTGCTCGGAAACGTATTATCATGATTTTCTGTTTCAATTCACATCATCTTCAGCCCCATCATACGCCAAATGTTTACTAGGATTTGGATGCGGTTTCGATCTTAGGCAAACGAGCTAGCTTTCATGGCTGGTTTTTACGGTTTAACACATGTGTAACGAAACTTCGAGCAACTTCTCCAATAAAGTTCTCCATGAGAGCATCAATTCCCATCAGCATATAGTTTCATGTATATTGCTTTATTCAAATAACCTAACCTAACTTAATCACATCATTATCATGTATATTGCTTTATTCAAATAACCTAACCTAACTTAATCACATCATTATCATGTATATTGCTTTATTCAAATAACCTAACCTAACTTAATCACATCATTATCATGTATATTGCTTTATTCAAATAACCTAACCTAACTTAATCACATCATTATCATGTATATTGCTTTATTCAAATAACCTAACCTAACTTAATCACATCATTATCATGTATATTGCTTTATTCAAATAACCTAACCTAACTTAATCACATCATTATCATGTATATTGCTTTATTCAAATAACCTAACCTAACTTAATCACATCATTATCATGTATATTGCTTTATTCAAATAACCTAACCTAACTTAATCACATCATTATCATGTATATTGCTTTATTCAAATAACCTAACCTAACTTAATCACATCATTATCATGTATATTGCTTTATTCAAATAACCTAACCTAACTTAATCACATCATTATCATGTATATTGCTTTATTCAAATAACCTAACCTAACTTAATCACATCATTATCATGTATATTGCTTTATTCAAATAACCTAACCTAACTTAATCACATCATTATCATGTATATTGCTTTATTCAAATAACCTAACCTAACTTAATCACATCATTATCATGTATATTGCTTTATTCAAATAACCTAACCTAACTTAATCACATCATTATCATGTATATTGCTTTATTCAAATAACCTAACCTAACTTAATCACATCATTATCATGTATATTGCTTTATTCAAATAACCTAACCTAACTTAATCACATCATTATCATGTATATTGCTTTATTCAAATAACCTAACCTAACTTAATCACATCATTATCATGTATATTGCTTTATTCAAATAACCTAACCTAACTTAATCACATCATTATCATGTATATTGCTTTATTCAAATAACCTAACCTAACTTAATCACATCATTATCATGTATATTGCTTTATTCAAATAACCTAACCTAACTTAATCACATCATTATCATGTATATTGCTTTATTCAAATAACCTAACCTAACTTAATCACATCATTATCATGTATATTGCTTTATTCAAATAACCTAACCTAACTTAATCACATCATTATCATGTATATTGCTTTATTCAAATAACCTAACCTAACTTAATCACATCATTATCATGTATATTGCTTTATTCAAATAACCTAACCTAACTTAATCACATCATTATCATGTATATTGCTTTATTCAAATAACCTAACCTAACTTAATCACATCATTATCATGTATATTGCTTTATTCAAATAACCTAACCTAACTTAATCACATCATTATCATGTATATTGCTTTATTCAAATAACCTAACCTAACTTAATCACATCATTATCATGTATATTGCTTTATTCAAATAACCTAACCTAACTTAATCACATCATTATCATGTATATTGCTTTATTCAAATAACCTAACCTAACTTAATCACATCATTATCATGTATATTGCTTTATTCAAATAACCTAACCTAACTTAATCACATCATTATCATGTAATATTAGCAAAGCAACAACCTTATGTTTGACTAGATTTTAGTCAAGACTCTATCGATTTTGAGAGCAAACGGCTACAAGTCGTTCTTCATCAAGAGTAAAGAAATCTGCAACGAAAGGAAAGCTATGGTTGTATTTATACCAAATAAAGTAAAGCGAACAAGAAGGTACGCCGTCTATTAGTGGCAGAAATATTAATGAAACTTAAAAAATTGGAACTTGAAAAGTCTTAGTTTGCAAAGTATACTATTATCATTTTTCCACTCTATTTTACGTACTTAACCATACATAAGCTCTTTAACTGCTTGTATATTGAATATATAAGCATTCAGTGTGATTTCGTGCATAGAAATATAGAGTGGAAACTTTCTAAATTGACTACATGCCGTTCCAGACATTTTTTTCTTTTGAGGAGAGCGTGGCCTTACACGTGCTTTTTAATAACGATAATCTTTGCGTTCTTAAACGTACTGACGACTTTTAGAGGTGATCGTCTGGATGTGGCTGCCATGAAAGACTTCATAGTATTTAATTGAAATGATTTCTAGCACTATTTTTTATACTGATGTCAGCCTTTTACAGTATATCATTTCAAATTTAAGCACAAAATTGTTTTGGGGATAGAGCCATTTCTCGTTACATCAAAAAAATGCTTCAGATATAAGCTTCGAAAATGATCATTGATAAATTAAAATACAGCGTTCTAAACGTAAAGCTTAAAAAAGAGACTTAAGGTTCCTTTCAATATTTTAAACTTTATTAATGCTCACAATTATACGATAATGCACGAAAAAGGTTTCAACCATCAGAGATGTTGAAAGGATTATGTCAATTTTATTAACAGTTAAATTTTAAGTTCCTTTCCTGCCAAATTCTTAACTTCAACTTACACTTTCGACCAGAACGTAATTTTGGAATCACTCTGAACACACGTAGCTTTGCAATCTTTCTGAATACTTAATGAGGAGGAGCGGTATTTAAACTGCGAAGTTGCTTTCAGAGTTAGAGAGAATCAGAGTTTCTGATTTACGCGCGTCTGCCTTTCGGCTACTCTCTCTCTCTCTCTCTCTCAAAGCTGTTATTACGTTCGGCCGTACTCAGGCCCTTGATAAGCTTCGTAGTCAAATAAAGTTAAGGGGCCAACTCAATTAAAATCTTAATAGCTTCGGCTATATTTTTTTAATTATTCTTAGTTTTAGTTTATTTATTATTGTCTTAAGTTCAAGCCCAAGTGTCGGCTTTGATTGTACACTCCAAGCGGGAGTTTTGTTAAATCTTATTGGAATAATAAAGGGTTAGTTACCCTTTCTTCTTGTTGTTTCTCGTTACACGAACTTAAGCGATTATTCACTAACTAGTTCTTAAGATTCGTCACTTTCTGCAGTAACTGAGAATTACATTAGTGAGAACGCAATGTAAATCTCCTCTAAAACAAATAAAATCTTGAAAATTTAGACAAGCGTAATATGAATTTTAAGAAACGTTTTTACAGTGATAGCGATGAGATTTTAATTGTCATTTACCATTTACACATTTCCCTCAGCCGCTTGTTACGTGTTTTAAACAATTCTTAAGTTCCCAAGCGAATATTTGCAATAGAAATGTAACGAAAAATATAATTTCGATGTTTTCTAATTATCCGTGCCCACACAAAGCGTTGCCAACTCATTGGAGAATTTTTGAACTGAGGAAAAACTGTTTGCTTATCTTTACGGTGGTACAGTTTTTTAGTGAGGTAGAGTTCCATTCTTAAAAATAATAGAAAGAAGTATTTGATAAGAAACAAGAAATTTTATGAACAAAAAAAAATCTATGTAGTCACAATTTACATCTTTACAGCCGGTGGATACCTTTTAGAGTGCAAATCCGCTAAAAGCGTGCATATGCGTCTGCACTGAACCACATATGCAGTAAGCACTTAATAATTACTATATATGCGAAAAACAAGCAATTCTACCGAAATGTGAGAGTGCAGTCCGCATAGGTCAGATAATGCCATTATTTCTTATACACAGTAGCCAATGAATTAGAATCCAAAGATCAATATTATATTGAGCAACCTTTTGCACTGCTATGACTCGTTTGGGCATTGAGTCTACGTGCTTCTGGAGTGCATTTGCGTCCAGAGAATACCATGATTTGGCTATGCAGCTTTATAGATCTTGTAAATTAGATGGAAGAGGAGGTACTGTCGGATGCGTCTTTTTACCATACCCCACACATTTTCTATGGGATTACGATCCGGGCTATGCAGTGGCCAGGAAAGTGTTGGAAATCAGACGGATGTTCAGCGAACCAATTTTGAACACTTCTGGCACGATATATGGTTGTATTATAGACCATAAAGTATCCTTCGCCATCGGGAAATAATGGAACATTGCAGGAAGCAGTTGATTTGCCAATATATCTAGCTATCTAATGGCTATTTGTTTACCTCAAGGAACCCTAGGACACCACTTCCATGCCAGCAGAACATGACCATATCATCATACTCCTACCAGACCCTTGCACCGTACGAGTAAGGCAAGATGGATTCATGGCTCCAGTGGGTTTACTGCGAAATTCAACGTCTTCCATTAATGCAAAATAAGGTGTAACATGATTTACCCGACGACATTACCCAATTTTCCCCCAGAGGGTCGACGTAGAGAACTCTGTGAAACTACTGGCTAGGATCTGTACCTAGGTAGTCTCAGCCACGGGGATATAAAATTTATGAACTTGGCGGTTCTGAAAGCACTGGAAAGGTCACTCATTGGCAGGCCCGGTGGTCTGGCACGTGTTAGCGCGGCGTGGTACTAGTAGCACGGGTGGTACCGTCCCGGGTACGCTGGGTAATGTCCCGCTGCGACGGGCAGCCCGAGTGACTGGTAGGCAGCAAATTAACGACCAGTGCCTACTGAGAGTTTTTCCCGGGCGGTGCGCCTCTCTCACTCTGAGGGGCCAAAGCGGCGGCTGAACCTTCGCGCCTGGTTCTGAGGAATGGGAACACTTTTAGTGCGATTAAAATCGCGGAACAAGGAAGCCCTAACTTGTTGTAACATTACCAAACTCTAATCCTCAGATGTCCAGTGTCTTCTTTCACGACACCACTACAAACGAATTGTTGCATGTCGGGCAGAAATGAGTGGTTTCCTCACAAGCACCCGACTATGCATTCTTATCCTCTGCAATTCTCTGCGCATGGTTGAGCTGAAATCTGTTGGGAAGGGCCTTGTTTGACGATCCGTGTCAAATGAAGCACAGTACAGTCCCCTTTCTGCCGTACAATTGGTCGGACACGAAGCCGATCACTCTCTTGAAAACTGTTCTCGAAACACAGTTACGTCTACAAGGTATTTCTCCCTCTTTCCTTGCGTGTCTTAGTGGTGTGGTTGTCTGCACACTGGACGCGTTTTCCAGAGGTCCGTGGTTCGATTCCCGAGGAAGGCAATGCTAATTTGTCATCTTGCCTGCTTCCAAAAAACCTTAATGTATCTATAGTGGCGCCCGAACTAAAATGGTGTTGGATGATGGTTCTCCACACCCAGGATTTGGCAATAGGGTCCCCTAAAATTCCAGTCTCCCTTTAAAAGGGGGATATATAAGGTATTTCTCCTGCTTTCTTGGCATGCCTTCGTGGAGTAGTGGCCTGCACCCTGGGCGCGCATTCTAGAGGTCCGTGGTTCGATTTCCGGCGAAGGCGTTTGCATATTTGTCTTCTCTTCTGCTTCCGAAATAAACCTAATAACTCTACACGTCTTCTAGAGAAAGACTGTGGGTTCTGATTCCGACTTTTAAAAACCTTTGATATGGCTGGTTTTGAGAATCTAGTGAAATTTGCTCTCTAAATCAAGGCCACTGCTAAACAAGCACCAACAATAAGCCCTTTTTCAAATGGTGAAAGATGTGTCATTTTCGCCAATTTACTTCATTCATCGTAAAAAGCACTCTTACACCTTACTTATGCTAGCGTTCTAACCCGTGTAACAAACATCATAAAAATATTTGCATACTTCATGCCTAGCACGCATTCAAATGAAAATCTCAAAGGTTTCTAACTCACTGGCCTGTGTGAGTAATAGGAAACAAAAATTAATAAACTATATTCTTACGTATCTCTAGTGGTGACTCAAGCACTTTTAGAAGAAATTCACACCAACAATAACTCTGCATTTGCAAAGGATTAAACTCCTACATGACTTCTATGATATTTTGTTTAATATAAATCACACATAATTACAATTACCAAAACATGATATGATCTTTTGGATGCTTTCCTGAAGATCCTAAAAACAGAAAAATTTTGAATACATGTCCGAACAAACGAAAAATTCCACATGACTTGAATTTACCGCCTATTAAATTGCATATCTTTCTTGTAGCATTTCATTTAAACTTATTTCCTCGAACTATTTCAATTTCTAAAGGCAAGTTGAAAATGCAATTAAAAATTTCAAATTTTGAAAGTAAGTATCCCGGTTAATTTTTGTAATACGGGAGTCAAACTTCTTACATTTCTATTTTTTTAGAAAGAGTATAAAACTTTCGTAAATAGAAAGTATAGGAACTGGGAAACCGCATTAAAAGTGAGATTTCGTTATTTATATAATTTTATTTTTAATTTGACATTGCCAAAACATGAATATTTTCGTCATTTAAACATGAATACTTTCGTAACTTCTGTAATTGGAAACATACGTCTATGTCCAACGATTAAGAAACTAAAGGCCTAGTAATGACTTTAAGCTATGTAACATGAGTGGATATATGTATGTATGTATGTGTGCATGCATATATATTTAAAAATTTAAATTAATAATTTAGTAGAAATAGATTAAATCAACCTAGGAAGATGCTAAAATTGCATAAAGAAACCTATGACATTTAAATTATGAATCAAAATTAAAAACGATTTCTTGCTATTTTTGAATTTTTTTATAATTTATTTAAGGTGGAAATACCAATTATAAAAATGTATAATGTATTGTAGATTATTCATATGGTTATATCTGTATTTTTTATGTTATACTATATGTATATATAGTTGGTACTGTCGATTGCAATAAAAAAGGGATGCACAACTACATACTATAGTTATCCCATAAACAAATGTTCAACGATCTACGACTAAACTTTTTTTGAGTTATGCGAGATACGCACGTTTGTACAGACGCTACAAAAAATTCCATTTTGTATGCAGTTTAAGTTCCTTTTATAATCTGTTTTGAAATAAAGAGCCCTCATTCTATTCATACGTGCCGAAACAAAACATATTCACACAAAAAATTGTCAGAATGGATATTTCCGTTCAAATCTGAAACCCGAAAATTTTCGCGATTACTATACTGCTTGAAAAAAAAAGCAAAACTGGAAAGACTTATTTCTCTCCATTGGGATGACTTTTTCGGGGAGGGTAACAAATAGGGAGTTCCTCTGTCATTAAACCTTTACGTGCGTGTGAGCGCTCCGCCGCCAGTGTGAGAATGGCACATGGAACTCTTAGAAAGACGCACATGGGGGGGAGAGTGGGTAACTAGAGAGCGAACAGACAGCGAGAAAAAATCGATACAAACACTCTCCCCTGCTCTCCTTCTTTCTCTCAGAGTCTGAAAGTGGTCGATAATCTGCAGTCGCGCTCGTCTCTGAGGCCTCTATTTCAAGGACACCCGCAGTTCAAGAAGTTCTTTCGAGACACTTCTTTTATCCAGTCCACCCTCCAGATGCGGAGAAGACAAATGTTATTTTTCTACGGGGAGGAAGAGCTATTTTAAACTAAATGGTTTGTCATACGAATTCAGTACATTATTTGAATGATTATCCAGCGATGGTTCTGCTTTTGAACGTTTGATGCTCGATAAACTATGAAATTTAAATTAAAAATGGCAAATCCATATTTATTTCTACAAGAACTTAATCTAGAATACTAATTGGATCTAGGTGATAATTAGAAACTCCTTTTTTAAGTATCATTTATATTTTCTCTTGCTTTTGTTCATAAAATAATAAGCAAATAAAAAATAGGATTTACTTATTTTTTAATCAAAAACAAAATCGCTATCATTTATTATTTCTTTCTTTAACAAGGAGAAAATGCTTAACTTATGATGTAAACTAGTGTTCTCAAACCGGTGGCCCCCGTAGCAATTTTTGAGACTCCGAATACATTTCAATTACGTATTTGGTGCAGATATGGTGTTGCAAAGATTTAAAGATTTTAGATTTTTGAAATACCAGTTTATATTACCTTCATTATCATCAAAAACGAACACGAATAACGCATCAGAAAATTTCTACATGGAGCTAATTAATTTACAGTGTGACGTAAATCTTATTCAAAGTCTTCAAGATCCTGATTTGATTAACTTTTCTGGCAAAAAACTAAATAAGCAATATTACGAATTTTTTAATTAAGAATAATTGCTTCGTTCGGGAATACAATTATGTGCAAACAAGCTTTCCTCACTGTTAGAAATAAGAAGGAAAGAGCCTGAATGACCGATGAGTTTTTACATTCAGTAATGAAAATAATTCTTACTACTTTCTCTCGAAGGCTACAAATTTTATCGGGCTTGAAATCAACTGTCAAGCTGTAGTAAGAAATAAAGAAGTTTATAGTTATTAGCATGTAAAGATAGAAAAATTTAGTAATTAACAGAAAGAGATAAGTTTAGCATTATTTATTCTCATGTTTTGTCCTACTTGAAAGCTTTTCTTTGCAAATTTACAGTGTTTTCGTTATTTGTTATCCCAGAAGTGTTTGTTATTCTCTGAGCCATGTTCATAAGAGCTATTATGCTCGAAAAACGATTTTGCGTTGATTCAGTTTAATAAGTGTCTCACTTTTAATTCGAGTCTGTTGTCATTCGACAAAATGTAAGATATTTATCTTTAAAATTAAATCTGTCTATAACTGATTAATAAATTAAGCTGTTTAAAAGCAGCAGATGCAAGTCTGAAGAATATTGTTTTTTACTTTTGAATCTGATTCTTTTAAATGAAAATGCATTTTTTATTTGTGATATAGCTAATGAGATACATTCCGCAGGAGAATAAGAGAGAGAAAATATTACTTTATTTACATTAGCTATAAATTAAGTCACGTGATCTCTGAGGACATCTACACTGTTTGTTTACATTAGCTATACATAAGTCACTTAGTCTCTGTGGTCATCGGAATGTATCTCATTAAAAACATTACATATTTCTATAAAATTAAGTCATATATTTTTTCACTTTTCAAATGTAAAAAAAATATATAACCATACTACTCAAAATGTATATTCATCTAGCATGCTACAAAATGTTCCTATAAAAAATACAATATCCTACTAGTATCTGAGCCACGTCTATTGATATTCTATAATCCACTATCAAATTAAGCTTTAAAAGAGATCTTTTGGTCGATCCTTTTAGATTATTTTTATTATTTTTATTTATCTTTAAATTAAAGTAGGTTATTTAATGATTAATTAAGCATGTTAAAAATATTTTAAGTAAATATAAGTTTGTAAATTTAATAATTAGTTATCAGTATGTTTGACTAACTAAGAATAACCAACCAAAACGTCTTGTAGGTAACAAACCAGATTTCACACAGAAAATAAATATAAATTGGAATTTTTCCTATGAGATATGCTTAATATTTTTATATGTGTTCTGATAAATATTTAAAAAGCGAAATTTAAAGTACTAAAAATACTTTTAACAAAAATTGTTATTTTATTAAAAAAATTCTGTCCTGTGAACAATTTTAAGATCTTTCATTCTGCCAGCATGCAGTTTAACTTTCAGACTACGGCTAGATAATAGGGCATACGAAAGCTCTGATAAATCCAAATTTTTACTACTTCACAAAGTTCTTTTAAATTGTCAGATTCATTTAAAAAGTAGAAAATAAATTATTATTAAACTATCTATTCATAATTCATAAATTATTTATTTGCTTATTTTAGTAATTTTATTAATTAATATATTAATTTTATTTTTTATTAATAATAATTTATTAATAAAATAAATAATTAATAGCTAAAGAGATAGTTCATTAATTAATGTTTATTTATTTATTAACTGACATTTTTATTAAACTACCTATTCATGATTTATAAAACAAATTTATTAATATTTAAATAGATACTTCATTAATTAATAATTATGTATTGATTAACTGATTGTAAGTTAATAAACTATTTATTTATTTATCATATTTTACATCCTGATTAATTTGAAAATATAATTTAATTATATTTATTTAATTACTTCACCTTAAATACATCTATTTTTTAGAGACTTCATTGCTGAAATGAACTTTTTCACATCACTTCCTTTCCAGTTGATGCGGTTAAACTAAAATAGATATAGTTAATTAATCCCATAAATTTCAATTAATATGATTGATTAAAATGGATGTGATTAACCCCATAAATTTCAGCTGATATGATTTACTAATCCTATAAATTCCAATGAAATAACGTATTTATTATATTTTTATTTTTTCGTATTCTCTGATTATTGCCATTTTATGTTTTGCTGTCACATTGAAATGAAAGGTCACAGAGAATTATTTTTACCTATTTTAGGGCACTGGTATCACAATCCATTGTATTTCGCGGTTGCATGTCGAATCAGTATACGAAGGCAGCATCGATTAGTTTTTAAATAAGTAGAAAATTCTAGAAATTTTTGCAGCGAGTCGATACATATTAATGCTATTTTTAAGTAGTAATTATTTCACAACTGAAATACAGAGAAAGTAGTACATATCATAGTTCAGGTACATATGCCTGAAGTAGTTGTTGAACCTAGGTAACATGATTAGAGCTCCTTGCCGTAAATCGACGAAAGTTATCATATGATACATAGAACAAAATGCATTCCCTAAGCACAGGAATAAAAATCATATGTAGATGTATTTAGACTTCAGTTTTGTCAAATGTAAAACACTGTTGATAACAAAATAACCGAGCTTAATATATTAAGGACTTAATTATTAATTTACAAAAAAAAAATGCTTAATATTCTATTTACAGAAATGCAAGTTTGCTAATATTTTTATTTTATAAAGAATATACTACCATAATAATGGTCAAAAATATTTTTGTCAGAAACTTCTTATCTGTCTATGCTGATTTGAAATCTCAATTTGGATTTTTAATATCATTCTCATTTCTCAATGATGTCATCTGTAGGTTCTGTTATAAAGCACAACGCACGAGAGCTATATAACATAAGAGCAGAATGCCTTTGCGGAGGATTTTCTTCACAAAGGATAAGCGAGATGCCTTTATATATGATAGTAGATTTAGTAAAAACAAAATATAATGTTGACACCACATGACTTCCTTGTACTGCCTATTTTACATATTTTTTCGCTGCATTTCATTTATACTTATTTCCTAGAATTTCATTAGAGATATACTTCTCATTCAATTAATTCAGTTCTCATTTCTCGGCGAGGCAAAAATACATAAAAACTCAAAACATCTTCATTCATCATCTTCAAAGCATCTTACAACTATTGCATGTAGATTAACTAAAGGCATAAAAACCTTAACCGGAATATAAGAACAACATAATTTCATCACTTTTAAAGCGAAAAATGCACTATTTACCAACATTTAAAAACAAAACAAACAAACAAACAAAAAATTTAGCTAACCGAACCGGGTAACAGAGTGGGTATATATAAAACATATATTTATATACTTTTGGAGTGCCAGATTGCAACCAAAAAGGGAAGTACACATCTATATGTAATTGCAGTCTCATATACAAAATTTCAATGTTCTGAGCCTACACGTTTTTGAGTTATGCGAGATACATGCTTACATACGTACGTACACTTCACGAAAAAAATCTCTTTTGGAACCATTTTAAATCCACTTTAAAATCCGTTTACAGAAAAAGAATCCTTTATCCTGTCCACACGTGTATATGTAACGCAAATAGAATAGAAAGCGGTCAAAATGGATATTTTCGTTAAAATACAATACCCGAAATTTTTCGCGATTTCCTTTACTTCGTACAAGGAAGTAAAATGCCGAAGGGTTCAAAATGCTTTAGCCTGTAAATATGTTTCCACTGCCAATTGATGTTTAATACAGTGAAACAAACATTTCACATTGCTGTTTGTTGCGTTAAAAGACTTTCCCTGTATTTCAAAGGTTAGTGCAGTGAAATAAACTTCATATTGATTTTCATTATCGAACAACAAAGGCTTTTGTGAGTAGTTTGTGATTTGTTAAGACATAGCTATAACTAACTCGCTAGTTTGTCTACTAAGATCTGTTTGTTATCGTCCTTTGTTCATCGCTCTTTCGTATCGCAATCGGTTTCCCTAACTACTATATAATATGGGCGGCAGGAGCAGGAATATTTTTTTCGGAAAGAGCAAATTTTGTTTCATGTTGGCTTACCTATTTTTAATTGAAACACGCTAAAATATGTGCGATTTTATTTTTGATATGGATTTACAAATGAAGTTTATGTTATCCTACTTCATTGGAGAAATAAATTAAAGAACACTGTTTTATCGTATTTTCTAATATAGTTCGTATACTTTGCTCTGAGATTATGAAAGAATATAAAATCATAAGAGTTACTCAGAAACTCCTTTCTTATGCATTGTTTATTTAGCTATATTTCAACTTAAAAGGTAAAGAGAAAATGGATATTATGTAGGTTATGATACAGGTTTAAATTTACAGAGCATTCATTATGAAACTACAGCATGCAACACACAAACATGAAACATTTCTATTTCTTGGTAATCTTAGAATAGTTGATGTTAACGTTTATGAGAAAAATACGCTCTCTAATAAATTTTAATGAGACAATATGTTTCAACATAACCTATATAATAGCAAACAGTAATTTTTCTCGAAAAGCATTGACTATAAATATCATCTATAGTATGTTCAAAGTTCGCAAACTTTCCGGCAGGATAATATTCCACTATCATTCTTCGAGGATTATGTTACCTAATATAAACAAGAAATGTTTGATATTAAAGTAAGAGACGGTAGTTGCCTGAAGCGTTTCTCTTAGCTTCCTGGATGTATGTCTTGTGCATAAATCCGGAATACTCATTGCTTACGTTATGAGGAGAGGGCCAGACTAGAGATTTAGCTTCAACACAGGTTATGTTTCATATCATGGTCTGAGAGACCATGATAAAATAGAACTTTTGGAAACAGTTAAAGAAAGTAACAAAAATCTGCCTTAATAAAATTGTTAGGTAGTTGATGAAAGCAACAGTGGTAGGAACCTGTTTATTCAAACTAACTGAATTGGTTGAAATATTCCACATAATATTTTTCTTTGAAGTAAACACAACAATTACTTTTAGCAAATAAGATAGAGCAAAAATAATTCTAAATCATTACTAACTAAGCAAAAATATGTTTAATAAAATCTTTTTTTATAATACATATATCTGTTACAGTGAAATAATTAATATTAAAATTGAAGAATGTCATCATTCTCCAGTGAATATCATCACATATCAAATGCGTTGGTGAATGACCGAATATTTGGTTATATTGCTATACATTCGAGCCTTTACCGATGTATGTCGATAAGCACAAATATGCTCTGGTGAAGTGGTCCACGACTGAATGCAGTTGTAAAAACAAGGGACTCTTGTGGAATGCAAAGTGTCATAACAGTTTAACTTGTTGCACTAAACAAGACTGTAAAACGTAAATCACATAATTAAATAAGTTTATTATTGGAGTTATTTTCTTTTCTCCTTTAGAATGCACTGTTCGTTTTAAGTTCAACAGTTCATTTACATGTGCTGTTACTTAAGATTTCTTATATTTTGACATACACCATTATATGCTTTAATAATAAAGCATGATTTAAAAACCTAACAAAAATGCTTTTATTAAAGTCATGGTGACATTCACCATCAGTCAGCATTTACCATCAGTGCATAATGAATGTCGACCTTTGCTGGTGTATGTGAGAAATAAGAATATTTAGAAAATATTTCGGACATACACCAAACGACTATTTGAATGCTGACAATCTCCAGATTTCAATCTTCCACGATATACATATAATGAGTAAGGTACTTCTGTATGCCTTGCTAAAGTTATTGGAAGGATATTCGACGAGTATTCGAGAAGGCCAAAGTTCAGGTCTTGGCGAGACATTGCTCATTTTTAGCATTTCCTGCTTCAAAATAACCTAATGACTATGTAGTGGCGCCTGAACTGAAAGGTTGTGAACGATAATTCGTCATCCCCAAGATTTGGCAATTGAGTTCCTTAATCCCCAGTCGCTCTTAAAAAGGGATAGTATATAAGGTATTTTCTTCCTCCTTTCCAATGATTTCTTGATAAATGGAAGCATGTTCTACGCGTACCTGAAAGGTCCAGGGTTTGAGTCTCAGCGAGGGCACTGTTCTTCATTTTCTATGTCTCCTGCTGCAAAATAGAACACCGTTTAAACGTCTATCAAGGGACCATTCAAAAACGTCCTCTAAATGAGAAAGGTGTATAAACTAAATTTAATTTTACGATATATATATATATATATATATATAAACTGCACAATTTTGATGCTATTAATCTACTATGAATGGTTTACAATTTTATTACTGCACTTCTAGTTTATTTAAATGTTAACTATGTTCAAGGAAATTTAATATTAGTATTAAATATTATTATTACTATTATATAATATTATTATTATACAATATTTTTATATAAATATTTAATTTATAATTATATTTTTAATTATTAAACTATATAAACACTTTTTATAAATAATATTTTTAAATGATATTAATACAAATTTAATATTTTTAAAATCATGGGAACTGTACATTTTTACTTGAAAAAACTGACAAAAATGACAAAAAACGGACACAAAACTGACAAAAATGTCATACTTTTATTTGAATTAGCGCCTTGAATAAGTAAGATTTTTCCAAGAATAATTTTAAGAAACTTTTAACTTTTCCTAAAGGAAAGGTCTCCAGTTTTCGTCTGTCATGTATGATTCTGAATCTTAAGGAAAGTACTGTGAATTGAATTACGTTTTTGACATGTTTTCTTGTTTTTATCTGTTTCTCGTATCTGTTTTCTTGAACACACAAAGAAACTTATGAGGGTGTCAATGCATAGATAGCATTTTGAAAAGAAGGTAGGATAATTTCTTCATTTTCTTCTTTTTTCTCTCCGCTACTTAAATATTCATCTGGTAAAATATTTTCAATGAGTTAAACCGTGGCCTTCGAGAAACAAGGCCGTCCAGCTCTCTCGTGACGTCACCGTATGGAGTGCGAAGAAACGTTTCTCCTCCACTGAAAGCGAGCGAACTCAGAGCGCGCTTATTTATTAGTAAAAGCTAATTTTATGTTATTCCGATGTAAAGTAAACAGGAAATTATTAAATAAGTGATACTATCTTAGCATTTATTAAATATCATGCTTTAAGACTTCAGGTATCTGAGCTTATTTTTCTTAACGCTTGATAAAAATTTTCACCTGGGTGATCAATAATTATTTATTTCAATCCCATTTTACTTTCTATAGTTTGGATAAACTTTTCAACACTTAAACGCTATAACGCAAAAATGTTATGCTTTCGAACTGAAAATACTGCACATTATTTTTCATTTATAGATAAAAATGAAAACTATGAATAAAAAGAGCATTTTACAAGAACCCGATTTTTCTTTACAGCCTTTTCTAAGTAGTACATAATTTTGTTCAGTATGGCGATAAGATAAAAGAAAGAGCATTTTCGGTTATTACATTTATTTTTTTAAAACAAAATCTAGTGTAAAAAAGGTCTTTTACAATAAACTAAATATTAAAAAAGGCCTAGTTCATCATTTATTTATTGGTATAAATAATTTAAAATGTAATTTTTTATGATAATTTTAATGCCAGCATTATTTTAAAATGGTGTTACTGAAAAAATCCTGTTCATAAAAATAATTATTCAACTTACAGTGAGCAATATTCTTATAGAATAGAATCAAATAGAATTCTTATAGAATCGAAACCAAAAATCTATTTTAAACTATTATTAATATAAAAAACGTAATAACAAATTTATAAAAATGAAATTTTTTAAAAAATAGTTCTATGTTTTATAAACAACTAGTTTAACAATATATTTTTCCAATTTTTTTTTATAATTTTTTTTAGATATAATGTTAATTACAATTTTCAGAATAAACTTGAAAATGTGACAAAAAAAGAGTTGAAAGCGTAATGTGTTCCCTTAAAATATTATAAGCACACGAATTTGAATTTTTAAATGAAAAACATTATTACTTTCAGATCTCTAAAACTTACAATGACAAGTGGTTTTAAAATAATAGTCGAGATAAATTAGATATTACAAATGCTATTTTAAGTTCCAGATTTTGTATATTTTATCGATTAATGCTTTATATTAAGTACTGAATTTTCTACTGAATATTTAATCTGCAGTATATGAAGTAAAATTTATTATACATTAAATAATATATAGTATTATGAACTTAACTACCCATTAAAATATTCACATGCAATTTATGAAGCAACATGCATTTATTAAAAAAATTATAGAATTCACTTTAAGACAAATTGCAGGAAACAAAAGCTTATTATACTGCTTACTTACATTAGCAATGATTTATTGTATATTTTTATATTTTACACTAGTTATTGTTTACTATTATATTTAACACTAGTTTTTCATTGGAAATGATTTTGGCTTTAAAAACAGACATATTAAACATATTGAATATTTAATTTATATAATTTTTCTTTGAATATCAATGAAATCATAAGAATAAAAGCTCACCCTGCTATTTTTAGTTGGAATGAAGTCCTTTCGCTATATTGCACGGATCCACTTTTCTTTCAGATCGGCATCATTACGAAAAGCGAAAATGTGCACTTTAGGTCCAGATTTGTAATTGCCGTTACATCGCGGCACTGAGCACATGTAAGGCATTATATTGTTTCTGGAACTACTCACAAATTGCGAAAAACTCAAATTTAATATATCCAGCTGCAGGAAAATCCGGAATGCAGTTAATATCTCAAGATTTTAGGTCAAGAATTTTAGTTCAACCTCTTCTTTCGAAGCAATGGCGACTGACAACCTTTGACCTAGCGTTGCCCTCACCGCAAGAAGGGGTGCACTCTTCATCCCAAGAAGAGATGCACTCTCTGGCATGACGTCACACGCTCAACGTCACTGAGCTGTAGGGCCTTGTTTCTCGAAGGCCACGGTTAAACTGTACTTAAGTCTGACGTCATTACATTGGCATCACAGTTTACGCATTTCACTACCGTAATGTCTAATCCAACCTTCTTCACCCATTAGCCCTGTTTCATAATCAGTTTCAACGTAAACACGTTCACTTGATTCTCTTTTCAAAAATACCCCTTTATTCAAGCAGTGTGTGGTTTTACTTGAGTCCAGGCAAGTAAAATCACATTCACAGCCTCAAGAATATTTAAATTTTTCTTTGTATTTCCTGTAGTTATATTTTAGTTATATTTTAATGGGGGTACTTGAATCAACCTCTGCCTGCAGAACGTTGTTTAATTGTTAATGACACTCAAATCTAGAGGTTACACTATACTAGTGCAATATGCTGGGAAGAAAATAGGTTTGACATTTTACTAGAAGATTGATGTTTGTAGTTGGGCAATACACTGATCCATAAAAAGTAAAATTTTGCGGTAAACAAAAGTAAAATAAATTTATCTTCTCGTAGTTTTGTCTATTTTCTTGAGCCATTCTGTAAAAATATCTTAATCATGTATGCTTTCTTATTTACTTTAGATTCTAACAGCAGAGTTTTAACATGTTTGAAGCATCATGATATTTGTGACTTTCCTATAACTAAAGTAGTCATCATACTATCAGAATTTGCATAAAGTGAAAGAGTGAGACACTCTTTACTTTTCTTAGTTCTATGACATTGGTCACCTTTGAAAGCTGGTATACTTGCAAGCATAAGTTTTAAAAAAAGAGCGGTTTTATCAACATTAAAACATCTTGTAATTTATTTTCATCTACTTTTGATGGATAAATTCTTGAACGATTCTTCAACAGACTCAGCAGAAACGCTTTTTGGTTCTCCATTTATTATACGGCATAGAAACCACGCCGCAGTTTAAATTTATTCAACAATCCATTTGTAAAGTTAGCTTCCTTCACATTCAGTAGAAGTGCTATTTCTGATAACTTCTCGATTAACATGGGCCATTCACTGGAATACTGGGTACGCGACACTGAATGAAACATTCTAGCAAATTCGACCTCAGGAAACTTTCTATCTTGAATATGTAATTCCTTTGAAGCGAACTGTCCACAAATTTCTGCTCTTTCTTCAGATTTTGCATCGTAAATAACTGTTTTTAGTGTGTTTTTACAGGAATATCCAGCTTCTTTGCTCTCTGAACTTTAGAAAAACCAGTATTTTCATCAAATTCTTGAAAAAAAGACTTGATTTTTATCTCTTAACGAGAGTGACGTTCGCTTTCATGACATTTCGTATTAGTTAATTCTGCTACACCTAGCTTACTTAACATAGCATTCTCTTTATAACCGATCTATTAATGAGCTGGTTTTCAACTCCTGTATCAGACTGTGATGTCTCTAGCCTTTTTTACCTTCTCCTGTGCCCATTTCTGTGGAAAGTACTTGAACGTTGAGACAGCGAATTTTAAAACCGATTCAGTTAAGTCAAGCAAAAACGACGTATAACCGAAGTTATGCAGTGTATAAAAAATATTTTAATATTAATAGGACTGAATCAGAATCACAAAGAAAGGACGTAAACGGTGTATAAACGAGAAATATAGAAATGGTGCTCCTCTGTTGTAAGACGCTGCTTGACGCTATTTCAGTATTACGCTGTAGTATTGGGATCAGTATTGATGGCTTAGTTTGTCCGGATATTAAGTCAACTGACTGATAAAACCGAAGAAGAAAATAATGGGTAAGCAATTCATCATAGATTTTACAAAAACTATAGTATCGTGGTACTGTAAACACCAATCTTTTCTGGAACAAGGTGACTGAGAAATGTTGGAAAGGAGTATGGAAGAATGTGTGGCCGAAGCTGAGCAAGGATGTTCAAATAAGCGAATCCACTGTTGGTGCCAACAATACTGTCAAATTAGCTAATTTAATAGGATTGACTAACATAAATTGACCGGATATTGAGGAATTCTTACAAGATACAACTGGTAGAAGTCATTCCAACAACAATCTTAGACAACTGATAAAATAACAAGTGCACGAACATGATGAAGTTAGCATTTCTGAATGGCAAAACTTAACCTGTGATGACTGTGAACTGATTTATAGTTTATTAGAATATTTTTTCTTTCCATCTATCGGAAAGTTATTCCACTGCTGAGAATTATTTCAGTGAAACACAAATTTGATTTAAGACACTATATCAGTGAACCATAATATTTTGAAACCATCGACTTAAAAATGATTTAATTCCTATTTCACTGTTGGTTTTCCATACAGTTTCGTAGAGGACACTTGTTTTAGTATAATATATTCATTTATTTCTACGGAAAGAAACAATGTAAAATGTTAGATAAACATATTTAGTTAATCGAATTCCTTTTTAGTATGAGATTTAATATACCTTTCAATAAATTTGATTATCCGCAACATCACAAAAAAAAATTATTTATTTATCTTAACGCTCAAAGACACTTTGTTTACCTAAATGAAGTTTCTTCAACAACGTTTTGAACTTCAACAACGTTTTAAAATTTGAAGTACTACTTAAAATGGACTTGGCTCCTCAAATATCTTGCCTCAGCTATTTTTATTTACTGGCATACATGATATGCTCCAGTCACGAGAGTACCGATATCTAATGAGAAAACACCTACTCTATATCGCAACGAAAATTCATTTCAACTTCGAAACCAATGCTAAACTGCCATCTGTTATTGTGTATACATTTTTCTGATGAACTATGTTTATTGTGCAACATTTGTTTCACCGTTGTACGTAGCAATGTTGTAAAATCACCAGATGAATAAATATAATTTTTATAATTAAAGAAATATGTTTATCAGCTAAAACCAAGAAAAGAATGTTATTACTATTAACAAATTTTTTATATAATGCAGCTTACATTTATAGGATTACACTTGATTTGGTAATGTTAGTTTAGTCTCATAACCCCAACAGACTTCAAGCGAGTTATCGCTACGTCTAAGTTAATTGAAATCGCATTAGAAAAGTTATACAAACAACCATTTTATTTAAATAGAACTTTGGAACATAAAAACATGACTTTGTGCTACAATGACCACAACTTCTGAAAATACAATTGAAATAAGAAGAATCAATAAATTTAAATGTTGAACAACTGTTTAAGACTACATTATTAAACAGAAGCTTACTGATAATAATATACCAGTCTCAGATGTAAAGCATTGGATGAGAGGGTCCACGAAACCAAATAATTACAACTTCTAGAGCTGGCAGAAATTAATCACGTAGCGCGGAAATACCAGAGAAACACTTTCTCTGTCTCAAATCCAAATATCTCAGCTTAAATATACGCAACTAATTTGAGAAATACGGAAAGGAGAATCTGTAGTAAATACAGAAATCTTAATAAATAGTTATTTTAAAATGTAGCCTAACAGTTTTATTGATCACGGCCTAGCACACAACAGTCTAACGAGGAGCATGCCTTAGTGGATGATTCTCTAAGGGAAACTGTCTCGTGTTTGTGTTACACACGAGAACAGAAACAGGAATTCAACACGCGCAAACCATCCCTTTTTCTGAGATCTGAACTTTACAAATAAGTAAAAACACAAAAATTCAGCCAATCTTTGTGCCGGTATTTGAACTCGGGAGTAACTACAGTAGGCAAAGTTTGGTGGGGTCACATTTGTCGGAAAGTATTTCGATAACATTAATCAAATGATAATTTTAAACGATGAGAAAAAGTATCCTTCAAATCGACAATAGAATTAAGCTAGTTTAATATAAATAGAACTAGAAAATTTTGAATGGATACTTCCACATCATTTTAAGAGAAAAAAAAAATGTCATTACAAGTGGATTATTTACGAGCATTATCTTAAAGCAAAAGTTCATTTATAAAGATTTTCTAATGTTTCTAGAAAAATTTTAAGTTTTTAGTTAAATAGTATTCACCCATATATTTAGCCTATCTTGAAGCGTATTTTAATATGGGAAAACACACGAGGACTACTTGCCTAAGGGGACGCATTCTTTGT